>NC_060140.1:157452615-157765115 GCF_021461385.2 Schistocerca piceifrons
AGACCAGCGTGGGAAACACGAAAAGACGAGTGCCTAGTTTATCCATTATTTCAAGAGATGACATTATTAACTGTGCTCTTATGACACCTGCTACATAATATAACTTTATTGTTGCCCGAAAATGCAATATTTAGCAGCGTGAGCAACACTACAAACATAATTAATTTTTGACATTTGTTGTGGTAGGGTTGTTAGAACCTCAAGCGATAATAACTGAGATTATTCAATGGAAATGACAGGAAAAATCAAGGGAACTTTGATGCTTAATTCCGTGCAAACCAGGAAGTAACTCGTCAATCACAGAGTTGCCAAACACACCTTGCCTTGTTGCCAAATCTCAGGTACAGTACAAGCTGGAAGAATATGAACCGATGTGATCCCATAGCGGGCTGGGAAGCGGCCATAGGTGGCGTCTGAAAGGCGCGGGAGCTATAGCCTGGAATACATAATGCGTCTGATTCGCATTTCTGTAACTAGGTTTAGGGACTGGAGCGTAGTTACTAACAACACTCAGAACTGATTGCAAAATAGCATCATAAATCAGTAACTGTCATAGTTGTTTTTATATTTATTTTGCAGGTGTACTCAAAACTAAGAAACTCATTCACAGACGTTTTCGTGCCTCACCAAATGTCGAGCGCAACAAACAAATAAAAAAAAGAATGTGTGTGTGTGTGTGAGAGAGAGAGAGAGAGAGAGAGAGAGAGAGAGAGAAATGAAAAAAAGAATGAGAGAGAGTAAAAAATTGTTGCAAGGGAATAGAATTATGGTATGTAAAGAAACCTTTCATTAAAACGACGAATTCCACTTCAGTACGTAATGTCGTATTCATGATCTATGGAACAAGTATTAATCTAATCAAATCTAATCTAATCTAATGATATCATATTGCTGACTAACCAT
Organism: Schistocerca piceifrons; assembly: GCF_021461385.2. Lineage (NCBI taxonomy): Eukaryota > Metazoa > Arthropoda > Insecta > Orthoptera > Acrididae > Schistocerca > Schistocerca piceifrons. Next base: position 157,453,519 of record NC_060140.1, read on the forward strand.
GAACACTCATGAATTACCGAATCTTTCGCCAATATCAATAACCAAATCTGTACTTGAAAGTAAAGGACGACAGTTTTTGTAATAAACCGGGACTCCTATCCAGACCCTTTTGTTCCTGTTAACTAACCACAAAAGATGTATGATATACCTCCATTCAAAAATAACTAAGTGTGCATGCATTTAAAGATGAAGCACATGATGTGAAGTTCTGTGACGGAGATACGAACGCAACACTTAATCAGATTGTTAACTAAGTAAAATCAAATGATGCGTATCGATTTTTCTTACCAGCTGCTAGGTGTTTGAATCTAAAATAAGGGAACAAATTTTTGTGCCTGAGTGACAATAGAACCACACACCTACCGACCATTTATCATCCACGAATATAGCCTAAGTATCGATTGCTTAGTCAGCAACAGTATGATGTGTGCGTGTTTGACCTGAAATAACGACACCTATTGCGATTGTTGACAACACATGAACAGACTTAAAAATGCACTTTAATTTTCGCTATCAGGCCGGTATGCACGTGATAGGGCTTGAAATGAAATTATGAATACTTTTGTTCTTGATCAAGTTTTGGACTCACATATTTACCTTTGGAGGAGACCTAGAGAAGATTGAAGACTTGGGAAATAGAACGAAAATATTGAACTACACTGTTCCCAGGGATTCAGATCCTCGAAAGAAAAGATACGAATTAGAATCACAGTCCAGCACCAAATATTTCAACGTCTGTACTTCAATCAAGTAAAGTAAAATAAGAGCCCTGGCTCTTTAAATGGCTGTCGGTCATCAAATAAAATAAAATTTTCTAATATAAGTAAGTTTACTGGAGACAGTATTTCTGTTTACCATGACTTCCGCCTATGTCATTTCCCAACGTAAACCGGATTTGCCCTGTTGGTAACGAAGAAACGTGATGTTTAATGCGGATCGTGGATTATAACGTCTTTCTCCTGAGGTTACCAGAGGTAAAATAAATCTGTTTGAGCCTCTTAAAAGCAAATGTCTGAACCCATGCATTGCACCTGTGATAGTTCTTTCCACCAGACCATTGTCGCCACATTTTCCAGCCACAGGAGTGTTTTGTAACGGATGATGTGCTTAGATTACAAAATCAGACACGGTGGAAAAAATGAGAGTCTATTGAATGGTTAAGTAGAAGCAAGCGTCTGACGCGATTATGCTATTCTCATGTCAGCAGGATGTAAAGAGTCTCCTAGGCATCATAGCCTCGATGTGATGCATTTTGAAATTTTAACTAATTCAGCAAATTTCTTAGTTCGAGAAAATCCACGTGAAGTGTGAAGTTACAGGATAATTACCGTCATTATTACTATCATTTTCTTCATACCACTGCTGGAACATATGTGCCTGAAGATCATTTAATGCCTTTTGGTCATTATAGAAATAGTTGCCCAAGGACAAGTTCTTTGCTTGTCTACGGAAGCCTTTTCATGTCAATACCAAACATAAGGAATTACTCGTAGATTATATTAAAACTAAAGTAACTGACGAAGACGTTACTTGATAACAAAAACGTGCTGCCTTTCTTCATTTGATTGCGCCTAGAAATGGCTGTCGAATACTGCCAAACCAAAAGGGAAGGGATCTTAACTGGCTTCCGATATACGTCGCTGTCAATTCTTCCTTATGATTTGGTCAACGTGACCTGTTTGATGTTGACAATGTTTTAGAACATCAGCTGTTTTCCTTTGCAATAAACAGAACGTTTTTCATTCCAAGCTATCCAAGTTCAAAATTTACGCAATATTATTTCAAATTTAATATTCGCTTCTATAATGTAGAAAAGTATTTAACAGTTGCAAAACCTGCATCCGACTCGTTGCCCTTACACTTAGTCGCTGCCCATAAATTCTAGCTCAGAGTGACACCAGTTTAAGTTAACTAATGTAGCGAAGAGTGTTTGCCGGTGTGCTCTTTCTCACCGAAAAATACGCTATCCATTCATTGGGCTCTATAAGTACGCTGTAACAGCAACTTCTGTGTGTATGCAATGGTTACATATTGTTGAATTTAGTGATGCTCTCTCTTCCACTTGTGTCTACAATACGCCTGACCTAAACGGGCCCTTTATCATTACATGTCCTGGGCAGTGCTACAGCATATTGACAACAGTAACGTGCTTAAACTGACAACCTCACTTTTCGATTTACGTGATTTTGCATTCATGTAAATAAAACAGCATGACCTTCCAGTGGGAGACATTTCGTGCCCCTTCTCCTTCTGTCAAGTTGTCAGTAAGCTTTCTGCCTTCCAACCAGCGAAATGCGGCAGAGTACGGCCGGTAAACGATTCACAAAACCACGATTTAGTGCCGTTAAGACGATTTCTTTAAACATTGTCGTAGCTGAAGGAATTTAGTTTCTTCTTAAATCGACTTATGCAGCAACGTTCACAGTTCTCTCAAATAGTAAAAGCTCTTTATACGGGTACGAAGGCTGTAAAACAAACTTCCGACAGTTTGTGTCAAGTTGATCTTTTCGTCTGATAGCACTGCGTATTTTGTCTAAGAAGTATCACAAGTAGTGTTCCTGTAGCTGTGGGAACCATTGGTTGAAAACGAGTTTAACACCAATGGGTACAGTACTGCTAAATATTCAAACTGAATATAACCTAAGTGTGGGTTCATTCACAAACTGAGACGTATTTATAATATTGAACCTAGACTGTATATCCTTGTCTTCCTTGAGTGGTCATTGGAAGCCGTTTACACACACGTATACAATACTATGAATACTTTGAACGCTACAGTTAGCGTTGCTGTCACAAACTAATTTTTTTTTTTTAATTCTTCTGGGTCTTCAGAGTGCAATATGTGTTGTAGATGCAGTCTCAGACAAAAAAAAAAAATGACAACCGAGTCGTTCACGTAAGGTGGACAATACAGTCGTTCTCCCCTCAGAATTCTATGACCGGCAATATGCGCGATCTGGCAACGTTGTAGACTGCGGCACTTCCCAGAGAAACACTTGATTGTGGTCTGAGAACATAACTCTTGAAAACGACAGTAGTCTTGAGGTAGAACACGAGACTAGCTCTTACCACATCTGGCAACCGAAAGCACACGCCGACAAAATTTTTATCGCCCCTTTCCCCTCGGTGCTGAAGCTATGAGTGTAATAAAAGCGAATCTACATTATATTTCACTTTCTGTCACATTGGTAATAACAGTTTGGCTCAAAAATACTTTAGCGAAAGATTTCGTGAGCGATCATCTGCCTCTGAACACCGCATGCGTCTGAGTTCTCTGGGATCCGTTTGCTGCTGCACTTCTCAGTCGGTTTTCTCGAACTAAGAGATTTGCTGAAATAGTTTAAATTTCAAAATGGCTTCACAACGAGGCTATGATGCCTAGAAGGGCCTTTACATCCTGCTGACATCAGAACAGCATAATCTCCGCGTCAGAAGCATGCTTCTACTTAATCATTTAATATACTCGCATTTTTTCCACCGTGACTAATTTTGTAATCCAAACACATCATCCGTTACAGCACACCCCTGGGGCTGGGAAATGCGGCCACAATGGTCTGGTGGAAAGAACTATTACAGGTGCAATGCGTGGGTTCAGGCATTTACTTTTAAGAGGCACAAACAGATATACTTTACCTATGGTAACGGCAATAGAAAGACGTTATAATCCAGAATTCGCACTAAACATCACGTTCCTTCATTACCAACTCGGCAGAGCTGGTTTACGCTGGGAAATGTCATAGGCAGATTTCATAGTAAACAGAAAAACTGTCACAAGTTAACGAACCTACATTAGAAAATTTTATATTATTTGATGAACCGATAGCCATTTATAGCAACGAATTTTATTTTAATAATGGCTCTGAGCACTATCGAACTTAACTTCTGAAGTCATCAGTCCTCTAGAGCTTGGAACTACTTAAACCTAAATAACCTAATGATATCACACACATCCATGCCACTGGCAGGATTCGAACCTGCGACCGTAGCAGTCGCGCGGTTCCAGACAATAGCGCCTAAAACGGCTCTGCCACCCCGGCCGGCTCTTATTTTACTTGTACTTGATTGAACAAGAGACGTTGAAAAATTTGGTGCTGGATTGTGATTCTAATTCGTATCTCCGCTTTTGAGGATGTGAATCTCTCGGAACAGTATAGTTCAATAATTTCGTTCCATTTCCCAAGACTGCAGTCTTCTCTAGGTCTCGTCCAAAAGTAAGTATGTGGATCCGATTCCTGATACAGTACAAAAATATTCATAATTTCATTTCAAGTCCTATCACGTGCACAATGACCTGCTAATGAAAACTAACGTGCATTTTTTTTGTCTGTACATGTGTTCCCAAAAACCGCAATAGGTGTCATTATTTCTGGTCAAACAAGCTCACACTTACTGTTTATGAGTAAGCAATTGATACTTAAGCTACATTGGTGGATGATAAAGATGGTCGGTAGGTGTGTGGTTCGAATGTCGCTCAGGCACAAAAATTTGTATCCTTTTTTAGATTCAAACACCTAGCAGGTGGTAGGAAAAACCGATACCTACCATTTGATTTTACTTAGTTAACAATCCAATTATGTGTTGGGTTCGTATCTCCATCATAGAACTTCACATCATGTACTTCATCTTTAAATGCATGCACACTTTGTTACTTCTGAATGGAGGTATGTGAGACATCTTTCGTGGTAAGCTAACAGGGACAAAAGGATCTGGATACTGGATAGGATTCCGGGTTTATTACAAAAACTGTGGTCTTTTATTTTCTAGTTCAGATCTAGTTACTGATATTGGCGAAAATTTTGGTAATTCATGACTGTTCATGTCTAGTCAACGATATGATATCATTAGATTAGATTTGATTAGATTAATACTTCTTCCATAGATCACGAATACGACATTTCGCAATGAAGTGGAATGTCTCATTTTAATGAATGTTTTCGTGAAATACCATAATTCAATTTCTTTACAATAATTTTTTACCCTCGCTCTCTCATCCTTTTTTATTTTTCTCTCGCTCACTCTCTCTCTCTCTCCTCTCTCTCTCCCTCTCTCTCTCCCTCCCTCTCTCTCTCTTTCTCTCTCTCTCTCTCTCTCTCTCTCTCTCACACACACACACACACGCACACACACACACACACACACACACATTCAAACCTGGATTTGAATCCATATGCAGAATGAGACGGTTTGTCGTGTCATTTTAAGTTCATACACCTTCTCAACTAGTTGCTCGTGAATAACTTAAATTTTTAATCTCATTTTGTGTTAAATATTAATTACGGTATGTTACTCTGAATAGTAAATTATGAATATGCCGAACTTACTACGTGCATTACCTATCTGACGTAATAATGGGAGTGGTAACATTTCAGGTATGTCATTTATTGTGATAAATGTGCGCTTACAAGCCTTAACGGCAGTCTTATCTGTAATAAGGTGTTCCCTGATATTTGTAGTACCGTGGTATTACTTTACATCTTTAGTAATTGCGATAAAAAGCAGTGTTTTCTAGAGGTGACTTTTTGGAACCATTTTCAATAGTCAAACAACTGTACCGAGGTGCGATTAGACGATCTGCTAGACAACTGCGTTACGCGGGTTGCAGGCGAATCAGGCGAAATGTAATTCAGGACCTCCGGAAACTTTTGAGCACGACTGTACATACGTTTCTCTTTACAACTTCTGTGATAGCAGTTTTTATAGCTGTCCGTTGGTCTTCCACTGTACTGTCTACTGAGCTATTCCTTATTGCTGTATCTATGGCGTAAGAACTTCAAGCGTACCTCGTCATTCCTTTACTTCCGTATTCCGCTTCATTGCGTATTGATTCTTCCTGACTAATGCATCAACTTCAACCTCCTCTTCCTCACTGATTCTATATCTACTCCTGGTTCCGCCTTACAACGCAGTATCTGATTTCGCAATCTCTATCCGGCCATGACGTAATCTAACTGAAATCATGCCATGTCCCTCGGCCTTAGCCATGCATACCTCCCCCTCTCGCCATTCTTGAACAGAGTATTCGCTATTACCAGCTGAAATTTATTACTGAACTCAGTTAGTCTTTCTCCTCTCTCATTCCTTGTTCCAAACTCATATTCTCCCGTAACCTTTCCTTCAACTCGTTCCCCTACAACTGCATTCCAGCCCCTCCATGACTATTAGATTTTCATCTCACTTTACGTACTGTGCTACCCTTTCTCCATCTCTTCATCTTCAGCATGCGACGTGGGCATGTATACCTGAACTGTCGTTGTCGGTGCTGGTTTCCCGTCGATATTGATAAGAACAACCGTATCACACTCTGTGCCCTACCTTCCTGTTCATAATGTATCCTACTTCAGTTATACCATTTTCTGCTGCTGTTGATATTACCCTATACTCATCTGACCAGAAATCCAGAAGTCCTTGCCTTCTTTCCACTTCACTTTACTGACCCCTACTATATCAAGATTGAGTCTTTGCAGTTTCGTCTTCAGATATTCCATACCACGTTCAAGTTTCTGGCGTCCCACGCCCCGAGTCATAGAACGTTATCCTTTCGTTGATTACTTAGTATTTTTCTCATGATCACCTCTCGCAGATTCGAAGGGGAGGACTATTCCGGAATCTTTTGCCAAAGAAGAGATCATCATGGCAGCTCGTCAATTACACATGCTCCGCGAATACACGTTACGTGTCTTTAATGCAATGCTTTCCATTGTCTTCTGCATCCTCATACCGTTGATCATTGCTTATTCGTCCACCTTTAGTGGCAGTTTCCCATCTCTAGGACAAGAGACTGCACTGAAGCTCTGTCCGCTCCACCGCACTCTTGACAAGGCCGTTGGTAGAATGAGGGTGGCTTTTTACGCGGGAAGTCTTTGGCCGCCAATACTGATTATTAATCAATATTTAAGCAGTGGTGGGATTAGAACCCGGGACTGAGGACGTTTTGATTACTAATGAAAGATGCTATCCCTAAACCACGGGTGCATCCTCGACGAACTACCTTAGGAGCAAAGTAACTGATGACTGACCAAGCAAAGAGGACATGAAAAGAACCTAACATTCGCGAGGAGGCCATTCCTAGCCATGAGAAGTCTACCAGTATCAAACAAAGGCCATAATTATAAGAAAATATTTCTGAGTGTTGTTTAGTAGTGAATCATGGACTGTGGGAAAACGGAAACGGAAGAGAATAAAAGCATCGAGGATGCAGTGCTACAGAAGAATATTGAAAATTATGTGAACTGATAAGGTAAGGAATGAGGAAGTTCTCCGCAGAATCTGCTAGGACAGGAACATATGGAAAACAATGGCATGAAGAAGGGGACAGAACGACATGGCTCATGTTAAAGCATCAGGGAATATCGTAAGTGCTGCTGGAGGGGGGTGTAAAAGGTAAAAATTCAGAGGAAGACAGTGACTGGGAAAGATCCACGAAATAATTGATAACGTGGGTTGCAAATGGAAAGATTGACACAGGAGAGGAATTCGCGGCGGGCTGCATCACAGCAGTTAGAAGACTGATGACACAAAAATGTCTAAATGGCATCACGGTTGTACATATATCCTACTTGTAAATTCCATAAGCCACTGTACAATGCCGTGCAGATGCCGACACACACATAATACCTAGGAATAAAGGAAAATATGCGAATTCCTTCAATTTAGTAGTTTATGCACTTTGCAACTCGCGTGCGTACACACACACACACACACACACACACACACACACACACACACATACACACACACCGAAATTGTACGGTGATGAGGTCTTGTGCGGCATTTAATCATATCCAACAAACATTGAAGTTAGGTAGCCATACATTGTTTATATTTCTTCACTTCCAGTGTTGTTCAGAAGTGAATAAACACGAAACAGACACACGTCTGGTATACGTAATATTCCCATCTCTTCAACCTATTTACGACAAGCCCCGAGAAGCCACTTTATTTTGCCCGTCCGTTAAGCACATACATTTCTAATGGAGGGCGACCACTGCAATTGTCTGACCCTAGGACGGGTTTATTCTCATTGCGAAGGTAACCTTGTACAATCTGAAGCCCCCTGAATGTTGGGTACAAGTCTAGTCGTGTGGTGGAGATCCTGGTGAAGACCTTAACATTCTCACTGTGCATGCTTCCATTTGTTAAAATGGTAGCTTCCATTATTAACCCCTTTCAACAGTACATTATACAATGAGGTGGCAAAAGTCACAAAATGGTGACGTACGCATGTACAGATGGCTGTAAGACCTGTATTCTGTGTAAAAGTGCAGGGCATTGGCAGAGCTGTCATTTGTACTCAGGTGATTGATATGAAAAGGTTTCCACCATGATAATGGTCACGCGACGAGAATTAACAGACTTTGATGCAGGATGCTAGATGCCGCTAGGTGCATTGGATTTTCCATTTCGGAAATCGTTAGGGAATTCTATACTCCGAGATTCACAGTGTCAAGATTGTGCTGAGAACATCTTCACTTAACAACCAAGAGCAGCGGTGTTAGCGTGCAGATATCAGTGCTTACGTACAAGCAACACTGGGTAAAATTATCCCAGTAATCCATGTGGGACGTACGACGAACGCATCTTTTAGGACAGTTCGGTGAGATTTGGCGTTAAGGAGGTATGACAGCAGGCGATGGCTGCAGCGCCCCTTCTGAAACAGTGACCGTATCGGTTGTACCATATACGAATAGAAAACCGTGGCCTGGTCAGGAGAGTTCTGATTTCGTTTAGTAAGAGCTGAAGATACGGGTCGAACGTGAGCAGTTCCCATGCAGCCATAGACCCAAGTTCGCAACAACGCACTGTGCAAGCTGGTGATGCCTCCATAGTGGCGTGGACTGCGTTTAGATGGCGTGGAATGGGTCATCTTGGCCAACTGAATCGATCATTGGCTGAACATGTTTACTTGGGGACGATTTGCAGCCATTCATGAACTCCACGTTCCTAAACAGCTATGCCACTTCAGCCGACCACAATTGTTGATGATACGTTTGAAGAACATTTTGGGACAATTCGAGCGAACAATTTGTCTACCCAGATCGCCCGACGTGAATGCCACCTATCATTTGTGGGACATAACGAGAGGTCATTTCGCTCACTACGTCCTGCATCGGAAACACTTTCGCAGTTACGGACGGCTATAGAAACAGCATGGCCCATAATTTTTGCAGTGGACTTCCTACGACTCGTTTAGTCGATGCCACGACGAGCTGCTGCATTCCAATAGCAAAATGGAGGTCCGGCACGATATTGGGATGATTTCTGAGAGTTTTGTCATCTCAGCGTGTATGCATTTAAATTACTTCACAGCAGTACAAAAATACGTATTTTCAAGAAGCCTTCGTTGACTGTACTAATAAACAGATACATCTCTCACAATGAAGTCGTAACCGCTAATGCTGGTATGACAACATCAGCACTACCGGTTACGACTTCATTGTGAAGGATGTTAAGACGATAGACTGCAAAACAAATCCATGATCACATGATGTAACAAGTTTTTAAAACTTTCCCAGTAATCCATGTGGGACGAACGTATCTTTTAGGACAGTTCGGTGAGATTTCGCGTTAAGGAGGTATGACAGCAGGCGATGGCTGCAGCGCCCCTTTTGAGATAGAGACCATATCGGTTGTACCCTATACGAATAAAAAACCGTGGCCTGGTCAGGAGAGTTCTGATTTCGTTTGGTAAAAGCTGAAGATACGGGTCGAACGTGAGCAGTTCCCATGCAGCCATAGACCCAAGTTCGCAACAACGCACTGTGCAGGCTGGTGATGCCTCCATAGTGATGATTCCTTACAAGAGCATCAAAAATTTGAGGAGAACGACAATACATACGTCGTTATGGATATGAATTCTCTCTTTCTGGATCAAACTGAGACTTGAGTAAACAGAGAACCAAGGCAGATTTTGTTAGTTTTGAGTTAAAAAATTTCTTCTTAAAGGTGAGTCACAACCTGTTAGCGATTAAAGGAATTATGTCCTGAAACTTCCTGGCAGATTAAAGCTGTGTGCCGTACCGAGAATCGAACGCGGTCAAGTGCTTTACCATCCGAGCTAGCCAAACACGACTCACGACCCGTCCTCACAGCTCTAATTCCGACAGTACCTCGTCTCCTACCTCCCAAACTTCATAGATGCTCTCCTGCGAACCTTGCAGAACAAGAACTCCTGCAAGAAAGTATACTGCGAAGGGATGGGTTAGCTTCAGCCAGGGTGATGTTTCCAGAATGAAATTTTCATTTTGCAGCGGCATGTACGCTGATATGAAACTTCCTGGCAGATTGAAACTGTGTGCCGGACCGAGACTCGAACTCAGGAACTTTGCCTTTCGCGGGCAAGTGCTCTACCATCTGAGCTACCCAAGCACGACTCATGACCCGTCCTCACAGCTCTAATTCCGACAGTATCCTGTCTCCGACCTTCCAAACTTCCATTAGTGCTAGTTCTGCATAGTTTTCTACAGCGCTTCTGTGAAGTTTGGAACAGTTCCGGCCATACGTAGTAAGCGTTGCTTCACGTAGTGGAGAATGGAAAAACAGAGGCACGCCGACGACCGAGGCGTTGCGAAGTAGGCATGCATAGATAGCCCTGCTGACAGCAGCAGTCTACCAGCAGGCTGACGCAAGGACGCACACAGACCGAGCACTGGGCGAAGCCTGGAGAGTGCTGAGTAAGCGGAAGTGAGGCCAGCACCCTACGTTACCCTGCAATATACTGCGGGAGTAATAACAAAAGGCTACCACTGAGGGTAAAAAACGTCCTCCTGCCGTATATAAATAGTGGAGCGCAGGCAGCAACAGACAGAAGCCATCAGGATGCAGTTCGGAACCGCCAGATGTCAACTTCAGCTCTGGAGGTCGGCCTGAGTTCGGTCGGGACCATGGCTGACTAACTACAGCGAGAACTTCCAGCAGGACTGGCCGCAGCGCGGTCTTGGTCAAAGGCGCCGCCGGGGACTGACGCCCGGACTTCACGGCAACCCGGCCCCATGGCGCGTGGTCCGTCCATGACGGGACCTCGCCGACATCGCGACTGACAGCTGCCCAGCCGCCGGTGCAGCAGGCGTTGGCAGCTGACCTCACGGCGACGCGGCTACATGGGCGTGACGTACTGGGGCGCCAAATGGCGACGAGTTCATCTCAACCACAGGGCATCCTGGCTTCAGCGGAGCACTGGTGGCCTGAGGCTCCCGAGTGTGATCAGCAGCGCGCTTTGCGCTCATCGTCGGAGAAACCGCACAGCAGCAGCCAAGCAGAGGGATCCGCAGGGCTAGTCAGCGACGACGAGGGAAAAATTGTACAAAAGTTTAATAAATAATTGTAAAACTCCACGCTGTCTCAGTCTTTGGCGTAGCCACTGTGTCTGCTGCTAACAAGTGGTGCAGAAGTCGTAACAGAACGTAGGAGACGAGATACTGGCATAATTCGAGCTGTGAGGACAGGTCGTGAGCCGTGCTTGCGTAGCTCAGATGGTGCCGGCATGGTAGCTCAGCATGTTCGGTCAGAGAGCTAGTTGGCCTCTGCAATAAAAGAAAACTGAGTAAAAGAATCAACAACGAAATTCAACGGATGTCACGTGATGTCCGCTACGGCCAAATATACAACGAACAAAATTTAAAAAAAGAAAAAAAAGTGGTGGAGCACTTGCCAGTGAAAGGCAAAGGTCCCGAGTTCAAGTCTCGATCCAGCACACTGTTTTAATCTGCCAGGATGTTTCATATCAGCACACACCCCACTGCACAGTGAAAAATTAATTCTGGAATTATGTCCTATTGCTTATTTTTTCCCTAGCTTTTAACACATCTCAGTACTTCTAAGGGATATGATCTCTTTATTAAATAAATTAACGAGCCATTTCCATCGAGTGCTGAATGTGGTAGACAGTAATTTGGAATTTCTCATTGAAAGAACATCTAGAGATGTGAAAGTAAGTAAAACGCAACAAAGTGTTAGATATTCGTATGGCCTAATTTCAAAGCTGATATTTACATATAGTTAAGATCATCTGTATTTTCAAATTTTTCTTGACAAGAGCATTCTAGAAGATTAGGGAATAGGTGTGCATACCATATATTAACGAACATGTTCATCTTGTGCAGTATTTCATAAAGTAAACCTGGCAAATCCTTTGTTAATTTTAAAACTGGTATTCAAACTGAAAATGAAGGACTAATGGTATTACCGGTAAATACTCGTCAGCTGCATAGTTGAGGCAGCAATATAGGATTTCAGCAGAGCCCAAGAGCTATAGGGAACATATTGTCGTATATCCCCTGTGTAACATCTATCCGAATCGAACATTAGGGTCTGGAGTTAAAAGAGGAAATGATATCAAGCTCAAAATAAAGATGGGTTGACCAGCTTCTTCAGGGGTGATAAAGAAGGAAATACTATGACTTCCTTGTAAACATATTTACCTCAATAATTCTTGCAATAGACAGCGTCCTGTTACTCTCAGAATACTAGTTGCACCATAAAAACAGCGTCAACTGTTTTCTGTCTGTACTTCTGTAAGGCATCTACATCTATATCTTCATGGATACTCTGCAAACCCCATCTAAGTACCTGGCAGAAGGTTCATCGAACTACCTTCACAATTCACTATTATTCAAATCTCATACAGTGCGCGGAAAAAACGAACGCCTGTATCTTTCCGTGCAAGCTGTGATTTCCCTTGTTTTATTAGGGTGATCATTTCTCAATAAGTAGATCGGCGTCAACTAAATAATTTCACGTTCGGAGGAGAAAGTTGGGGATTAAAATATTATGAGACGGTTCCAGTGCAACGAAAAACACTTTTTTTTAAAGAAGTCCACCCCAAATCCTGTTTCACTTCATTGACACCTTCTCCCCTATTTTCGCGGTAATATAAAACGTGCTGTCCTTCTTTGAACTTTTGGGCTGTACTCCGTCAGTATTATCTGGTAAGGATCCCACACCCCGCAGCAGTATTTTAAAAGAGGACGGACAAGCTTAGCGGAGACAGTATCTTCAGCAGATCTGTTATATTTTCTAAATGTCTTGCCAATAAAATGCAGTCTTTGGTTAGCCTTCCCCACAACATTTTCTATGTGTTCCTTCCAATTTAACCTTTTCCTAATTGTAATTCCTAAGCATTTAATTGATTTTACGGCCCTTGGGCTTGACTGATTTATCTGTATCGGAAGTTTAACGGATTTCATTGAGCACTCATGTGGATGACCTCTCACTTTTCGTTATTTAATGTCAATTGACGATTTTCTCACCATTCGAATATCTTTCCTAAATCGTTTTGCAATTAGTTTTGATCTTCTGATGACTTTACTAGTCGATAAACAGTAGTGTCATCTGCAAACAACCTAAGACGGCTGCTCATATTGTCTACCAAATCGTTTATATAGATAAGGTACAGCAAAGAGCCTTTAACACTACCTTGGGAAACTCCAGAAATCACTTCTGTTTTACTCGATGACTTTCCATCAGTTACTACGAACTGTGATCTCTCTGACAGGAAATCGTGAATCCAGTCACATAAGTGAGACGATATTCCATAAGCACGCAATTTCACTACAAGCCGCTTGTGTGGTACAGTGTCAAAAGCCTCCGGAATCCCAGAAATACGGAATCAATTTTAAATCCTTTGTCAATTGCCTCAACACTTCGTGTGTGTAAAGAGCTAGTTGTGTGTCACAAGAACGATGTTCTCAAAATCCATGTTGATTGTGTGTCAACAGACCGTTTCCTTCGAGGTAATTCATAATGTTTGAACACAATATATGTTACAAAATCCTGAAGCATATGATAGAGGCCTGTAATTTAGCGGATTACTCCTACTAACTTTCTTGAGTATTGGTGTGACCGCTACAGCTTTGCAGTCTTTGGGTACAAATCTTTCGTCGAGCGAACGATTTTATGTGATTGTTAAGTATGGAGCCATTGTAGCAGCATACTCTGAAAGGAATCTAAGTGGCATACAATCTGGACCGGCGGACTTGCTTTTGTTAAGTGATTTATATTGCTTCACTACTCCGAGGATATCTACTTCCTCGTTATTCATGTTGACAGCTGTTCCTGATGCGAAATCTGGAATGTTTACTTCGTCTTCTTTGGTGAAGGAATTTCTGAATCAAGAACAAATTGAAGTCACCATCAACTATAGTTTTATGAGTCATCAATGTGTCTGAAATCAAACTCACGTTTTCTTTGATCCTTTCAGCAATTGTATCATCTGAACTGGGATGTCGGTAAAAGAACACAATTATTATTTACTGCCGGTTGCCAACAATGACCTCTTCCCATACGAAATCACAGGAGCTACGTACTTCAGTTTCGTGACAAGGTAAACTACTTCTAACAGCAACAAACACGCCACCGCGAACTGTGTTTAGCTTATCCTTTCGGAACACCGTTAGGTTCTTCACAGATATTTGGCTGAACTTTACTCCGGCTTTAGCCAGCTTTCAGTGCCTATAACGATCTGAGCATCAGTGCTTTCTACTAGCCCTTGGAGCTCTGGTACTTCCCTAACATAGCTACGTCCATTTACAACGGTTATACCGACGGCTTCAGTATCTACGTTTTTCCTGTATACGGCTGCACCCGTTGTGACTGAAGCCCTTTTTGTGCTTCCCCGAGACGCTCCACACTAGAAAACAGCCCAGTCCACGCCACGCAGCCCCTACTACCAGTGTAGCCATCTCCTGCGTTTGTGGACTCCTCACCTATTCAGCTGAAACCGAAACCCAGCCACCCAATGGCACAAGTCTGGGAATCGGCAGCCTACACGGTCGCAGACCTGTCTGGGCCTCTGATTCACACCATCACCTCTGCTCTATACCAGAGGTCTGCAATTGGTCCTGTCGACTATGCTGCAAATAGCCCTGCTTTCATCTCGCCGGCAAGACTAACAGCCGCTCGACACCAAAGAAATCTCTTCCGATCCAAAGTGACACACATCATTGGCATCGACGTGAGGCACCATCTGCATTTGGCTGCACCCTGTGCTCTTCACGGAATCCGTAAAACCCGTTCCGCATCTGGAATGGCTCCACCCGGTATGCACATTGGCTTTCTTCCACTTCATGGCAGACATGTCCCTAAGGGGCCCTAAAACGCGCCTAACATTGGAGTTCCCAACTATCAATAATCCCACGCTCTGTGACTGCCCGAATCTTGCAGGCTGAGAGGTTTCTTCTGATACAAGATAAGTCACTGAATCTGGCGGAGCAACAATAGCAGCCACAGACAGCACCTGGAACATGTTTGTCAGACAAATCGGGGAGGCGTTATTTGCGGCCCCCTGGGAAGTGTGTTGCCGTCTGCCACACACGGAGGTGACATCCCACTCGATCACAGGAGAGGTGTCGACATCAGTGCGAGCAATAACTCGGCTGGACACCAATGAAGACCGATCGGACGACTCTTACGTGCTGGACGTCCGTGGTGCCCATCCACTGCAGCTTCAAACTGTGTAACCAGAGGCATCACAGCCTGAGGCTGAGAGTGATATGTCAGCAATTCGACTCGTATCCGCACACAGCAATCACAGTCCCTATGCATGCTAAGGAACGTAAAAAACTACACAATACAGATAAGCGAAATGCAGGAAGATCTGCAGCGGATAGGCACTTGGCGCAGGGAGTGGCAACTGACCCTTAACATAGACAAATGTAATGTATTGCAAATACATAGAAAGAAGGATCCTTTATGGTATGATTGTATGA
Organism: Schistocerca piceifrons; assembly: GCF_021461385.2. Lineage (NCBI taxonomy): Eukaryota > Metazoa > Arthropoda > Insecta > Orthoptera > Acrididae > Schistocerca > Schistocerca piceifrons. The sequence continues at coordinate 157,469,220 of NC_060140.1, forward strand.
TAGCCGAACAAACACTGGTAGCAGTTACTTTTGTAAAATATCTGGGAGTATGCGTGCGGAACGATTTGAAGTGGAATGATCATAAAAAATTAATTGTTGGTAAGGCGGCTACCAGGTTGAGATTCATTGGGAGAGTCCTTAGAAAATGTAATCCATCAACAAAGGAGGTGGCTTACAAAACACTCGTTCGACCTATACTTGAGTATTGCTCATCAGTGTGGGATCCGTACCAGATCGGGTTGACGGAGGAGATAGAGAAGATCCAAAGAAGAGCGGCGCGTTTCGTCGCAGGGTTATTTGGTAACCGTGACAGCGTTACGGAGATGTTTAACGAACTCAAGTGGCAGACTCTGCAAGAGAGGCGCTCTGCATCGCGGTGTAGCTTGCTCGCCAGGTTTCGAGAGGGTGCGTTTCTGGATGAGGTATCGAATATATTGCTTCCCCCTACTTATACCTCCCGAGGAGATCACGAATGTAAAATTAGAGAGATTAGAGCGCGCACGGAGGCTTTCAGACAGTCGTTCTTCCCGCGAACCATACGCGACTGGAACAGGAAAGGGAGGTAATGACAGTGGCACGTAAAGTGCCCTCCGCCACACACCGTTGGGTGGCTTGCGGAGTATAAATGTAGATGTAGATGAAGAACGGGCTATCGAAACGTGCCGCGGAACTCTACAGTAGACGCTGACAAAAACGGAGGAACTGTGACTAAGAAATTCGATTAACACGCAGAGATTCAAAAACTAAACTACCGACGCACTCAGGCAAATTTAAATAACTCGCCCCTTATTATGAACTTGCAATATGTCGGGCTAGTTTCCTACGCAAACGAAAACGCGACAACTGTGTGTATTAGGTATTAAACTGACACGCAGAAACTCAAGAAACTGAATTATCAAAGCACGCAGATGAAATTATATAATGCGCTCCTGGTTTCTTCCACGCGTATTACCGTGTTAATTTTCTAATCACTTTGGTGAGTGTGTCAAATAACTTCCGGCTTTAATTAAGGCTCACACCCGTAATTTCGAAAATGTAATCGGTATCTGGAAGGTGAAAGTACGTATTACACCTCCTGTTAGTGAGCACTTGACGGTACTAGTAACGCATTTGAGTCATATACCTCCATGTTGCGAGGTTGCCTTGGGTAGCTTCGAAGAGTATGAACTTTTGAGGTACCTACAGTAACTCGTAACTAATGTACGTATACTTCTGAAAATGGAGTTTACTTGTCGTTCACACTGTGTAATCAGTTTTTTTGTGATACTGGAGTAGCGTATAACGCAAGAAGGAAATGTTGGTGGTCTCTAATAAGGCTCAGGTTTAATAACAAGAATGAAATTGTTTGAACACTGAAAATCGCATCTTGCTGTGCTCTGCAGTAATTAGCTGTAGTTTATGTGAGAGTTAGCAGATAGGGACCCCTACTGTTGAGGTGGTTATCATTAGCAACAGCATCGACAATTTAAACTTACCTTCGTGAAATGAAGCGCATATTTTTTCCTGCCTTTAGCAGACTTCCGCGGGTGGTAATAACAGAACCTAAAAGCCATGAAAGTGGTCACGGGAGGGTATAGGAAGAACGTTAGATGCAATAGAAATGTAGTGAGTCTATCGCTGCTGAAGAGTTCTGAATACCTCTACGAACGCAAACAAGTTCTAAGTGGTAGTTATGAAAAGAAAATGCGTTAACTCGCCGTGTTACTGTCTGAACAAGAAAATAAAACTTGGCTCAGAACATTGAGACTGGCTTAGATATGCGTGTTCCTTACAGACTGTAAGATTTTTGTATGTTTTCTGCCTTATAAATAATTCACCTGTGCCGCCTTGTGACAAAGATGAATATTTGCGCTGCACGAGTAGTGAATAAGATCCATGACTCTGCGTTTAAGTATATCAGTGGTGCACTTACCCTCCTGTCAGTTATGCAGCGCATAGTAGCCGGCAGTTGAGTTTTCAGAGAAACAGATTTGATATTTCTAAATCCTAGAGAAATTTTCTGGAATACTTTATTATGAAGTTTAAACTTGTTTGTAAAGATATTTTATTATACTACTGACGAGGAAGATATTTTGGAGGAATCCTTCAAGGTAACCAATGCAAGAGCAAGAATGTAACGTTTGTTTGTCAGAGCTATTAATTGAAAGAAACGTTTATCCCTCACATAATTAATAACGATCATGACTATTGGTAATTTGATCTCTTTATATCCATTATGTTCAAATAACGCAATTGACAGGTATGTCTGTACTTCTTGTAATGAGAGAATTTCGTAATAGCTACAGTCTCCTAATGCTGTACAGCTTTTTTCCAATAATTAGAGTTTAATTTTTTAAGAACTATTTTCGCTAACGTATAACACACTGGAATCATTCTAAGTAAAATTTTAAATATTTTGTCGTGTGTACAATGCAACTTACGTCACATAGAGTCACATATTACTTTTCATAAACAAAGATATGTTTTGTAATGAGTAGTTTATTTTTTCTGCATCTGCTTATTTCAGTTCGCTTTCGACAACGACAGTATACCATACACAAAACTGCATGCTGAACAGAAGATAAGTTACTATTTTTTCAAGGAAGATCGTACGAGGAAATAGTTCATGGTCACAATTATCAGATGTTGTGCTAAAAATGGTTCAAACGGCTCTGAGCACTATGGGACTTAACAACTGTGGTCATCAGTCCCCTAGAACTTAGAACTACTTAAACCTAACTAACCTAAGGACATCACACACATCCATGCCCGAGGCAGGATTCGAACCTGCGACCGTAGCAGTCGCGCGGTTCCGGACTGCGCGCCTAGAACCGCGAGACCACCGCGGCCGGCATGTTGTGCTAATCAAGAAGATTAGCTTACAATGAACTGTGTAGGTAATCTCAAGCGTGTTATTTTTCTTCAGCGTAGAGCTATATTTTATTTTTGTGGATTTTTCAAGTCAGAAATTTCATTTCATAATGAGCTTTAGTAAAGTAGTTTTCACTGAGCACATGATTACTTTCTTCGGTGTTTAATTAGAACCATTTTTAATGTTTCAGATTCGGTATTTCACTAAGTTCGAAGTTTTGTTTCGCAACACTGTCCACTTGTGCAACATAGGGCCAACCAAACGTCAGTATTGCTCAGCAGTCGAACGCGACATCTAAAGTCCACGTTACACGAAGAGAAGGCTTTTCATAACAGATTAGTCAGTATTTTTTTTCATTTGTACAATATCTTTTATAGAAAGCTCGCAAAACGAACTCTTGATTAAGCAGTATTTTGTTTCTACGAAATGAATTACATTAGAGCATCCTTCAATAACACAAACTGCATTTTCAACTTCAAATAGGAGAGCTCAAGAGATGAGTGAGGCAGAGGTTGTAATTTAGACAAATTTACTGTCTCAGATAACTTTGGAAAACCGAGAAAGGTAATCGAAGATAACTATTTTATGGGAAACTCCCAAATATATATTGAGCGTGGATCAGAAGCTTTGCCGCTTGCCTCGTGACAGACGAAAGGACGTGTTTGCGCCGAAGGGGGCAATGACAGTTAGTATTATTTCTCCTCAACACGGTGATAATGTAATAGTACTTAGATGAGTAAATGCAATATGTCAGGGTATGGTTTTGTTCGAAGGAAAGACGAATGCGTTGCGTGAGACAACGGAAAACGTTCTGACAGCCATTACGTTGGTAAATTCGATTAAGAATTCTTCTGCACAAAGAGCCATGGCAAAAGCTTCCTTCTTTTTGACGGAGCTAATTCTTGTCTGTTCGCTGATATTACCGATGCCGCGGATGAAAATTTACAATACTGTTTTACCAAGCATACGTAGGAATTTCAGCCAGCCGGCAAGAGTGTTTCCACCATTTGAAGATTTCTGAGATGATGCTCCTCTAAACAACTTGATAACTGCTGATGTAAGAACAGTCAAACCCGTGAGGTTCGGTAAGACGGCCAGAAATGAGTAGCTGAAATTTAAATGGATTTTCTAGGATTGTTATTGTCGTGTTAGTTCCTTTGTCTTGTACATCACTTCCTGTGTCTCATGTGAGTCCGAAATGTTCAGAAAAATTGAAGGATCGAACTCCATGTATAAAACAGCTTCAAACGTCTGATCCCATTACAGGTCATTTAATACCTTACATATTTTTACATTAAGCTTGTAAGCGAGAAAAACTTCAGAAAAAGTTTGAAAATATGTGTAATGTTTGTTAGTAATCTGTAAGTGCTCTCATTCTCAAACAGTGGATGCTTATAGTCTGGGAAATTTACGCGCAATGTGTTACACTGCCTAACGACAAATACACAGTTTCTATTTGAGGGGCTGAGAGTACAAGTTGTACAAGTGCTTGCTGAAGCAAACTGAAAAAATTGATATTTATAAATTATGGGAGTTACAAGCGAAACATCATATACTTTTCCCTAATATCCATTTGGTTTGTTGTCGTCTCCACTATGGAAAACTTTCTTCTGACCTCCTTCACTATCTGCATCCTGCCTTTGTTTTGTTTTGTTTTGTCTATATGGCGGAAAAACAACTAGGGTCATAACGAGCCCACGTCAGAACCGTAGAACACGAAGAGAAAAAAAGAAGTTAGAAGCGACTACACATTAAACCCAATCGACGGAAGAAGCTAAAAATATGTACTTTGAGAAAGTTCTATAAAATGCGCCATAGAGAAACAGAGGTCCGGAACTAAAGATTAAATGTCTTTCGTCATTCCGCTACGACGGATAAAAATTAAACGCGGTCGACAGCCCGCGTGTCGTTCGCTAAAACAGCCGACAGCTCAGAGAGTAAACATAAATTGGAACGTAAGTGCTTAAAAGTAGGGCATTCAGTGAGGAAATGGCGAACGTCAAAAGTTGAGGGCACCACTTAACAAATACGATGGCTAAACGACGTTGCCAAATACGCCTCCTACCTAAAATGATCTCCTCACGGCGAGAGTTCGTCCAAGCCACTGGAGTGGTTTAATATCTGAGAGGTTCTTCCCATGAAGGTGGTGATGCAAAATGTCATCACCTGTTGACAGACAACAACACAGAGCTATCCGGAGTTAAAGGAATTATTAAAAGACCTGGTAAATGAAACCAGCTAGTTTTCTTGCTATTCCGAAAAACGCGATGACACTGTGCACGCAACTGTTTATAACGAATGCAGTTTGCCATCGTAGAATGACGGCTACAAACGCGGAGATCGTGTCCCCGCGCGCGAATTACGCCGCGGCACATCTCAGTCCACCAAGGGAGCGGGACACGGCGCGGTAAAGTGCGAGGGATGGAACGTTCTGCAGCAGTAAGGATAACGTTTGTAATATATTCTACCTGGTCATCGCAACTGGGGAAAAGTGATTTGTCGGAGGTCGCCAGGGAGGAGTAAGACCTTCAGTCGGATTTAGTAATTTGCCATTTGTGTGTGCACGTAGGTCGGGTAGGACTCAGTAAACGGATAGCACGGGGGGAATGGCCGCTCGAGTACGTGTCAGAGAGAAAGGACCACTCACGATGATACGCTAGGTGGGCAGCGTAGAAGGCGAGGTCCAAATGGAAACAGGTGTGCGTGTAGTCTGGAAGGAACGTGGGTGCTCCCGTGTTCAGGCATATGGGGTTAAGTTCATTGAGAAGGACAACCGAGGGGGGACCTCTCTGACAGGTTCTGGGAGAGTCCCAAAGGGGGTGGTGCGGTTAACGTCACCGAGCAGCAGAATAGGGTGAGAGAGTTATCCAACAAGCTGGAGGAAGTATGCCCTGGTGACACCAAATGACGGAGGGATGTAAATGGTACAAAAGGAAAAGGTCAAGAGAGAAAAGGAAAAGAGGACTGCAACAGGACTTAAAACGGTCGTGAGGAAGCAACTTTATTTCGTGGAGGCAGGTTACAAGTGGACGCTGTGATTCCAAGAGCACCCGTAAGTCCTCTTTGCTGGATCGAAGGAGGCAAATGTTCACTTGACGAGAGTCATTACTGGGAGAGAAGTGAGGGGAAAAACGAAGGGGCGTTACCTAGGTTCACCCGAGTGCTAGCTTTCGAAGAGCCACTGCTATAGGCCGTTGAGGCTGGAGGATCCCACTCAATGACATCTATAGAGGCATCAGCATTCTCCTTCTGTTGGTCTGCGGAGTTCAGTGCAGAAAAACGGTTGGCAGTGCACAACAGCGACACGGGGATCGGCCGGGCGATTGTACCACGTGGGGGCACCGACTAAGAGGTTCTGTGAGTCGGCGAAGGACCAGACCGTTTGCCTTTGTTTGACTTCTTGAAGCCTTTACGGTTGGCAGAGGAAGACTCCGATGTTTGTTGACTGGAAGGACGTAGGGAATCTCCGAGGAGTATTCATACTGTCCTTCCAGGCCTGCTGGTTGTGTAGCGGGTGGCTTCTCGCGGTGAGGCGAAAGGTTGGCGGCTTGTTGCACAGCTGGAGGAGGAGATGGGGATGCTACCATGACATTGGGCGATTTCACAACCACGGTTCTGAATTTGAGGTCGCATGTCTGTGTGGCCATGTCCTCTGTGGAGCGAGAAGCAGTAAGAACAGTACTGTAAATGCCTGATGATAGACTGCAGAGTTTCCGTCTAGCCATAACTTGCGAGTGACACGGTAATGCACTTTTTTCTTCACACGGATGTCATCGCGATACATTGGACAATCTCGGGTGTAGGTGTCATGGTCGCCACTGAAGTTGATAAAAGCGGGAAGAAAGAAGAGTACAGTCGCCCTTGTGAGCATTCCTACCACAAGTTACACAATTGGTCAGATGACGACTGGACATTGGAGTGTGGTTGTAGCGATGACACTGGTACCAGCGCTTCGGTTTCGGAATGTACGGTGTGACTGTGATAACTTCATAACTTGCTTTCATATTTGACGGCAGCACCACTCCTCCAAAAGTGAGAAACAGAGTGCGTGTCGTCACCAGATGGACTGCAATGACATCCTTATCAGAGAGGTTCGTTTTGATTTCTGCCTCGGTCAGACCATAACAGCCTTGTGTAAATAATACCACAGGATGAATTCAGAGTTCGATGGGCCTCCACACGAACAGGGTAGCTGTGTAGGAGTGAAGCTGCAAACAATTGTTGTGCTTGAGAATCAGAAGTTGCCTCCAAAACCAAAGTACCATTGCATCAACACCTTTGTGAATAAAAAAAAAGATTTACCGTAGCGAATGACTGACCGTCTTCAGTACGTGACACCATGAGGGACCATGGTGCAGCTGGGAGGGTCTTTTAATCGTTAGCCTCACTCCGTTTACGTTTCTTAGACGTTGACTGTGATGAAGATGATTTGTTCATTGCGAGAAAGTCCCCCCTGATTTGTTAGTTAGTTAGTTAGTTACGGAGTCCACTGATCAATCTCACGATAACCGTTATGACGTGGAGCGATACATGTTTGAAGCGTTTCTTCATCTTTTCAGAGATACAAAAATCTTTATTACATCCCATACATGTATGACTGACGGTTTTGTTCTGTTGTGTCAATATTTTGCTGATTATGTCTGAAGATGTAGAAACTGCCTATTTAAATGTACATCAGATATTTCTATAAGTACTCTTAAAAGTATGCGTAGTAACCTACTGGTGTACTGCTAACCAAATTTGCATTTAGACCACTTTTACTCACAGCCGCTCAGTTTTAATAACTGTTGTGCTGCGTTAAACCTTTAACACGTGATTATATCTCTTAATGAGTAGATTATGGCATCATTTGACATTTTTCAATCCGGTGAATAATGGCGTACATTACTGAAAGTCAAATTTTTGTTGCCTTGGAAGCCATAACATAGGAGGCCTGCAACCGTAACTGTCTGCCATAAACAGGGTGACTTTAACAGGTGTACAGATATGTACAAAAACAAAGAGCAAAAAACGTGAACGCATGACTGTAAGAGAAGCGCTAGAGCCGAAAAGGTCGTAGTACAATCATATTTCTATCCATTCTACTGTTCAGTCTGTGTGTTGAAAAACAACTGAAGTAAAAGTTTGTTTCACAAGTCGGTCAAAATTGAAGGTAAATGGTGGCATTAAACAACATTCTGAAAATATCGCTGTCCTCTGTGAAACTATGTAGGAATTACGGAACATGTTGCATGGAATGAAGAGTTTGAAGAGCACAAAATGTCGGTTGTGATCCAAAGAATGGCAAATGATATGCGTAGCGGAAGTCAGATTATTCATGGCGAAGTGAAGTAATTCTTCTACCCTGTAATCAATGAAAGGCGCAATTAACAAGGAATCGAGGGCGTAAGAAACAGAATACCGCAAGGAAACATTGAACTCTCCGCGAACAGAGTTACCAGGTATCAAATATGGTATTTAATTCCAGAAACATGTTACTCGGAATGATTTTATGGAGCACATAACTGTCCAGAAATGAGATAAATGGATTGTCATCTTCTTCTCTGTTCTGCCTAACTGTCTTTTTGGCATTGGAGACCATATGTGTTCTCTACATTGTTCTAGCAGTTATTCCTGTTCCTTTCTTTCGTAGTCCACCTTTCCTCAGACCAATTGCCCCCATATCGCTGTTGATACCATCCTTAAATCTTGTTCGTGGCCTCCCTCCAGCCCTCCTCCCTCCACGGATACAAAAAATGCTGTGTCGCGACAGTCTTTCCGCTTCCGTCCTAATTACGCTACTGGCCATTAAAATTGCTACATCAAGAAGAAATCCAGATATAAACGGGTATTCATTGGACAAATGTAATATATTGGATCTGACATGTGATTACATTTTCACGCAATTTGGGCACATAGATCATGAGAAATCAGTTCCCAGAACAACCACCTCTGGCCGTAATAACGGCCTTCATACGCCTGGGCATTGAGTGAAACAGAGCCTGGATGGCATGTACAGGTACAGCTGCCCATGCAGCTTCAACACGATACCACAGTTCATCAAGAGTAGTGACTGGCGTATTATGACGAGCCAGTTGCTCGGCCACCATTGACCGGACGTTTTCAGTTGGTGACAGATCTGGAGAATGTGCTGGCCTGGGCAGAAGTCGAACATTTTCTGTATCCAGAAAGGTCCGTACAGGACCTGCAACATAGGGTCGTGCATTATTCTGCTGAAATGTAGGGTTTCGCAGGGATCGAATGAAAGGTAGAGCCATGGGTCGTAACACATCTGAAATGTAACGTCCGCTGTTAAAAGTGCCGTCAATGCGAACAACACCGAGACGTGTAACCAATGGTACCCCACACCATCACGCCGGATGATACGCCAGTATGGCGATGACGAACACATGCTTCCAATGTGCGTTCACCGCAATGTCGCCAAACACGGATGCGACAATCATAATACTGTAAGTAGAACCTGGATTCATCCGAAAAAATGACCTTTTGCCATTCGTGCACCCAAGTTCGTCGTTGAGTACACCATCGCAGGCGGTCCTGTCTGTGATGCAGCCTCAAGGGTAACCGCAGCCAAGGTCACCGAGTAGATAGACTATGCTGCTGCAAACGTCGTCGAACTGTTCGTGCAGATGGTTGTTGTCTTGGAAACGTCCCCATCTGTTGACTCAGGGATCGAGACGTGGCTGAACGATACGTTACAGCCATGCGGATAAGATGCCTGTCATCTCGACTGCTAGTGATACGTGGCCGTTGGGATCCAGCACGGCGTTCCGTATTACCCTCCTGAACCCACCGATTCTATATTCAGCTAAGAGTCATTGGATCTCGACCAACGCGAGCAGCAATGTCACCATACGATAAACCGCAATCGCGACAGGCTACTATCCGACCTTTATCAAAGTCGGAATCGAGATGGTACGCATTTCTCCTGCTTACACGAGGCATCACAACAACTACTAACCAGGCAACGCCGGTCAACTGCTGTTTGTGCATGAGAAATCGGTTGGAAACGTTTCTCATGTCGGCACGTTGTAGGTGTCGCCACCGGCGCCCACCTTGTGTGAATGCTCTGGAAAGCTAATCATTTGGATATCATAGCATCTTCTTCCAGTCGGTTAATTTCACGTCTGTAGCACGTCATCTTCGTGGAGCCGCAATTGTAATGGCGAGTTATGTAAGTGACCAGGCCACATCCAATTCTTTTCTTCATCTTTCGGATTGTATATTGTGAGTACAGGATTGCCAGTTCCTGGGTTTTTAATACCCTCCTTTCCTTTGATGGGTCTACCTCTTGATATCAAATATTTTACTTAAATATAGGAGGCCGCTGTGGCCGAGCTGTTCTAGGCGCTACAGTCTGCAATCCTGCCTCTGGCATGTTCGTGTGTGATGTCCTTCGGTTAGTGTAGTTCTAGGGGACTTATGACCTCAGATGATAAGTCCCATAGCGCTCAGTCATTTGAACCTTAAATATAATCATTCTTCCGAAGACAAGCAATTGTGTTCATTTTTTTTCCTTAGAGTAAAAATTGACCCATACAGAGATACTAGGAGAGATAAGCTTTTGTACTTACTTTAAAACGTCTTGGAACAGCTCTAATGCACAGCACGTCCAGTAAGTATTCTCTATTCGCCGTTGCAATTCTTTCCATCGCAATCGCCATCCTTTTCTGCTTGTCAAAATGCTTGCCAGATTTTTCAGTACACACATCAAAAAAATGTTTTCATCACCTGTGTCCCGAGAGTTCCGAAACCTTACAAAAAATAGGAACAGAGGTCAACATATACATCATTTCCGCCCTTTTTGTTGCTCATGAAAACCACACATTGCATGTTGTACTACCATACAGTGAACCTTCGGAGGTGGTGGTCCAAATTGCTCTACACGTCGGTACCTGTAATACCCAGTAGCACGTCCTCTTTGATTGTGGCCCCACACAATGGCACCCAAAAACGGCAGGAACCTCCACCTTGCTAAACTCGCTTGACATTGTGTCTAAGGCGTTCTGCCTGACTCGGTTGTCTCCAAACACGTCTGGTTGAAGGCATATGCCACACTCATCGGTGATGAGAACGTGATTGCAATCCTGAGCGGTCCATTCGGCATGTTGCTGGGCCCATCTGTACCGCGCTGCATGGTATCGTGGTTGCCAAGATGGACCTCGGAATGGACACCGGGAGTGAAGTTGCACATCATGTAGCCCATTGCGCATAATGTGAGTGGTAACACGACGTCCTATGGCTGCACGGAAAGCATTATTCAACATGGTGGCGTTGCTGTAAGGGTTCCTCCGAGCCATAATCCGTAGGTAGCGGTCATTCACTGCAGTAGGAGCCCTTGGGCGGCCTGAGCGAGGCCCGTCATAGACTGTTCTTGCCACTCTTTCATGTCCGAACAACTTCGCTTTGATTCACTTCGAGACCCCTGTACACTTCCCTCGATGAGAGCCCTTCCTGGCACAAAGTAAAATTGCGGACGCGATCGAACTGAGGTATTGATCGTCTACGTTGAACTACAGACAACACGAGCCAAGTACCTCCTTCCTGGTGGAATGAGTGGAACTGATCAGCTGTCGGCCCCCCTCCATCTAATCGGCCTTACTAATACATGGTTGTGTACATCTGTGGCGGGTTTAGTGACACCTCTGAACAGTCAAAGGGACTGTGTCTGATACATTATCCATAGTCAACGTCTATATTCAGAAGTTCTGTAAACCGGGGTGATACAAAACTTGTTTTGATGTGTGTATTTTCTTTTAAAAGTTAGTTCTTCAGCAGTCGATGGGGTTCACCACTGGGTGCTTCCTTCGTGGTCATGTACTTAACTTTCTTCTCATTAATTAGTAAACCTGCATTCCTTACAAAATTTCCATAAGAAATTGTCTTGCTGTGCCTATTCTCTTTGCTGCCGCTTTTTAGAACAAAGTCGTCTGCACATGCAAGCCGATTTGTTGTGTTTTACCCAGTAATATGTGAGCTTAGTTCACTTTTTTATTTTCTCTATCTTTCTAAAATTAAATTAGAGAGTATTTGTGATATTGCTTCTCCTTGTCTAAGACCAGTTCTGACTTGAAAATGCTGTGACATTCCTGAAGTTATCTCTATCCTGCGATAAATTTTCTTTACACAAATCTGTACTAGACGTATTAACTTTCTTTCGGACTGAAACTCATTGAGGAAATTGGTGATTGCGCTCTATACAGTCTGCCAGATGCTTTTCTGAAGTCAACGAAACGTTATGAATATGATCGTATTGTTCCCAACATCTCTCGATTACCTATCTGAGCGTAAAATACTGGTCTATAGTTAATTTGTTTCTCCTGAAATCACATTGATAGCTCCCTATAATTCCTTCTGCAATTGTGAACACATGAAAAAAAGAAGAAAATGTAGTTGAATTTGATATTACAGAGTTATGCAGAAAATAGGTTTACTGATAAGTAATGACGAAGAGCTACACAGTTGGTGAGGAAAAAATTAAGTCAGAATCATTATCAAGAGGAAGCGATTATTTACTATCGCTCCGAGGTTCATCACAACAATAAATAAAGTTGAGCTGAACAAGAGACTACTTTGGAGTGCGAATTCTTCCGTTTGGCATTCTTACTTTTATTGATTACATTTATTTTGAAGTGTGAAGTTCGAAATTAAATCAAATGGTTGATGAAAGTCAACACCATCAAGAACGACTCAGGTCGATGAAAATGTTGTGAAAGGACATTTTCAGTTTACAGCCTTTGTTATTTTTGACCCTAATTCTCTTTATTTCATGCCGCGTGATTGCCCAGTTTGAGCCTTACAGACTGTATTTAAGCCGAGTAAGCGTCGACGTTTTGTATAGGCGTCCTGTTGTATAGCAGAGATTACGATAGTACAACACATCGACAGGTGCTCAAGTTGAAAATGGTCTGCAAGGCTGAAACTGTCCATTTGTGTGAGACGTAGTAAGGAAAATACTTGTCAAGAAGAGCCAAGCCGGAAAACATCCAAATGTTTTTGACAAATAAACGGCTCTAGCACGCCACATGATGAAAATAAATCATTTGTAAGGTGATCAGGTTGCAGTGGTTCAGTGTGCGCGTAATGTACTGAGGCAAGTTTGATATGAGACGATGGATGCCCGGAGAAACTTCATTAAAACTCATACATTTAGTTGACTAACGAACAACTGTCGTAACGACGCCCTCTTGAATGTAAGGCGTGAACAGAGACAGACGCTGACGCAGAAGGTCTGCAGCGGCCTGCTGTGTTGTTAGCGTCTCAGTAGGAAAACTGACGGGTGGTGTGTGTGCAGCGTATGTGCCATCTGGTGGAAGCTTTGCAGTTAAAGACAGGACGAGCCAATGCCGCTTGCAGAACTGTGCTGCCTTGTGGACTGACGTAGACCTCTCCTAGTAACTGGTGACTGCCAGACAGCGATCCCTTTGATCAAACAAAGTGGTTAATTGTACTGTCTGAAGGCGTACTGGTTTTGTTGCTGCAACCGGTCATCTCTGCCACAACAAAACCTCGGCTCCGGTGTAAAGCAAGCGTCCTATCTAGACTGCGGCGTCTCTAAGTCTTCGTCGCCCGTCACCGTCCCAACCCACTTGGCGGCGAGATGAGGTAATCACCCTGATATTTTCCCTTGTTTACTAAATTAGCAGGTAGCCCTCGCTTGTGTTTCCCCCTGTGGTCAGTTTTCACTTGCTTACCTGTCTTTTTGTGTTAGCCAAGGAAGGTTAACTAATGTCACACAACCGCACCAAGTAATTTATTTGAGGAGAAACAATTTTACTGGGAACTAAGCTTTTGACTAAAGTACCGATAGATAACATTCGTTATATGTCAACGGGTACCTTCTTGAAGGCGCGCTATGAAGGGGATATCTCCAGAAGAGTATTGCCCTTCTCTCACTGTCACGAGAAAGGCGCATGTTTTGTTTTGTCACCTCCTGTGGGTTGTTTACATGACCAGAGTTTGTGAACAGATGGAGGAGCCGGACCGAGGGTCTTCAGCGAGTTGATGGTAAGAGTGAAAGGAACAACAGTGAATGACACGAATGTAAAGCACAAGTTGGTAGCAGTAACATTTTCGAGAAGTTACCGAGGGTGCAAGAAAGACGGCAGGACTGGAAGTAAAGTACATTGGAGCGTCGATTACCCGAACGTCGCTCAACCGTACTCTTAGTCGCTCCCCCTCCCCCCTCTAAAGTTTTGCCCATGAAACTTCCTCCCCCCCCCCCCCCCCGAAATAAAATGCCTAAAGGTAACAGCGTCGTCGTTTTTATAACGAATGAACACGAGGTTACTGACAAGTTATAGGAAGGTGAATATGCAACCTAGATACCTAATGAGAATAAGGCTGGTAACTCAACGACTACTGATACACGAAAAAGAAGACGAACATCACAAATTCTATATGTAACATTGATTCTATCAACGGATCTAGATTACGCGGTTTACACGTGGTTTATTCAAGGCTTATCACTTGGAGAATCCTGCTCTAGTCCCATTATACGTGGAAAGTTAGTTCGATATCATGAAAATCAAATTTTAAAGCCAGCGTGAATAGGCGGACAACCTTCGTGTCATTCCGCTCTCCATTGTTGCGAAATTTATTAAAGATGTCGGTGATGGCGTCATCCAAGAAGGCGGCATGAGACTTGGCAACATCGCATGACATCATCCAAGATGGCGGATTTTGGCGGGAGAATTGTCCAATTGTGCTACCTCCACTAACCTAACTTCAAGAAAGAATGGCGGGATGTTTGAATTTTGGCGGGAAAATATCCGAATTGTGCTACATCCACTAACCTAAGCCTCCAGAAGAAAAAAATTGGCGGGAAGTTTGAATTCCAACAGGATAATGCATGCAAAGACCGTCTTTGTCTTTATTATTATTATTGATTATCATTCATTAACACTCATTATCATTTATTATCATTCATGATCATTCATTGTCACTCATTATCATTCATTATCATTCGTTATTATTTATTATCATTTATTATTATTTATTATTATTGACCTGCCTCCACTAGAAAATTCCCTCCATATTCAAATTCCAACACGATAATGGCTGCGAAACCTTACTTTTGTTCATTATCATTCATTATCATTTATTAACATTCATTATCATTCATTGTCATTCATTATCATTTATCATCTTTCATTATCATTTATTAACAATCATTATCATTCATTAACATTTATTATCATTCATTATCATATATCATTATAGGCCTACCTCCACTACCAAATGGCGCCAAATTCAAATTTAACACGATATTCTCTCGAAAACTGAACTTCTATGTATTATTATCATTTATTATTAATTCAAGATGTCCGATTTTCTCGGTGAGAAAGCCATTCTCCTTACATCCATAACAAAAATCTATGACAAGTTCAAATCCCCAACACCATAATTGATCACATGTAGGAGCTTTCTCTGTCACTGTTAGTCTATCATAATCGCGTCAAATAATAAACTGCACTTATAGTAACGTAATTCACGTCCTTTGATTTTGCAGGGGGGAAGGGACAGAAGACTTTATTTCAAGCAGTACTATCATCACTTGTTCTCCAACACAGTCAGCACACACATCTTTGATATCGAAGTGCAGTCACCACAAAGTCCGCGCTCCAACTGAATTAGTTCAAATCCTCGCCACCCCCTGGCCAGCACGCGGAGACACTGCCTACGCCTGTCACGTGAGGCGGCCGGCCACTAGTGCAGGGGTCGAGCCCAGCGATCGCTCCCACGTCGTAAACATGTTATCGCTGGACACGTTGGAACTTGTCGAGTTTGACGTCACAGCGGCCCTAGTCCGTTCACCACATGCATTCGTAGCCTCCACACGATTCCCACTAAAATTGACTCCCTCGGAGCTGAATCACACAACGGTCGGCCGTTTCCCTGCAACACTTCCGGCACCACGTTCAAACCTGACAATGCCGATCTCACACAGCCGTTCGCGCACGTGTCCCTGTGCGAGCGAGAACGCAGTGCTACACTTTTCGCGGCAAAGTCTGCTCGACAGTGGAATCCGCCATGACTATATAAGAGCACGTTTGGACCGCACTAGAACGCCCGCTAATTGACTCGCTCTCGCGCGAGCGTAATAACTGTACACTCGCTCCACCACCGCACCGCTTACGTCACACACCCTCCATACCCGCAACGGACGTAGACTTCTGTAAATACCTGGAAAATGACTCTCTATTTCACACATTACGGTCATGCATGTGTATTCCAACTGACGTCTCCATGCTCACACAGCGAAACTCCAGGGTGCAGCTGACTTACGCGCGGCCGGCTGGGCTCGCTCCCTCTCCGGCTGACTTCAAGCGGTTTACGGTGCCTGCCCAGCCCCCACGGCCAGCGCGCCAGGTAGACAGCGGCGCCACGAACGGTCGGCCGCACCCGCAAGCACTTAACATTGGATACGATGTTTCCTGTCGACCGCGTGCCGTACAAAGGATACGTTTGGCGCCAGAGTTTGACCGACCATGGAATCCACTATGACCATATAACAGCGCGTTTGCTCGTCGCGAGAACGATCGCTAATTCATTCTCACCACCCTGCTATATTAAATAAGTCCATTTACAGTTTCATATACATATGCAAATGTGTTCAACTCCCTAATATCAACTACTTTTCGAGGACCAGAACGCCATGTCCGCCTCCTCTTAGGAACCAGCGCCAAGTTTGAAATCTGCCAGTAAACAAAGCTCACTAGCGCTTCCGCCACCAACCTAAGAAAATTGCTTCAAACTAAGCCACCAGCACTCAACCCCTTCCTACACGTTTCTGGTAAATGGAATGTTTTTTCTACCGAGTTGGAAACTTCCTTGACGTCACAATGCGCGATCGACCACGTGGCTCTGTCAGACAAAGAACACTCTCACTAAGTTAATTGATCACCTGATTATCATTATTCAGCCCACTTGCTTCGATTATCTAATCCAGGATCTTTGCGAAAACACACGTCCGTACAAATGAGGCATCACGTGCACCTAGCTTAGTACCTCCGCAAGTGAATGTAACAAACTCCACATGACTATTTGATTAATCTGATCGATTAATTAACCTCTCTGATGCGGAAACCTGCCACATCCACCTAGACTTGCAATCAATTTTCGCCAGTGCCACGCCCACCTGGACTTGAAATGAAATAGTTAAAGTCCCTACCGACCACCACGTCCTTTTATCGACCCATGTTCGTTGGCTAACATGTACTAATGCTTGATTCCGTTTACTAACGTGCACTAATGTGTACTAACCCACATTAACTTATATCACAATCTGTCTAAACAAATAAGCCAAGCTTCAATTCTGATGGTCAGTACGTGTTTCAATACCAAATACAAGAACGTTGTGGCAAACGAAGTCACTAACCTAAGTCACCTGTGATGACTCAAAATCGTCTGCTTTGTCTCTCTCACACACCACGAGCGCGAGACCGCCCACATCACACTCTGGACCTTTATACTAGCGTCGGACATACTCATGTATAAATATTCTAGCTAAACTATGACCCTAATACTGTTGTTCAATCAACACGGTCTAGCACATGGCCAGAGTACACCCCCAGTACCTAAGCTGAGAACATTGGTCGAACCATCTTTTGTTAACCGCTGAGAGACGGAGATACGCTGCAATCACATCCCTCACGCTCTCGTAGCTACTCACCTCATCAATTCGAATTAAAAAACCCTCCAAGTAGAAAAAATAACAACCAACTCGAACTCTCTCATATTCTATATCGTCCCACAAATACATAACGTACATTTTATTTACGCATCGGGTATACCTATCACTATCATACAAAAAAACACTCGTCCTGATATACCTGGTGTCATGTTGCACAGTCGGCAGATACGCAAACAGCTCCTAATTTCAGTGCACAATATCAAACCGCTCCTAAATAATGTAGTACACGTAACTGTAAACACCATCAGTACTCGTAATCTGTCCAAATAACGCACAGCAAAGTAACTCAACAGACGTGCGCAATCAACCTACCCCACATTAAGTCACCTGTCTGACAGCTCGCAATTCGCTCAAAGGCCTCTGTTCGACCTTTCAACCAGACTTTGGTGACAGCCGCATTCACACCGAACACCTGAGAAATTCATGTCACCTACACGCCGAACATGACTATCCAAGCCAGGCCACGCGAGTCGTCTGTCACCGTCCTAACTCAGTGCGGTCCAACACACATGTTAAGGCCGCACTCCATTGCTCGCCGGCCTATATGCGACACATCTCCATCTTCACGTCTGTTGTCAGAATAGCCGAGAGCGAGTTCACACACACACCGTCCGCACTCATCCCAGCGCTTCTCTCCCCTCTCAATCTAAAACGATCATTTGAAAATAAAAAAAAAAAAATAAGAGCCCAGTCAACCTCTCCGAAATTGTATAGTACCCCCAAAAATAGTTAACGCTCACATTCGTGTTTTCTAAGCTTATTAGTAAATTCAAATTCTTACCCTAAGAGGACTTCTTCACCAAAATAATACTGAATGCGCTCCCCACCTCCTACCACTCCAGCTCTCAACATACGCAAATGTTCTCAACCCTCCTATATCCCAGCATAACCGATTAATCGTTCTTATTCGTTCTTATCGAATTTTTTTAAAATTTTTTTTAATTTTATTTTTTTTATCATCAGTCTACTGACTGGTTTGATGCGGCCCGCCACGAATTCCTTTCCCTTGCTAACCTCTCAGAGTAGCACTTGCTACCTACGTCCTCAATTATTTCCTTGATGTATTCCAATCTCTGTCTTCCTCTACAGTTTTTGCCCTCTACAGCTCCCTCTAGTACCAGGGAAGTCATTCCCTCATGTCTTAGCAGATGTCCTATCATCCTGTCCCTTCTCCTTATCAGTGTTTTCAACATATTCCTTCCCTCTCCGATTCTGCGTAGAACCTCCTCATTCCTTTCCTTATCAGTCCACCTAATTTTCAACATTCGTCTATAGCACCACATCTCAAATGCTTCGATTCTCTTCTGTTCCAGTTTTCCCACAGTCCATGTTTCACTACCATACAATGCTGTACTCCAGGCGTACATCCTCAGAAATTTCTTCCTCAGATTAAGGCCGCTATTTGATATTAGTAGACTTCTCGTGGCCAGAAATGCCTTTTTTGCCATAGCGGGTCTGCTTTTGATATCCTCCTTGCTCCGTCCGTCACTGGTTATTTTACTGCCTAGGTAGCAGAATTCTTTAACTTCATTGACTTCGTGACCATCAATCCTGATGTTAAGT
Organism: Schistocerca piceifrons; assembly: GCF_021461385.2. NCBI lineage: Eukaryota > Metazoa > Arthropoda > Insecta > Orthoptera > Acrididae > Schistocerca > Schistocerca piceifrons. Next base: position 157,488,329 of record NC_060140.1, read on the forward strand.
TCCTCGCTGTTCTCATTTCTACTACTTCTCATTACCTTCGTCTTTCTCCGATTTACTCTCAAACCATACTGTGTACTCATTAGACTGTTCATTCCGTTCAGCAGATCATTAACTCTTCTTTACTTTCACTCAGGATAGCAATGTCATCAGCGAATCGTATCATTGATATCCTTTCACCTTGTGTTTTAATTCCGCTCCTGAACCTTTCTTTTATTTCCATCATTGCTTCCTCGATGTACAGATTGAAGAGTAGGGGCGAAAGGCTGCAGCCTTGTCTTACACCCTTCTTAATATGAGCACTTCGTTCTTGATCGTCCACTCTTATTATTCCCTCTTGGTTGTTGTACATGTTGTATATGACCCATCTCTCCCTATAGCTTACCCCTACTTTTTTCAGAATCTCGAACAGCTTGCACCATTTTATATTGTCGAACGCTTTTTCCAGGTCGACAAATCCTATGAAAGTGTCTTGATTTTTCTTTAGCCTTGCTTCCATTATTAGCCGTAACGTCAGAATTGCCTCTCTCGTCCCTTTACTTTCCCTAAAGCCATACTGATCGTCACCTAGAGCATTCTCAAATTTCTTTTCCTTTCTTCTGTATATTATTCTTGTAAGCAGGTTCGATGCACGAGCTGTTAAGCTGATTGTGCGATAATTCTCGCACTTGTCAGCTCTTGCCGTCTTCGGAATTGTGTGGATGATGCTCTTCCGAAAGTCAGATGGTATATCGCCAGACTCATATATTCTACACACCAACAAGAATAGTCGTTTTGTTGCCACTTCCCCCAATGATTTTAGAAATTCTGATGGAATGTTATCGATCACTTCTGCCATATTTGACCGTAAGTCCTCCAGAGCTCTTTTTTTTCATTCCGATTCTAGTATTGGATCCCCTCTCTCTTCAAAGTCTACTCCTCTTTCTTCTTCTATCACCTCAGACCAATGTTCACCCTCATAGAGGCTTTCAATGTATTCCTTCCACCTATCTGCTATCTCCTCTGCATTTAAAAGTGGAATTCCCATTGCACTCTTAATGTTACCACCGTTGCTTTTAATGTCACCAAAGGTTGTTTTGACTTTCCTGTATGCTGAGTCTGTCCTTCCGACAATCATATATTTTTCGATGTCTTCACATTTTTCCTGCAGCCATTTCGTCTTAGCTTCCCTGCACTTCCTATTTATTTCATTCCTCAGCGACTTGTATTTCTGTATTCCTGATTTTCCCGGAACATGTTCGTACTTCCTCCTTTCATCAATCAACTGAAGTATATCTTCTGTTACCGATGGTTTCTTCGCAGCTACCTTCATGTACCAATGTCTTCCTTCCTAACTTCCGTGATGGCCCTTTTTCGAGATGTCCATTCCTCTTCAACTGTACTGCCCACTGCGCTATTCCTTTTTGCTGTATCTATAGCGTTAGAGAACTTCAAACGTATCTCGCCATTCCTTAGTACTTCCATATCCCACTTCTTTGCGTATTGATTCTTCCTGACTAATGTCTTGAACTTCAGCCTACTCTTCATCATTACTATATTGTGATCTGAGTCTATATCTGCTCCTGGGTACGCCTTACAATCCAGTATCTGATTTCGGAATCTCTGTCTGACCATGATGTAATCTAATTGAAATCTCCCCGTATCTCCCTGCCTTTTCCAAGTATACTTCCTCCTCTTGTGATTCTTGAACAGGGTATTCGCTATTACTAGCTGACACTTGTTATAGAACTCAATTAGTCTTTCTCTTCTTTCGTTCCTTGTCCCAAGCCCATATTCTCCTGTAACCTTTTCTTCTACTCCTTCCGCTACAACTGCATTCCAGTCGCCCATGGCTATTAGATTTTCGTCCCCCTTTACATACTGCGTTACCCTTTCAATATCCTCATACACTTTCGCTATCTGTTCATCTTCAGCATGCGACATCGGCATGTATACCTAAACTATCGTTGTCGGTGTTGGTCTGCTGTCGATTCTGATTAGAACAACCCTGTCACTGAACTGTTCACAGTAACACACCTTCTGCCCTACCTTCCTATTCATAACGAATCCTACACCTGTTACACCATTTTCTGCTGCTGTTGATATTACCCGATACTCATATGACCAGAAATCCTTGTCTACCTTCAACTTCACTTCACTGACCCCTACTATATCTAGATTGAGCCTTTGCATTTCCCTTTTCAGATTTTCTAGTTTCCCTACCACATTCAAGCTTCTGACATTCCACGCCCCGACTCGTAGAACGTTATCCTTTCGTTGATTATTCAATCTTTATCTCATGGTAACCTCCCCCTTGGCAGTCCCCTCCCGGAGATCCGAATGGGGGACTGTTCCGGAATCTTTTGCCAATGGAGACATCATCATGACACTTCTTCAATTACAGGCCACATGTCCTGTGTCTTTAATGCAGTGGTTTCCATTTCCTTCTGTATCCTCATGTCGTTGATCATTGCTGATTCTTCCGCCTTTAGGGGCAATTTCCCACCCCTAGGACAAGAGAGTGCCCTGAACCTCTATCCGCTCCTCCGCCCTCTTTGACAAGGCCGTTGGCAGAATGAGGCTGACTTCTTGTGCCGGAAGTCTTCGGCCGCCAATGCTGATTGTTTATCAAAATTGAGGCAGTGGCGCGGATCGAACCCGGGACCAAAGACGTTTTGATTATGAATCAAAGACGCTACCCCTAGAGCACGTGTAGGTTATCGAATTTACTGGTCCAGTTTCCTAAGGATCCGTCATTGAAGTACCATCCTGCTTTTCTTTCTGATGCTTCCTGTGCTTACTTTTAGAGAGATCGCTAAATTACCTCCACTGCCGCCCCCCCCCCCTCAATCTACACACACACACACACACACACATACGGTCATCCTCTCTACTCTCCCCATAACATAAGCATTAGCAACTTTACAATCCATTATATACAAACCCTACACAATGTAAACCACATTAACTTTACAATACCCACTACATGCCCCAATTCTCTCAATTCCTAAGGAAGTACTGTGAACCTGCTCTTTCTTTCTACACACGCCACACTCAGTGGTAATCAGCCCTTCTGCATCAACGGACGGAAGTCCCTCTCAGAACTGTTCCACAAATTCGGCTATCGCTTCCCCTCAACACAAATGCGTTACTCTCTCTTCATCTGCCTTGCCTGCTCGCTTTTTATTTCTACAAAATTATCCAGAATCATAGACCACAAGATCACACCAATTCTTTTTTCTAAGTACAGCATCCTTTAAACCACTCAATAACTGGAAACAAACAGACTGAAAAATTATATTCGCACTCTCGAATACCGAAGTCGTTGATCTCATTATACTTATACAGTCAAATCTTACGATCGCCGTCTCATTTGATTGGCATTCCACAATGAGCTAAGTATCGGAAATACACTCTCTTGACCGCTGTTACTCTGGAAATATCTCTATCGTTCTTACGACTTCCTCTCTACTCGTCACATAACATAATCAATATTAACTTTACAGTGCAGCATATACAAACGCTACACAATGTAAACCACATTAACTTCACAATACAGTATATACACGTTTGACACAAAACAGTGCACTTATCCAGTATATCTCTACAGCATGCGAGAAAAATATCCTATCCCTACAGCGTCTATATACAGCAATGCCCCCCAATCCTAGGAAAGCACCGTCAACCTGTTCTCTCTACAGACCCGACACTCAGAGCTAATCTTCCCTCTTACATCAGCGGACCTAAGTCACCCTCAGAACTCTTATTTACAATTTCGGTTTCGTCCCCTCCTCAGCACAAACGCCTTACTGTCTCTCCTTCCTTATCTGTTGGCTTTTCTAGAAACATCCTCAGACTCATTGACTGCAGGAACACATGTACTTTCTCCACAATATTACACCATTTTAGCTGTACTTCTCAATATCATGCACTAGGCTACACCCTACCGATCACTAGTTCATCATAATTCCCAAGATATAGACTTCAAATTAATTCTCTACAAACGCCGAACTTTATCTACGAGGGCAGTTCAATAAGTAATGCAACACATTTTGTTTCTCGGGCAATTTTGGTTGAAAAAACCGGAAATTTCTTGTGGAATATTTTCAAACATTCCCGCTTCGCCTCGTATAGTTTCATTGACTTCCGACAGGTGGCAGCGCTGTACGGAGCTGTTAAAATGGCGTCTGTAACGGATGTGCGTTGCAAACAGCGGGCAGTGATCGAGTTTCTTTTGGCGGAAAACCAGGGCATCTCAGATATTCATAGGCGCTTGCAGAATGTCTACGGTGATCTGGCAGTGGACAAAAGCACGGTGAGTCGTTGGGCAAAGCGTGTGTCATCATCGCCGCAAGGTCAAGCAAAACTGTCTGACCTCCCGCGTGCGGGCCGGCCGTGCACAGCTGTGACTCCTGCAATGGCGGAGCGTGCGAACACACTCGTTCGAGATGATCGACGGATTACCATCAAACAACTCAGTGCTCAACTTCACATCTCTGTTGGTAGTGCTGTCACAATTGTTCACCAGTTGGGATATTCAAACGTTTGTTCCCGCTGGGTCCCTCGTTGTCTAACCGAACACCATAAAGAGCAAAGGAGAACCATCTGTGCAGAATTGCTTGCTCGTCATGTGGCTGAGGGTGACAATTTCTTGTCAAAGATTGTTACAGGCGATGAAACATGGGTTCATCACTTCGAACCTGAAACAAAACGGCAATCAATGGAGTGGCGCCACACTCACTCCCCTACCAAGAAAAAGTTTAAAGCCATACCCTCAGCCGGTAAAGTCATGGTTACAGTCTACTGGGACGCTGAAAGGGTTATTCTGTTCGATGTCCTTCCCCATGGTCAAACGATCAACTCTGAAGTGTATTGTGCTACTCTTCAGAACTTGAAGAAACGACTTCAGCGTGTTCGTAGGCACAAAAATCAGAACGAACTTCTTCTTCTTCATGACAACGCAAGACCCAACACAAGTATTCGCACCCGAGAGGAGCTCACAAAACTTCAGTGGACTGTTCTTCCTTATGCACCCTACAGCCCCGATCTCGCACCGTCGGATTTCCAAATGTTTGGCCTAATGAAGGACGCAATCCGGGAGAGGCACTACGCGGATGATGAAGAAGTTATTGATGCAGTACGACGTTGGCTCTGACATCGACCAGTGGAATGGTGCCGTGCAGGCATACAGGCCCTCATTTCAAGGTGGCGTAAGGCCGTAGTATTGAATGGAGATTACGTTGAAAAATAGTGTTGTGTAGCTAATAGATTGGGGAATAACCTGGTGTATTTCAATGCTGAATAAAACAACCCCTGTTTCAGAAAAAAAAATATGTTGCATTACTTATTGAACTGCCCTCGTCTGTGCAGAATGCTGTAAACCACTGAGTAACTAGAAACAAACATACGCAAAATGATATTTCCACTCTCGAATACTGGTCTCAGTCATGTAACTTTTCGAGTTCTTGGCTAAATTTACACGTCAACTAAGGTCTGCCCCAGGTATAGAGAACAGACAAGCATGTATCCAACACACCACAATCGACCTTGACTCAGCTAAATAAACTAAACAAATCTGCAGAAGTAGTCAACGGAACAGTCTACATCCCATCTAATAACACTCCAACCCAAATCAATCATCTTCTCAAATCCTGATTTGATCACCAAAGTGGCCCAACACATAATTTGTTTACTGGCAGATTTCAAACTTGGCACTGGTTCCTAGGAGGAGGCGGAGGTGGCGTTCTGTCCTCGAAAAGTAGTTGATATTAGGGAGTTGAACACATTTGCATATGTATATGAAATTGTATATGGAATTATTTAATATAGCAGGGTGGTGAGAGTGAATTAGCGAGCGTTCTCGCGACGAGCAAACGCGCTGTTATAAGGTCATAGTGGATTCCATGGTCGGTAAAACTCTGGCGCCAAACGTATCCTTTGTACGGCACGTGGTCGACAGGATACATCGTATCCGATGTTAAGTGCTTGCGGGTGCGGCCGACCGTTTGTGGCGCCGCTGTCTACCTGGCGCGCTGGCCGTGGGGGCTGGGCAGGCACCGTAAACCGCTTGAAGTCAGCCGGAGAGGGAGTGGGCCCAGCCGGCCGCGCGTAAGTCAGCTGCACTCTGGAGTTTCGCTGTGTGAGTATGGAGAAGTCAGTTGGAATACACATGCATGACCGTAATGTCTGAAATAAAGAGTCATTTTCCAGGTATTTACAGACGGCTATGTCCGTTGCGGGTACTGAGGATGTGTGACATAATCGGTGCGGTGGCGCAACGAGTGTACAGTTATTACGCTCGCGCGAGAGCAAGTCAATTAGCTGGCGTTCTAGTGCGGTCCAAACATGTTCTTATATAGTCATGGCGGATTCCACTGTCGAGCAAACTTTGCCGCGAAAAGTGTAGCACTGCGTTCTCGCTCGCACAGGGACACGTGCGCGAACGGCTGTGTGAGATCGGCATTGTCAGGTTTGAACGTGGTGCCGGAAGTGTTGCAGGGAAACGGCCGACCGTTGTGTGATTCATTTCCGAGGGAGTCCATTTTTGGAGGGAATCGTGTGGAGGCGGCAAATACATGTGGTGAGCCGACAAAGGGCCGCTGTGATGTCAAACTCGACAAGTTCCAACGTGTCTACCGAAAACATGTTTACGACGTGGGAGCGATCGCTGGGCACGACCCCTACAGTAGTGGCCGGCCGCCTCACGTGATAGGCGTAGGCAGTGTCTCCACGTGCTGGCCAAGGGGTGGCGAGGATTTGAACTAATTCAGTTGGAACGCGGACTTCGTGGTGACTGCCCTTCAATATCAAAGATGTGTGTACTGACTGTGTTGGAGAACAAGTGATGACCGCACTGCTTGAAATAAAGTCTTCAGTCCTTCCCCCCTGCAAAATCAAAGGACGTGAATCACGTTACTGTAAGTGCAGTTTATTATTTGACGCCATTATGAAAGGCTACCAGTGAAAAAAGACAAGTGACGGAGAAAGCTCCAACATGTGATCAATTATGGTGTTGGGGATTTGAACTTGTGATAGATTTTGTTATGGATGTAAGGAGAATGGCTTTCACACCGAGAAAATCGGACATCTTGAATAAATAATAAATGGTAACAATACATAGAAGTACAGTTTTCGAGAGAATAGCGTGTTAAATTTGAATTTGGCGCAATTTTCTAGTGAAAGTATGCCTATAACGATAAATGATAATTAATGATAATGAGTGATAATGAATGACAATGAATGATAATAAATGATAGTGAATGATAATGAATGATAATAAATGATAATGGAGGATAATGAATGACAATGAATGATAATGAATGTTAATAAATGATAATGAATGATAATGAACAAAAGTAAGATTTCGCAGCCATTATCGTGTAGGAATTTGAATATGGAGGGAATTTACTAGTGGAGGCAGATCAATAATAATAAATAATAATAAATGATAATAAATAATAATAAATGATAATGATCGATAATGAATGACTATGAATGATAATGAATGTTAATGAATGATAATCCATAATAATAATAATAAAAACAAGTACAGGTTTTGCATGCATTATCCTGTTGGAATTCAAACATTTCGCCAATTTTTTTTCTTCTGGAGACTTTGGTTAGTGGACGTAGCACAACTGGGCTATTTTCCCGCCAAAATTGAAACTTCCCGCCATTTTTTCTTGAGGTTACGTTAGTGGAGGTACCACAATTGGACTATTCTCCTGTCAAAGTCCTTCATCTTGGATGACGTCATGCAATGTTGCCAAGTCTACATGCCGCCATCTTGGATGACGTCATCGCCACCATCTTGAATAAATTTGGCAAGAATGGAGAGTGGGGTGACGCGAATGTTGTCCCTCTACTAGCGTGGGCTGATTAAGACGCCTTAAGTCAAGGAACACCCTTAGTTTCACCTACAAGTAGAGAGACTACTTGCTCATTCTTCAGGAGCTCGTTGTCTGAAAATTAAACTAAGGGTGGTATTGAGGGAAGAAGATTACACTCTCGATAATGTTTGTATTGCTGTTGAAGCTTTGCCAAGAAGAACTCTAGCTTCACGTCGTATATTGGCATACCTTGTCCAAAAGCAATGAAGGATTGTATTATAGCTTTACCTTGTGATAATGCTACTGGTAGCCACCTTTAACTTCTCCCCCATTGAAACTGAAAATTAAGTAGTTATGACTGAATAGTATGTAGTATCTTGAACAAAAACTTTTGGATGAGAGAAGTCGCTTCCCCAAAATTTTTACACGCGTATATCCAACACTTCCAGGTAGAAATTTTGATACTGTTTTAAATCCTAATGTCTATAAAACAAAATGATTAGAAGTTACACTTCATAATAATACATTGTCTGATTCTCATCCTCGATGTTGGAACATGGAATAAAATCTCTGTGACTGCAGAGTTCTGGCGATAGTCGACTCTGAAAATTCTTAAAAATAATCAAGAGGCACAATCGTACGCCGTCGGGAAGCCGTCTAGGGTACTATGACGCACTCACTCTGCAGTATGGGAGTCAGTGTCCAAGTTGTGCATCATTTTCGATAAAGTCGAGAATTTAATCTCTTTAAATAGAGCATAATCAACTGTGGCGAAGGCTCTATTGATTTCTTCGGATACAAAGTGCCCTGCGAGCTCCGAGACAAACAAATATTGTTCCGAGACCACAAACAACGGAAAAGTTTACAGAATCCAAAGAATTGAACGTACCTTCTCCATTCATAAAATTATAATAATCCGATAAAAGATTTTCCTAGCTACATTCAAGTATACATCATCCTGTTGAATGAGATGAAATGTTACCACAATAAATCGAATTTCATACCGTATTTAAGATTGCAGCTTACAACAATGCCGCTAATTACAATTACACTGTGTTCCTACTCTGGGCAATTCTCAATCCGAAATAAGTAGGTCTCCTGTACACGTGATGTTTCACAGAGTTTTTATATTACGCGACAGAGATAACCTGCGTCTCGTTGTCGTAAGGAGTCCTTGAGACATATAAATTACTTGCTCAGTAATAAACTAATAATCGTGCCAAATGATAAATAATTGATACACTGACTATATGTGAAAGTCGTTGGTAACAAGAAAGTAACGGCGTTGTTTAAAACGTGGTACTAATTACACGAGAAATATTGTTTACGCTATATAGAAAGTCGCCCGCATGGGCAAGATTGTCATGGGATGTTTATGGAAGTCTTGTACACTGTGTGAAAGCTAATGAATTAAACAATAGATCAAGGACGGAACAATACCTCTCCTAGACAACGGTCAAGTCATTCATCATGCGCTACCTTAAACGGAACGAACAAGTTCATTAAAGTAATTTTCTTCCACATAACGCAACCCCCTTATTATAGGTATTGTTGGGACCTTCAGTGGTATTACAGGAACGATTTGTTACATTACCGTTAGAAAGTGAAGAGGAAAGAGAAGAGAGTCTGTTAAGAAATCATAAAAATTTAGTTTTGAAAGTTGGATCGTACATGATTGAAGCAAGGTGGGATAGTGTATAAGAACAGAATCTGAGATAAAGCCTGCAGTTATGTTGTGGATATGGCAGAAAGTGCTCGAAGCCTAACTGAAAATGATGCACAGAATGTTATGCCAGGAATGCTAAACAGGCTAAAAGAAATCAGTCGCAATCAATGTCATGAAGAAGACGATCGAAAGTGGAAGAGTGATGCAGATCCAGAGCACAAAATGTGGCAGTTTAGCGAAATTATGAACCCCGTTGTCGAAATTGTTAACCTAGTCGCCGATAACAGTGACGCCGCCAGGACCTCATTACCTAGTGGTCCAAAAAATGAAGATGAAAATTGCCGGCTGCCTCCGAAGCATTTACATGCTTGGATACTGTCTTGTGATGGTTTGAAGCTCAAGATGAATGCGGCCGGTATCATATAGTCTATCCTTAAAAACAGCATCACTTAACCGCCCGCTAGTGGGCAGGTTTGCTTAGGCGGATGAAGATTTAAGGATTTTGAGGACCAATTCCTCACAAATGTACGACACACGCAAAATGCTTGTTGTGTTACATAATTTTTGTTCACTTAGCTGTACGGCATACATGACTACTCTATTTTCATTTGTAATAGTAAGAGATATTCATGTTATTTCAAATACATGTAGTTTACATTGGTAATTTGGTAATCAAAAGTATACAGTAGGTTTATCCGAATAAGTTTTTTCTCCGAATACCCATGTCCACCAATTAGTTCTAATATTCGCCAATCTGCTGAATGGAAGCAATTTTGTTCAGCAATATGTTGAACAGGATTGCTTTCCGTCTTTACTTGTCTTATATATTCACAGTTGATGCCAACAAAGAAATGACAATAACAGTCACCTCCTAAACTGAGTGTTTGTAGGTATCCTCTTTAATTCTAGCAGTTCTCATGAATCATCAAAAAAAGTGAGCAACACAGTCAACCAAGCCTTACAGATAAATCAAAGGATATTATCTGCATGTTCCAGCGGACATTTTTTCAAGCTTAGAAGACAGATATGACACCCTTTGTAAAAAAAAAAAATCTATGGAATTCTATGTTCAAGCAAGAAAACTGCATTAGAAATTATATTGTTTACTCCTCCATATACCATAACTTCTACGGTATAGCTTGTCCTGATCACAGTCGGTCATATTCACATCTGTAATCGAGTTTGGACGAAACTAGTAATAATGTAGAAATCTACAGTTCAGATCACACAGTAAAAGATATATATATATTTTTTTTTCAAAAAAGCCGACGGCTGTGACAGTGCGGTGCTAGGTGCATCAGTCCGGAACCGCGCGGCCGCTACGGTCAGCGGTTCGAATCCTGCCTCGGACATGAATGTGTGTGATGTCCTTAGGCTGCTTCGGTTTAAGTAGTTCTAAGTTCTAGGGGACTGGTGACCTCAGATGTTATGTCCCATGGTGCTCAGAGCCATTTCTTTCCAAAATATTAACGCACCTGCTGAACTGTCTAGCGAGGAATTTCTCAGTTACAGTGTAAGTATTGCGTCTTTCACTAACATTTCCTTTTTCACTCAGTGTGTATCAAGTAAAAGAGAAACTTGTGCAAGTAAACAGTAAAACTGACAATAAAAGACCTAAACACATAGAGTTCAATCGTATTTAAGTGTTTACGGTTTAATGCTCATGCAGCCGTCCGTGCTACCTGATAATCGGCCGTATCTAGCAGCTGTGTCCGAAGCATTCTGGTCACGCTACGTACCCACACTACATGCTTGCTTTAGCTAGTATGCGTGCAGGTCGGTCGTATATCTGATCCCTATCTCTATACTGTGGATAAACGTACAGTGGCAGTTAGACAAGGGAGATATCGATCGTGCATAAGCTTTCAGCGAGCTGCCTCCATGCTATCTCCTGCGGCTACACACGACTAGAATTCATCAGAGATCGTTTATCCCTGAGTCCATATTGTGTCAGGATATGTGAATAATAACATGGTAAATACAATGATAACCTGAGTAACTCAAATTTCTAACGACGACGTTTTTGCCATTCAAACTAACATGTGTGGAACCCAAGATTATTGTTTGGTGACACTTATTCCCATTAACTGATATCGATGGTGTATGTGATGAATACTCCCATGAGTCACATAGAACCACATCTATCTTACTTTTGTTACACACACTGCTTATTTAATAGATACATGTCATACTGCAGATTGATTTAATTTTTGACGTTACACTTATTATTCAGACTGTCAGAAACTAGTTAAGAATGAATTGTCTCATACATGACAGAAATAACCACAAAACTTATCAATGAGTAGATTTGAAACAAATGTAATACATTCAGTAAGAACGGCCAGTTGTCGTATTTTTGATACAGTGTCAGTGAGACTACATCCTCAAAAGAAAAGTACAGTTCGCATCTACGAACTTTTAGCAACTGGCAAGGTCATACTTCTCTGCACTCTTTACAAGAAAAAGAGAAATAAATAATAAAGTTTAAGCTAACCAATTCTGAAAATCTCCGAAATGGATCATAAATATCCCACGGAACTGACTAGATAAATGTTATATATGAACCTGGGATTTTCAGGGTAAAATTTTTAATTTTAGAATTCTTTGATTAGGATTACAAATATGAAAAACAGTACATCAAGTCAGTTGCAAAACACATTTACTCTCCTGAGAATGAAAAACAAGAAACATCACACCATAAGTTTTCAACATTTGAGGATGGCTGCGACATACTGCACACCAATGTTTTCTACATTCTACGATCTTTCCTGCGGCATATATGTAATACTACATACAAATTACGTACAAGTAAGTAGAATTATTGAAGCGTGTCGTAATTATTCAAAACAATGTCTATGATGTTAAAGGAAAAACAACTGCTTACTTCAGATTTCTTTTGGAATGGAGGAGATAGTGATTCTATCTGATTTTCGTGGAACTGACATGCTATAAAGACAAGGCAGACTGAACGTATATTCATCCCTTGGTCGGTATTATTTTTGTCCAAACTCCAAAGCATCTAGCTAAAAGCTAGCACTAGACAGATATGAGGTATCGATACCCCAATACTCAACAAAGCGTATTACTTCAGTGCGACACAGCCGTCAACCATGAAAGGGACAAAACTTACACTTCTCCTTTATATAACTGTATTGTCTCTCTCTCTCTCATATATATATATATATATATATATATATATATATATATATATATATATATATATGGCAGTGGTAGAGTTGCTAGTCACCATATAGCGGGGATGCGGGATCGAAAATAGGCACAACAAAAAGATTCACATTTAAAGCTTTCGGCCAGTAAGGCCTTCGTCAACAATAGACGACAGACTATCTCCCTCTCTCTCTCTCTCTCTCTCTCTCTCTCTCTCTCTCTCTCTCTCACACACACACACACACACACACACACACACACTCACGCAAACGCAGCACGGTCACACGACTGTAGTCCCAGGCAACTAAACCATACTGCAGTGTGGTTCAAAAAATCGTTCAAATGGCTCTAAGCACTATGTGACTTAACATTTTAGGTCGTCAGTCCCCTAGACTTAGAACTACCTAAACCTAACCAAACTAACGACATCACACACATCCATGCCAGAGGCAGGATTCGAACCTGCGACGCGGCAGCATCGCGGTTCCGGCTTGAAGCGCTTAAAAGGTCACAGCGACCGGCAGCCATGTAGTATTATTTTATATATATATATATATATATATATATTTTTTTTTTTTTTTTCCTGGTCTTCAGTAGAGAGACTGGTTTGATGCAGCCCTCCATGTTCTATCCTGTGCAAGCTGCTTCATCTCCCAGTAACTGCTTCAACCTACATCCTTCTGAATCTCCTTAGTGTATTTATCTCTTGTTCTCCCTCAACGATTTTTACCCTCCACGCTGCCCTCCAATACTAAACTGGTGATCCGTTGATGCCTCGAACATGTTTTGCCAATCGATCCATTCTTCTAGTCAATTTGTGCCACAAATTTCTCCTCTCCCCAAATCTATTCAGTATCTACTCATTAGTTATGTGATCACCCATCTAATCTTCAGCATTTGTCTGATGTACTACATTTCGAATGCTTATATACTCTACTTGTCCAAACTACACTACTGGCCATTAAAATTGCTACACCAAGACGAAACGCAGATGATAGACGGGTATTCATTGGACAAATATATTATACTAGAACTGACATGTGTTTACATTTTCACGCAATTTGGGTGCATACATCTAGAGAATTCAGTACCCAGAACAACCACCTCTGGCCGCAATAACTGCCTTGATACGCGTGGGCATTGAGTCAAACAGAGATGGATGGCGTGTACAGGTACAGCTACCCATGCAGCTTCAACACGATACCACAGTTCATCAAGAGTAGTGACTGGCGTATTGTGACGAGGCAGTTGCTCGGCCAACATCGACCAGATGTTTTCAATTGGTGAGAGATCTTGAGAATGTGCTGGCCAGGGCAGCAGTCAAACATTTTCCGTATCCAGAAAGGCCCGTACGGGACCTCCAACATGCGGTCGTGCATTATCGTGCTGAAATGTAGGGTTTCGCAGGGATCGAGTGAAGGGTAGATCCACGGGTCGTAACACATCTGAAATGTACCGTCCTCTGTTCAAAGTGCCGTTAATGCGAACAAGAGGTGAACGAGACGTGTAACCAATGGCACCCCATACCATCACGCAGAGTGATACGCCAGTATGGCGATGACGAGTACACGCTTCCAATGTGCGTTCACAGCGATGTCGCCAAACATGGATGTGACCACCATGATGCTGTAAACAGAACCTGGATTTATCCGAAAAATTACGTTTTGCCATTCGTGCAACTAGGTTCGTCGTTTAGTACACCATCGCAGGCGCTCCAGTCTGTGATGTGGCGTCAAGGGTAACCGCAGCCATGGTGTCCAAGTTGATAGTCCATGCTGCCGCAAACGTCGTCGAACTTTTCGTGCAGGTGGTGGTTGTCTTGAGAACGTCCCCATCTGTTGACTCAGGGATCGATACGTGGCTGCACGATCCGTTACAGTCATGCGGATAAGATGCCTGGCATCTTGACTGCTAGTGATACGATGCCGTTGGGATCCAGCACGGCGTTCCGTATTACCCTCCTGAACCCACCGAATTCATATTCTGCTAACAGTTATTGGATCTCGACCAACGCGAGCAGCAGTGTCACGATACGATAAACCGCAACCGCGCTAGGCTACTATCCGACCTTTATCAAAGTCGGAAATAAGATTGTACGCCTCTCTCCTGCTTACTCGAGGCTACAACCCGACCATTATCAAAGTCGGAAACGGAATGAAAAGCATTTCTCCTGCTTACACGAGGCATCACAACATCGTTTCACCAGGCAACGCCATTCAACTGCAGTTTGTGTATTAGAAATCGGTTGGAAACTTTCCTCATGTCAGCACTTTGTAGGTGTCGCCACCGGCGCCAACCTTGTGTGAATGCTCTGAAAAGCTAATCATTTGCTTATCACAGCCTCTTCTTCGTGTCGGCTAAATTTCACGTCTGTAGCAAGTCATCTTCGTGGTGTAGCAATTTTAATGGCCAGTAGTGTATTTCTTGTCCATGTTTCACTTCCATACAAGGCTACACTCCATACAAATACTTTCTGAAACGACTTCCTGACACTTAAATCTATACTCGATGTTAAAAAGTTTCTCTTCTTCATAAATGTTTTCCTAACTATGGCCAGTCTACATTTTATATAACCTCTCTACTTCGACCATCATCAATTATTTTGCTCCCCAAATAGCAAAACTCATCTAATACTTTAGGTGTCTCATTTCCTAATCTAATTCCCTCAATAACATCGGGGATGTGCTACGACCCTGTCCCACTCCTTTCCCAACCACTTCTTCCTTTTCAAGCCTCTCGACTCTTATAACTGCCATCTAGTTTCTGTACAAACTGAATATAGCTTTTCGCTTCCAGTATTTGACCCCTGCCACCTTCAGAATTTGAAAGAAAGTATTCCAGGCGACATTGTCAAAAGTTATATCTAAGTCTACAAATGCAAGAAATGTAGGTTTGCCTTTCCTTAATCTATTTTCTAAGGCAAGTCGTAGGGTCAGTATTGCCTCACTAATTCCAACATTTCTACGGAATCCAATCTCATCTTCCCAGAGGTCGGTTTCTACCAGTTTTTCCATTCGTCTGTAAAGAATTCGTGTTAGTATTTTGCAGCTGTGAATTATGAAACTGATAGTTCGGTAATTTTCACATCTGTCAGCATCTGCTCTCTTTGGGATTGAATTTATTATATTCTTCTTGAAGCCTGATAGAATTTCGCCTGTCTCATACATCTTGCTCACTTGATGGTAGAGTTTTGTCAGGCCTGGCTCTGCCAAGGCTATCAGTGGTTCTAATGGAACGTTGTCTACGCCCGGGGCCTTGTTTCGATTTAGGTCTTTCAGTGCTTAGGCAAACTATTCACGCTGTATCTTATCCCCCATATCATCTTCATCTACCTCCTCTCACATTTCCATAATATTTTCCTCAAGCACCTCGCCTTGTATAGACTCTCTATATAGTCCTTACACTTTTCTGCTTTCCCTCATTAGCTCAGAACTGGGTTTACATCTGAGCTCTTGATATTCAGACAAGTGGTTCTCTTTCTCCAAAGGTGTCTTTCATTTTCCTGTAGGCAGTTTAATTCAATAAATCCTCTGTTACCCAAGGATTTCTACTAGCCCTCGTGTTTTTTACCTACTTCATTCTCTGCTGCCTTCACTGTATCCTCAGTCAGAGCTCCCAATTCTTCTTCTACTATATTTCTTTACCCAGTTCTTGCCAATTGTTCCCTAATGATCTCCCTGAAAGTCTCTACACCCACTGGTTCGTCAGTATATCCAGATCCCATATCCCCAAATATCCACCTTTTTGCTGTCTCTTAAGATTTAATCTACAGTTCATAACCAATAGATTGTGGTCAGAGACCACATCTGCTCCTGGAAATGTCTTACAATTTCAAACCAGGTTCCCAAATCCCTGTCTTTCCATTATACAATATATCTGAAACCATCCAGTGTGTCCAGGCATGTTAGATGTATACAACCATCTTTCATGATTCTTGAACTAAGTGTTAGCCATGATTAAGGTATGCTGTGTGCAAAATTCTACCAGGCGTATTCCTCATTGATTCCTTACCCCCATTCCATATTCACCTACTACTTTTCCTTCTCTCTCTCTCTATGTATATACTTTCACACACTCTCTCAGCTTTACCTCTCCACGCACGCATACATGTAACACATAGACACACACACACACACACACACACACACACACATATAGACAACATACACTTGTACAACATCAACGACATTGTTGTACTCATTAACAACCTGTCGCAACCTTTCTATTTTATACGTTTTTGCATTTCTTGTTTGCAATACGCCATCATTGCTAACTTCAATGTACTCAAAGTGTACGTGACGCATGTAGTACAAACACGATAGGTAAAGGAGCCTGTAAACAACAGAGCTATTTACATTTGCACGTCTGCCAATCTTTGCTAACTTAGACAGTTACAATTCTTTGTGCCTTCTTCTCAAATAGCGCTTTGTCTTTCGTGTCTTCTTCTATTAGACAGTGCCTCAGGTTACTCGGAAGTCGTACACACAACATAAAAACGTCTTGTTCAATGACACATATCCATCCAATGATAGCCATTGAAACCTTGAAGTGAAAATAAAAATTAATTATTACTTGTTACAATATACACTCCTGGAAACTGAAATAAGAACACCGTGAATTCATTGTCCCAGGAAGGGGAAAGTTTATTGACACATTCCTGGGGTCAGATACATCACATGATCACACTGACAGAACCACAGGCACATAGACACAGGCAACAGAGCTTGCACAATGTCGGCACTAGTACAGTGTATATCCACCTTTCGCAGCAATGCAGGCTGCTATTCTCCCATGGAGACGATCGTAGAGATGCTGGATGTAGTCCTGTGGAACGGCTTGCCATGCCATTTCCACCTGGCACCTCAGTTGGACCAGCGTTCGTGCTGGACGTGCAGACCGCGTGAGACGACGCTTCATCCAGTCCCAAACATGCTCAATGGGGGACAGATCCGGAGATCTTGCTGGCCAGGGTAGTTGACTTACACCTTCTAGAGCACGTTGGGTGGCACGGGATACATGCGGACGTGCATTGTCCTGTTGGAACACCAAGTTCCCTTGCCGGTCTAGGAATGGTAGAACGATGGGTTCGATAACGGTTTGGATGTACCGTGCACTATTCAGTGTCCCCTCGACGATCACCAGTGCTGTACGGCCAGTGTAGGAGACCGCTCCCCACACCATGATGCCGGGTGTTGGCCTTGTATGCCTCGGTCGTATGCAGTCCTGATTGTGGCGCTCACCTGCACGGCGCCAAACACGCATACGACCATCATTGGCACCAAGGCAGAAGCGACTCTCATCGCTGAAGACGACACGTCTCCATTCGTCCCTCCATTCACGCCTGTCGCGACACCACTGGAGGCGGGCTGCACGATGTTGGGGCGTGAGCGGAAGACGGCCTAACGGTGTGCGGGACCGTAGCCCAGCTTCATGGAGACGGTTGCGAATGGTCCTCGCCGATACCCCAGGAGCAACAGTGTCCCTAATTTGCTGGGAAGTGGCGGTGCGGTCCCCTACGGCACTGCGTAGGATCCTACGGTCTTGGCGTGCATCCGTGCGTCGCTGCGGTCCGGTCCCAGGTCGACGGGCACGTGCACCTTCCGCCGACCTCTGGCGACAACATCGATGTACTGTGGAGACCTCACGTCCCGCGTGTTGAGCAATTCGGCGGTACGTCCACCCGGCCTCCCGCATGCCCACTATACGCCCTCGCTCAAAGTCCGTCAACTGCACATACGGTTCACGTCCACGCTGTCGCGGCATGCTACCAGTGTTAAAGACTGCGATGGAGCTCCGTATGCCACGGCAAACTGGCTGACACTGACGGCGGCGGTGCACAAATGCTGCGCAGCTAGCGCCATTCGACGGCCAACACCGCGGTTCCTGGTGTGTCCGCTGTGCCGTGCGTGTGATCATTGCTTGTACAGCCCTCTCGCAGTGTCCGGAGCAAGTATGGTGGGTCTGACACACCGGTGTCAATGTGTTCTTTTTTCCATTTCCAGGAGTGTACTTGTAGTTAGAATTGACAAATTGCATATTTGTTTTTTTTTAGAGCATTGCTAATGTGAACCTGTAGTTTAGTCATCGGTCATCGTTGCTGTCACTTCACGGATATAAAATTAAATCACACCGTTACGTACAATTATCGGATACGATCAATATTCATCTAAAAGCGGGCAGGGTGCAAGGGCTTAAAATTATATCTTCTTCGGTTACCAGATGTTACTGTCTATGTAATACAGTCGAGATATCTTTGACGATTAGTTTATACCTGAGAAAGAGAGACGTCATCCAGAACTTATGAACACATTCAATAGATTTCAGACATCTGCTCCTAAATTTAATCGTCCCGCGGCATTCTGACGGTAAATGGAAATTCTGTGAGAGAGACGACGGAAGCAATAGCCGTGTTCCTATTGAAAGCAAAGTTTTAAACCTTCGTGCTGGAACTTCTCAAGTTGCACCCTCCCCTAGCCTGCAGCGTGTCCAATCGCTACAAATCAAAATGGGAGTTCTCTGCAGAATGCGCACCTGCTACATGGAGAACAGAGGAATACGTCCCGTGTAAAGTTAAGGGACGCCACAGAGGGACTGTCCGTTATTGGACGCATAGCTTCCTATTGGATAAACTCTGTTGCAAGGACAAACGACTTTGATCAGACGAAACTATTCTTATACTCAAGCTCTTTTAATAAATTATATATGACAGTGGGAGATTCCTTGTCGTTCCTATGAAAATGTAATATCTCTACGAAGGAGTAAGTTTATAATATTTAATTAATATATTAATTTATAAATTTATTTGCCGCTAACAATATATTGCCTTTCTTACAACTCAGCACATTCTTTTCACTTAATCATTGCATTGTTAATGACACACTTGTCACCAGATGTTTTACAAAAAAATGGTTCAAATGGCTCTGAGCACTATGGGACTCTACATCTGAGGTCATCAGTCCCCTAGAACTTAGAACTACTTAAACCTAACTAACCTAAAGACATCACACACATCCATGGCCAAAGCAGGATTCGAACCTGCGACCGTAGCAGTCGCGCGGTTCCGGACTGAAGCGCCTAGAACCGCTCGGCCACCGCGGCCGAAATGTTTTACACTTACGAAAAGGAATGACAGAAACAGTACACTTGATAAAAGATATAAAGTGTAAAACAGAGTTGACATTTGTTAATGGCAGTATCATTGAAGTAATTAACCTGATGATGAGTTTAATTTATATGTCATGGCAACAGGAAAAAAAAGGAGTTCATAGTTGCAGTAGCAGAATAATAGTATTACGGCGTCACTAGAGGGAAGACAGAACAATGTGGCAGGAAGAAGATTTTATAATTTGATTCACTGTTAGATTCTTGATAGAAGAATTCCGCAGACAGCTGAAGAAAGTACTCAAATTTTCCTTAGGTGCATATAGAGCGGCTGTAGCGGTTATAAAGGTAAGTACTGACAAATTTATTTGTGCACTGTTACACACTATTAAATTTAATAGTTTTCAGCAGTGTTTAATTCTGTATGTGGCGGAATAACGATTGAATAAACTTTTGGAAACGTTCGTTCGCTGTGTTTTTTAGAGTTTTCTGTGCGTTGAAGTCGTTTAGTAAACTCGGTGCTTTAGTTTTCAGCTGACGTTTCTTATTGTTTCTAGTTAAATATTTCAGCAAAATTTTCATTCAGTGTTGAGTGTTCGTTGAGTGTTTCAGTGGCCCCTTGAAGTTTTGGTTTTGGCTGATAATTTTGTGAAGTTCTGTTGGTATTGGTATTAGCTTTGGTGTAGTAGTATTAATATAAGTAGTTGCTTTCTTAGTATGCAGAGAATTTCGAGACCATTATTGTTAGCTCTACAAATACACTCCTGGAAATGGAAAAAAGAACACATTGACACCGGTGTGTCAGACCCACCATACTTGCTCCGGACACTGCGAGAGGGCTGTACAGGCAATGGTCACACGCACGGCACAGCGGACACGCCAGGAACCGCGGTGTTGGCCGTCGAATGGCGCTAGCTGCGCAGCATTTGTTCACCAGCGCCGTCAGTGTCAGCCAGTTTGCCGTGGCATACGGAGCTCCATCGCAGTCTTTAACACTGGTAGCATGCCGCGACAGCGTGGACGTGAACCGTATGTGCAGTTGACGGACTTTGAGCGAGGGTGTATAGTGGGCATGCGGGAGGCCGGGTGGACGTACCGCCGAATTGCTCAACACGTGGGGCGTGAGGTCTCCACAGTACATCGATGTTGTCGCCAGTGGTCGGCGGAAGGTGCACGTGGCCGTCGACCTGGGACCGGACCGCAGCGACGCACGGATGCACGCCAAGACCGCAGGATCCTACGCAGTGCCGTAGGGGACCGCACCGCCACTTCCCAGCAAATTAGGGACACTGTTGCTCCTGGGGTATAGGCGAGGACCATTCGCAACCGTCTCCATGAAGCTGGGCTACGGTCCCGCACACCGTTAGGCCGTCTTCCGCTCACGCCCCAACATCGTGCAGCCCGCCTCCAGTGGTGTCGCGACAGGCGTGAATGGAGGGACGAATGGAGACGTGTCGTCTTCAGCGATGAGAGTCGCTTCTGCCTTGGTGCCAATGATGGTCGTAGGCGTGTTTGGCGCCGTGCAGGTGAGCGCCACAATCAGGACTGCATACGACCGAGGCACACAGGGCCAACACCCGGCATCATGGTGTGGGGAGCGACCTCCTACACTGGCCGTACACCACTGGTGATCGTCGAGGGGACACTGAATAGTGCACGGTACATCCAAACCGTCATCGAACCCATCGTTCTACCATTCCTAGACCGGCAAGGGAACTTGGTGTTCCAACAGGACAATGCACGTCCGCATGTATCCCGTGCCACCCAACGTGCTCTAGAAGGTGTAAGTCAACTACCCTGGCCAGCAAGATCTCCGGATCTGTCCCCCATTGAGCATGTTTGGGACTGGATGAAGCGTCGTCTCACGCGGTCTGCACGTCCAGCACGAACGCTGGTCCAACTGAGGCGCCAGGTGGAAATGGCATGGTAAGCCGTTCCACAGGACTACATCCAGCATCTCTACGATCGTCTCCATGGGAGAATAGCAGCCTGCATTGCTGCGAAAGGTGGATATACACTGTACTAGTGCCGACATTGTGCATGCTCTGTTGCCTGTGTCTATGTGCCTGTGGTTCTGTCAGTGTGATCATGTGATGTATCTGACCCCAGGAATGTGTCAATAAAGTTTCCCCTTCCTGGGACAATGAATTCACGGTGTTCTTATTTCAATTTCCAGGAGTGTAGTTCAAATGTTGTAACTGAACTTTGGTTACGTAGAGGTATGGTTTTGTTCAGTAACTGTAAGATTTTACCGTGAGTAAAAAGTGTGGGCTCTGTCGTAGGTTTGTGAATAGTTGGTTACGGTGTGGGATTTGTTCAAAGTATTTTCACTGGGGAAATGCAGTGGTGAAGCCAGTGGGCATTCTAGCGAGAACCTGTCTTGGGATTGCAAAATCTGTAGTAGAAATAAGTTGATAGAGGAGTAGGAGCGTAATATCTGTGCTCTTCAGGTGCAGTTACAACGCACAAAGGAAGTACTAGATAGGTTGAGGAGGGTGAGGGGTGGTGGGGAATGGGAACTGGCAGTTGGGAAGAAGGTAGCTAGGAGGAGAAGGTAGTCACTTACACTTCTTGTATATGCAATAGATTTGACCAACTGTCAGATTTGAGTGGAGGTGAGCCTACTGTAGCTGTAGATGTAGGGAACATGCAGCAGTCCTGAGAGGTTAGGAGCCCTAGGTCATCTGCAAAGTCCAACAGAAAGAAAAAGGCTCTGCTGTTCGGTAGTTCGCACGGTAGAGGTGTGGGCCAGCAGTTGCTGGAAGTGTTGGGGAGTGGGTACCAAGTCACCAGCATTGTGAAGCCTAGTGCAGGGTTGCCTCAGGTGACTGACAGTGTAGGGGAGTTATGTAGGAATTTTTGATGGAGGATCAGGAAGTAATAGTGAGTGGAGCACGGAACAGTCTTGATAGGGACGGGGAATAAGATGTAGGTAGTGACCTGGTAAAGATAGCTATTCAAACTGGTGGCACTAATGTGCATTTCGTGCAACTGTTACAGCGTCATGACCAGCATCATCTTAATGCGGCTGTTACCTGCGTTAACGTGGGGCTGGAGAGAGCGCTGATGGCAGAGGGCATGGGTCACGTCTCAGTGGTGCCAATTGGATCTATCAATAGATCAAGATTCACTAGGCATGGCCTGCAGCTCAATAGGTTTGGGTAGGGGAGGCTGGTAAGGCTTACAGGTGTCAGTGTAGCGTGTGTGGTGTGTTGGTGGGATCACTCATAGAAAAATTCCTGTATTAGTTGGTGTTAAAGCTGTACCGGTTTTAGATTGAAGTCAGCTGATAGGTATACCTGCTTAAAGGAAGTCCCTCTAACTAAGGGCTCACCTCAGAGGATGTAATGTTTTCAAGAAGAGAAGGACTTATCATATTTCATCAAAATACAAGAAGTATTAGAGATAAAGTTAGTGTATTGCTTATGGATGTTGACTCTGAATTTATTGGTATAACAGAGCACCACTTAAATAACTTGACAATTCAGAGGCTCCCTTAGCCTGGATACAGATTAGCTTGCTGTTTTTCAAGGAGTTCCTTGTGGGGTGCGGGAGTGGCTATGTACGTAAAAACCAGTATTCCATTTGAGGCCATAGATGAATCACGATATTGCACTGAACAACTATTTGAATGTTGTGCAGGGTCAGTTGAATTTAGTGCAACTAAGCTTCTAATTGATGTTGTTTATAGGTCCCCTAACTCTGACTTCAGAGTATATCTGCTCAAGTTAGTGAGGATTCTTGATTCACTTTGTAGGAAGTACCAGAAATTAGTTATCAGTGGTGACTTCCATATAAATTTTGTATGTGATGGTGCAATAAAAAGAATGTTGGTAGGTCTAAATTCATATGATCTGATGCAGACAGTGTTTCTTTTTTCAACTAGGGTGCAGGGGAAAAGTAGTGCAGCAATAGACAATGTTTTTATTCATTCTTCATTACTAAATGGGCATTCTGTTAGGGAAAGGGTGAATGGCCTTTCAGACCATGTTGCACAAATTTTAACATCACAAGACTGTAATACTCAAACAATCTTCAAATTTAATTACGAACTATGTAGGAAAGTTAATTCAACAGCGGCAGAGAGTTTTTTAAACCTTGTCAACGAAGAAGAGTGGCAGGATGTTTATAGTGTCAATAAAATAGACGATAAATATAATGCTTTCTGTAACATATTTCTCAAGCTCTTTGAGAGTTGCTTTCCATTAGAACGTTCTAAACGTGGTACTAGCAGTAATAGGCAGCCCTGGTGGCTGACGAATGAAATAAGGATCCTATGTAGAACAATGTGGGAATCGTGTCAAAATGTTAGAAGTAGTCACAATTAAGCTATAGTAGCCCACTACAATCAGTATTGTATGGTGCTTAAAAACGTCATTACACCAAGGCAAAGAGTATGTAGAATGAGGATAGAACAGGTAATTCATAGGATAAAATTAAAACTGTTTGGTCAGATGGTCAGTTGAAAAGGAAGTGTCTGGTCAGCAGCACATGGCCGACGATATAAAGTCAGTCCACAGTAAAAAAAAAAAAAATCTGTTACTGATGAATCAGATATGTGTATATTATTTAATAATAATTTTCTGAGCATTGCTGGCGAATTAAATAAAAATTTAGTTTCTACAGGGAATCATATAACTTTCTTGGCAAATGCCTTTCCGGGATTGATGTCTGAAATACTGCTCTGTGATACAGAAGAGAGGGAGATGGAGTCAATAATTAAATCACTGAAGACTAAGGGCTCTCAAGGTTACGATGGAGTGCCTAGCAGAATATTGAAGTACCGTGCTGCATATGTTAGCCATATTTGTAATTTTTCCTTCAGGAATAGTCAGTTTCCCGATCGATTAAATATTCAGTAGTAAAGCCGCTTTATAAAAAGGGGAAAACGGATAATGATTATAATTTCGACCTATTTCTATGCCATCAGTGTTTGCTAAAGTCATTGAAAAGTCTATGTGTGTCAGGGTAGTTGATCATTTTGTATCACACGATTTGCTATCAAATGTACAATTCGGCTTTAGAAGTCGTTTAACAACTGAAAATGCTGTACTCTCTTTTCTCTGTGAGGTACTGAATGCGTTAAACAAAAGGTTTGGAACGCTACGCTTATTTTTTTGATTTAACTAAGGCATTTGATTGTGTGGATCACAAAATATTGCTCCAGATGTTCGACCATTACGGAATACGGGGAGTAGCTCACAATTGGTTCACCTCTTACTATAGCAACAGACAGCAAAAGATCATTATTCACAATGTTGAGAATGTGGGGTCTGAGTGGGGTATGGTCAAGTGGGGGGGTGCCCAATGATCAGTGTTGGGGCCACTCCTGTTCCTTATTTATATAAATTACATACCCTATAGTATTATGGGTAAGTCTAAAATATTTCTGTTTTCTGATTTCACTAGCTTGGTAGTAAAAAATGTTGTGCATAACATTCGCTTGGTTTCAAATAGTGCAGTTCATGACCTATGTTCGTGGCTTGTAGAAAATAAACTAACGCTAAATCACATTAAGACTCAGTCTTCGTAGTTTCTAACACACAATTCAACAAAACCTGACTTTCATTTCCATAGAATGAGCATATGATTGATGGAACTGAACAGTTCAAATTTCTAGGTGTTCAGATAGATCGAAAGCTGTCGTGGAAAGCCCACGTTCAGGATCTTGTTCAAAGACTCAATGTTGTCAAATTTACTACTCGAACGGTATCTGAAATAAGTGATCGTTCGCCGGCCAATGTGGCCGTGCGGTTCTAGGCGCTTCAGTCTGGAACCGCGTGACCGCTACGGTCGCAGGTTCGAATCCTGCCTCGGGCATGGATGTGTGTGATGTCCTTAGGTTAGTTAGGTTTAAGTAGTTCTAAGTTCTAGGGGACTGATGACCGCAGGTGTTAAGTCCCATAGTGCTGAGAGCCATTTGAACCATTTTTTAAGTGATCGTTCGACACGAAAATTAGTTTACATTACTTATTTTCATTAGCTTATGTCGTATGGGATTATATTTTGGGGTAACTCTATTCTAAAAGGATATGTTTTTCTCATAAACGGGCGTTTCGGGCAACAAGTGGTGTAAGTTCACGAACCTCTTGTCGACCCCTGTCCATGAGGATGGGTATTTAGACATTGGCCTCTAAAAATATGTATATTCCTTACCGTCATTTGTTGTTAACAATATTAACTTATTCCTAAGAATAAGCAGCTTTCACTCAGTTCATACTCGGCAGAAATGAAACCTGCATTTGGAAGGGACTTCCTTAAGTCTTGTGGAGAAAGGTATGCAGTAAACTGCTGCATCCATTTTCAAGAAGCTACCACTCGACTTGAAAAATCTTAGCAGTAATCTACGCGCATTCAAATCGAAACTGAGGAGTTTCCTCATGGGTCACTTCTTGTATTCTGTCGAGGAGTTCCTTGAAAAATTAAGCTGATTCTTGTTGTATTTTTGATTGTGTTTACTTAAACTTATGGACTCACTTTTTTATGCCTCATAAACATTTATTTTTATGTGTTATTACTTTTGTGTTGTAATTTCATGTACTGACACGTTCCATGACTCTGGAGATTTGCTCCTCAATTTGGTCCTACGGAACTTGACATGTAAATAAGTAAATAAATAGCTGGATATAAAAATGGGCGTTAAGATCAGAGCTGGTTGCTCCAAACATGGAATGTTTTGTGATCATGTTGACGTTTCCCATAACATGATAAGATAAACTAAACGGATGGCCTATGAAGATGGAATGCGAAATACAACAAACTGGCGTAAAGTTTAGTAATTGCTTTGATAAGGAAATGACTAGCATTTTAGCGCAACTGCAGAATGTGTGTAGGAGTATCATCATCTTGATTCTATATACAGGGAACGATTATGCTGTAGATTTACCGTTCTGGAATCACGTTCGAAGTTTATATTGCTGAGAAGATTGTGTTTCGTGCCTTGTAAGCACAAGACGGAATTTGACCGTGACAGGATCGCTCGTTGTCGACAACTAGGTTGATAGATCTGCGATACTGCAGCTTGCGTTGGTTGGTATGCTGTAAATGTCATGTGATAACGGAATAGTTGGCGTCAGGCGGACAAATTTCAGCAAGGCAGAAACACAGCGGCATCCATGTGACTAGTTCCCGAGAGGTCAGGCTTATATTTTGCTCATCTGTGCAATTTGTACAACTAATTCATGTAATTTCAGCCAGTAAATTATATGACACAGACGTATATACGAATCCGAATATCACAGAAACGTTAGACAACCTAGGGCAGTGTAAATTTTTCTCCACTATGGATTTGCGAAGCGGTTAGCACCAGCTTGAAGTATGTCTGGAGGACAGGCCAAAAACAGCATTTACGACGCACTGTGGTCACTTCGAGTATAAAAGAATGCCGGTTGGACTAAAAATCGCTCCAGCAACGTTTCAGAGGTTGTTGGATGGAGTCCTTCGCGGGGTTAAACCGAAAAAAATGCATGGTGTATCTGGATGACATTATAGTTACTTCAAGAGGCATAGAGCAGAATGTGCAACGGTTGTAGGAGGTGTTTAAAAGATTAGAGGCAGCACAGCTAACATTAAGTTTGGACAAATGCTATTTTGCGAAAGCACAAGTAAATTATCTCTGGCACGTTATCAGTCAGGACGGGATACGGACAGATCCTCGTCTCACTTTTGCAGTACGAGATTTTCCGGTTCCGCTAACGGTTAAACATCTGCAATCGTATATTGGTCTTGCGAGCTGTTATCGAAAGTTAGTACAGGGTGTCGCAGAAATAACGAGGCACTTACTAAGTTGCTAAGAAAAGGTGTTACCTTCCAGTGGACGTCAGAGTGCGAGTAAGCATTTCAAGAGTTGAAACAGATTCTGACATCAATTCCAGTTTGAAGTTTCCAGACTTTTTGAAGGAGTTTATACTACAATGTGACGCGTCTAATCACGCTCTTCGGGTTGTACTTGGGCAAGAAATTGATGGCAAAGAACATCCGATTGCGTTCGCGTCTCGTCAACTTAACAAGGCGGAACAAAATTACTCCACGACGGAGAAGGAATTGTTCGCGGTAATGTACGGGTTTTCGTACTTTCGATGTTATCTGTACGGTAGAAGGTTTACGGTTCTGACGGATCATTCAGCTCTGAAATGGTTATTAGGTCTGAAAAACCCAGCGAATAGGCTAGTGTTATGGGTGCTGAAACTCAATGAGTTCGATTATAGGGTAATACATTAGCCAGGTGTGAAACATGCCAATGCTGATAAGTGGCAGGTGTGACTGAAGATGAGTGGAAAAGGGCATTAGCCGTGGATAGTGATTGCCAATTGTTCAGAAAGCAACCTCAGTTCCTAATACAGGACGGGTTACTTTGCAGGTGGACGAAATGCGGCCCACGCGTCGTCGTACCAGCAGCGTTAAGATCTGAAGTTTTGCAACAGGCGCATGACCATTTTCTTTCAGGACATGGCGGGAGAAGAGCTACGGATAGGAGGATAGCGAAGAAGTTTTGGTGGGGGACACGACGTGAAGACGTGGACGAGTACGTCAGGAATTGTGTGCCATGCGCACAGCGTGCGGACTTGAGCCATCAAAAGATTTAGCTTCAAAGATTACCAGAGGCAGACAGACCTTTCCAACAAATCGGAATTGATGTATTATCCCCATGTAATAGGAGTGCAGCAGGGATTAAGTATGTGTTAACAGTGATTGGCCACTTTTCTAGGCATTTATTCATGGTCGCATTTCTAGATCAGAAAGCAAGTACGATGGCACAAGCTTTAGTTAATAATTGGTTACTCAGGTATGGGATACCTCAGTCCTTAATCTCGGACCAAGGTACTAATTTCACGCCGGATCTGATGAAGCAATTGTTTAAGTTACTAAAGGTAAAGAAACTACGGACTAGTCCATTCCATCCACAAGCAATCGGATGAACGGAGAGAGCGCATCTCATTATCGCTAAGATGTTGAGTCATCATGTAAATAGTCAACACACTGACTGGGATGTGTACTTGCAATTCGTAACCAGTGCATATAATAGTAAGGTACATACGTCGACAGGATTGCCGCCGTACGAAGTGGTGTATGGGCGGAAGATGTCATCAGCTTTTGACATGCTTCGTCCAAGGCTGGGAGGGGAGGGCGAGCATGTAAGGCAATATGCGAAAACCATGAAGGAAGTATGGCAGAGAGTTAGACGAGCTAACACGAAAGCGTTGGAACGACACGAACGGATGGGAGGTACAACGAGGAAGATGCTATAGTACAGACTAGGCCAACGGGTATGCTCCAAAAGGGAGAACCAAGAAGTTCACAAACAAGTTCCAGGGACCGTACCAGGTAGTGGAAATGACACCACCTGCCAACGTAAAATTACAATTGCCTACCAAGACAACGGTGGTTCACGTTAGTGGAGTTAAGCCGTTCCAGGGGGTAGTAGATCCGTGTGTATGTACGTCTCCTTCAGGCATAAAGCGAAAAGAAGCGCCAGAAGCAGACAGTAAACCAGGTATTAAGTATAAGTTGCGTTCGAGGGATGAGTAGTTAGCAGTAATTATCATGTGTGTATTATTTTCGTGCACGGACTAGGGTTATTTTATTGGTATTAAAGGGTAGTGATGGGAGTCTTCTCCTTCTCTCTCCATTCTGTAGGTGACGCAGGATGGGGAACAAGTGGGTAGTATGTGGCGTAGTCCTCTGGCAGCTGACACAAGCTGGCCAGGTACCGGATATGCCGTTGCGAAGTGGGGTGTTGTTTGGTAAACAACCGGATGTGGTCCTCACGAGTCACGAGTGGACGCTTCGGCTGGAACTCAACATCCTACAGGTAAGGAACGAGATGCAGCAGCTACAGGAGGTGGTATCGAGTCTGGAAACGGTTGCACCTAAGAATGGAATATTACGTGACGTACAAGAAGAGTACGAGGCTTTGCATAGGTCAGGTAAGGAAATAAGGGAACAACTGCGCCAAGTCGTGAGCATGATACAAGGAAGGAGAAAGAGAGTGAAGAGGGACTGGTTGAATGCAGTTGGGAAGTTGAGGAAAACAATTTATAGAACAGCGGATAGAGACGATATGGAGGGTTTGAACAATTCTTCAACAGAATGAGATTTTCACTCTGCAGCGGAGTGTGCGCTGATATGAAACTTCCTGGCAGATTAAAACTGTGTGCCCGACCGAGACTCGAACTCGGGACCTTTGCCTTTCGCGGGCAAGTGCTCTACCAACTGAGCTACCGAAGCACGACTCACGCCCGGTACTCACAGCTTTACTTCTGCCAGTACCTCGTCTCCTACCTTCCAAACTTTACAGA
Source organism: Schistocerca piceifrons (assembly GCF_021461385.2). NCBI lineage: Eukaryota > Metazoa > Arthropoda > Insecta > Orthoptera > Acrididae > Schistocerca > Schistocerca piceifrons. Next base: position 157,518,367 of record NC_060140.1, read on the forward strand.
AGCTCTCCTGCGAACCTTGCAGAACTAGCACTCCTGAAAGAAAGGATATTGTGGAGACATGGCTCAGCCACAGCCTGGGGGATGTTTCCAGAATGAGATTTTCACTCTGCAGCGGAGTGTGCGCTGATATGAAACTTCCTGGCAGATTAAAACTGTGTGCCCGACCGAGACTCGAACTCGGGACCTTTGCCTTTCGCGGGCAAGTGCTCTACCAACTGAGCTACCGAAGCACGACTCACGCCCGGTACTCACAGCTTTACTTCTGCCAGTACCTCGTCTCCTACCTTCCAAACTTTACAGAAGCTCTCCTGCGAACCTTGCAGAACTAGCACTCCTGAAAGAAAGGATATTGCGGAGACATGGCTCAGCCACAGCCTGGGGGATGTTTCCAGAATGAGATTTTCACTCTGCAGCGGAGTGTGCGCTGATATGAAACTTCCTGGCAGATTAAAACTGTGTACCCGACCGAGACTCGAACTCGGGACCTTTGCCTTTCGCGGGCAAGTGCTCTACCAACTGAGCTACCGAAGCACGACTCACGCCCGGTACTCACAGCTTTACTTCTGCCAGTACCTCGTCTCCTACCTTCCAAACTTTACAGAAGCTCTCCTGCGAACCTTGCAGAACTAGCACTCCTGAAAGAAAGGATATTGCGGAGACATGGCTCAGCCACAGCCTGGTGGATGTTTCCAGAATGAGATTTTCACTCTGCAGCGGAGTGTGCGCTGATATGAAACTTCCTGGCAGATTAAAACTGTGTGCCCGACCGAGACTCGAACTCGGGACCTTTGCCTTTCGCGGGCAAGTGCTCTACCAACTAAGCTACCGAAGCACGACTCACGCCCGGTACTCACAGCTTTACTTCTGCCAGTAAAGGTCAAATTTCAATGCATCAATTATTAAAGCATGTGGAGGAGTACTATACCAGACAGAAACGTAGCATAGTGACCATTGGTATTTCAACCAGTACTATTACTGTGTTGATTGTGTTTATCGGTGTCGTATATATCTTATTAAAACGGAGGATTCAGCATGTTAATGGAAGACCGCTCAATGAGATTCCTGTAGAATGGATTAACAGTAGGGCATGAGTCAGGGCAACCTGGATGTATATAGGGAACCAGTAGAATATAGGATAGAACTAGAGTTAACGTATAGGGTAAATTCGGGGACGAATTTAATTTTTAGGAGGAGGCAGTGTTGCGGCCACATGTAGTAAGCGTTGATTCACGAAGTGGAGAATGGCATAACAGAGACACCAGGCGATTGCGGCATTGCGAAGTAGGCAGGCACTGATAGCCTTGCTGACAGCAGTTCAGTCTACCACCAGACTGACGCAAGGACGCACACAGACCGAGCGCCGAGCGAAGCACAGAGAGTGCTGAGTAAAGGGAAGTGAGGCCAGTACGCTATGACACGCTGCAATATACTGCGGGAGTAACAACAAACAGCTACCACTGAGGGTAAAAAACGTCCTCCTGCCGAATATAAATACTGGAGCGCAGGCAGCAACAGACAGAAGCCATTAGGAAGCAGTTCGGATCTGAGGACGGATCTGGTCCGCGTCCGAATGTCAGATGTCAACTTCAGTTCTGGACGTCGGCTCGAGTTCGGTCGGCACCATGGCTGGCTAACTACAGCGAGAACTTTCAGCAGGACCGGCCGTAACGCGGTTTTGGTCACAGGCGCCGCCGGGTACTGACGCCCGGACTTCATGGCAACCCGACCCCATAGCACGTGGTCCGTCGATGATGGGACCTCGCGGACATCGCGACTGACGGCTTCCGAGCCGCCGGTGCAGCAGGCGTCGGCAGCTGACCTCACGGCGACGCGGCTCCGTGGGCGTGCCGTACTGGGGCGCCGATCGGCGACTTCATCTCAACCACAGGGCATCCTGGCTTCAGCGGAGCATTGGTGGCCTGAGGCTCCCGAGTGCGATCAGCGGCGCGCGTTGCGCGCATCGTCGGAGAATCTACACAGCAGCAGCCAAGCGGAGGGATCCGCAGGGTTGGGCAGCGATGACGAGGGAGAAATTGTAAAGAAAGTTCAACAAATAATTGTTAAACTCCACGCCGTCTCAGTCTTTGGCGCAGCCACTGTGTCTGGTGGGAACAAGTGGTGCAGAAGGCGTAAGAAATGTGTGGTTTTCATGAGCAATAAAAAGTGCGGATCTCTATTTAACTTTCTGTACAGGTTCCGGAACTCTCGGTGATGCAAAACTTGTTTTGGTGTGTAGGTACCAGGAAATAATGTCTACGATAACCATAGAGAACAATGTTTGGAAAATTTAGAATATATGTATCACAAGTAGGACTAAAAGAATGTTTTCTACTCCATCTCCATTATCCTGCATATAAAACACGGTCTCCAGGGATATCCCATTGCATATATGACTGCTGACGGCCTCTAAGCCGGCGATTTCTTCCTACTGGTCATGCTGTTTGTTACATATTCCCTCACTATAATGAATCACAGGTATAGTCTATCGCACTGAATTAGTGGATAATGAAGCGGCCACTGTGCATTGCGCTCTTTCTGGGGACACTACCTATTTATTTTATCGGGTGCCTTTGTGCGTTGGCATGCAGAGAGATCTTTGTAGTGTTGTTAGTCCTATTGTACTTGTAACAATTAAATCCGATTTTTTGCGATGAGTACTTATTATTAGTAAAGAAGCGCCGAAAGACTTCTCGCATTGTGATGTCCTGACACCAAAAGATATATGGAAATACACATGTGTTTCACGCATACGCGAGGTTATTTCAAGATCGACGTAACTGTTATTAGTCTTGCATGTACTCAAAAATTCTGAAATCATCTTACCTATTGTAGTTAGCGTACCAAGTGCTTTCTGTCCACAGAGGATATCGCATTGTAATGCCCGAACAGCATATTGGAAATCTAGAGACTAAGGAATGCTGCAAAAGGTCAGCAGAAGAGGCCTGCGCTGCGACAGCGGCGTTTAGAGTTGGTGGCAGCCCCTTTGCTTTCCTTGATAGCCTTAGGCGCCCCTCATTAGCAGATAGCTGCGTGAGAGAGAAACAGCGGTCTTCTAATTGGGTGCCTCAGGAAACGGGTGCGGCTTAACTCCCGGGAAATGCGACTGTGTTGTTATTGTGCCATTACGGATTTCTCAGACTTCAAAAGAAATTGAAAGGAAACGGGAAATAATTTCTCTGAAAACGGGAGATACTCGAAACGGATACGGAAGGCCATTATGCGGAGAGTTAATATCATTAGTGCTCAGTTGCGTAGAAGATACGGACTTTGACTTTGGTAAGCAAACGACCCGTGCTCAACGTTAATGACATCTAAAATTGCTCTAGGATTAAAGTGGATAGAACAGAGCATGGTCAATGATTCCAAGTGATTTGTTGACTGATTACAACCTCTACCATAACAACAAAAAAGATTATGAAAATCGCAACAACCAAAAATTCATGATCTGCTTCATTACGATTCATGTTTATGAAGGTACACGCGTTATTAATATCTGAGGATCGTATATGATCGTACGCTTAGGAATTTTTTATGAAATGAATCACAAGTTATCAGTCTTAGTCTGTTAGAGCCGCAGCATCGAAAGAAGTAACCAAGCGTGGTTGACCTGCGGTGAGATACCCGAAAGCTGCAAGCTACCTGATGGTCTGGAACGGACGGAACGTTGTGTGCAACTTGTCGCTTCTCCCTTTCATGCGCTATAATAATTGTCATCGGTAAATATAATCGAAACCAGGAATACTTGCGTACACGTAGGAATAAGCAATATACAGGGTGAAGAGGAAGTGCGTCACTTGGAGTTCGGCTTGCAAATCCTCATCCGTATTCAAGGCAAAAGTTTATGTAGTAAAATCAGATAGACTGCATTTTGAAAACACCTGTGTGAAGACGAGGAGGTGGTGACACTATCAGATCAGCGCATCGCACTGTACAGAGGAACGTGTGTTATTACGTCGCACTGCAGTACCAACCTCCCTGAGTAGACTCTAGGGCAGGGCTTCCCAACGTGTGGTCCATGGACCCCTTAGGGGTCCGCCGGCTCTTTGTAGGGGGTCCGCGGCCACCTTTCACCAAATCGTGTAAAATAATGAGTAAAATTATTGAATAAAAATGTGAAAATCAAATTCATCACTGTATTTGTCACTGTGAAAAACATGTGTATAGCACTCGAAAGTTGGCAATAACATTCGATCTTTGGCAATAATATTTGGCAGTCGGCAACACACACTAAAACATCGGTGCCGCTCCCATTGTCGGAGGTGCGAATCCTCCCTCGGGCATGTGTTTGTACGTGTGTGTGTGTGTGTGTGTGTGTGTGTGTGTGTGTGTGTGTGGTGTCCTTAGCAGGAAGTTAAACTTAGTTTAATAATGTGTGAGACTAGGGACTGATGACCTCAGCAGTTAAGTCCCATACACTTTAAATACATTTGAAGATTTTTCTTCGGATTTCACGAAAAACTACACACACACACATACACACACAAACACACACACACACACTCACGACTGTTACTAAATATGCATGCTTCTTACACAAGAGTAGCCAAACAGTGGAAGTGAACAAGCGTCAGCTTGTCAACAGCGAACAATTTGGACGTGACGTCGATTGCTCTTGGAGGAAGGCAGCTCCAACGTGTGAAATGTCAGTTATCAAGTATTTTAATCAGGCTATAGTGTGGTGAACAAAGGGAGTAACTCCACTAGTAAGTTGTAAGGTGTCAGGCAAATCCAACACCTCCCATGAAAACCCTGACATGATAATCAAATCCAGTAGTATGTCACATAGCTCCGAATAAATCGTGACATAAAATTAACCAAAGTAATACGAGTAACGAGTGAGCAAATGGAATATCACAGACTAACACAAGAATGCCTAAATGCATGTCATACCTTCCCACCGTGATACAGACGCAGTTCCGAGGGGAGAAACGAGAACAGAAGCCGAGAGCAGAACCGTGTTAAGCGAGAAGGCCCTACGTCGCCAGGTAATCGCCAAGACCACACCACCCGCAAGTTTTTAGCGTGAGACTTTTTCGCGTCTCTGTTACGTTAGGACCACCCCCCCCAGGCCATGTTAAAAGCTAGAGCCCTCGAGAAGAACTGTATAGATCTTACGATATCACAAAAAGGGCTACACCACCCGCAAGTTTTAGCGTGAGACTTTTCGCGTCTCTGTTACGTTAGGACCACCCCACAGCCCATGATAAAAGATAGAGCCCTACAGAAGAACAGTATAGATCTTACGATAACGCTAGAAGGACCACACCAGCTGCAAGTTTTAGCCTGAGACTTTTTCGCTTCTCTGTTACGTTGCAAACTTTAAAAACATAGCCCCACCACGAAAAGTATAACGTTTCTCATTTGATAGACAGAATTTTTGTAGGCAGAGATTAAGGTTAACATTGAGACCCTGATTGGTCAGATGAAAACACAGCCAGATAGTTTTTTTTAAACCAACTTCGGTAAATTGTAGTAAGGAGAAGTTAGAGGGGAGTTGCTTCCGAGAGGGCGAGCTGGACAGAGCTGCGCCGGCCGCCGCCCCCTGACGAACACTGACAAGGTAATGAATGCACGCGATGCCGCATTTTTAATCGCATAAGGCTTCACTCAGAACTGCAAAAGTCTCAAGTGTTACATCCCCTTTACGTAATACTAGTGTCGATCGTCAATTAAAGCTCATGGTGTTCATATTTGCCGCTTGAAGTAAAAATCTGAAACGCGATGATTTTTGTGTTATATAATTATTGAGAAGCCACATCAGCCACTGTAATTTACGACGAGTTAGATAAGTAATTAAAGATAGTTGGGGGTCACTGTAGACCATTTGGATAGTTTTCTCTTTCGTGAAACTTAATTTAAACCTAGATTATAGATGAGATATGGCATTGGTCATATTTCGATCCATTGAAGAACTTGGAAACCCATTCAGGGAATATTCGTTCACATTTTTGTTGAACACAGTTGGTTTTTACCATCCTGTATTAAAACATTTCCTTTTGTCAATAGTGCAATTTATAAACGATGTTTTGTGAGTAGAATAAAATTTCCAATGGTAAACGTAACTGCCTTTTCGACGTTATTTTACCAGCTAACTAAAATTAGGAAAGCCTTGAACCCCTTCCACTAAATTCAGTTAGTATTAAGATTCCTTTATAGGGAGTGCAGTGGAGCTGATGCTGAAATCATTAAGTATTTGGTTATATCATCGCTTGTCTCACTGAACTCTTCTGAATTCTACATGTCATGTGTGGTCTGACGTCTCCTTACCAGCAACAGGTCCCAGGTTCAAACTAGTCAATTCCCTAAAAAACACGCTCAGAGCGTCATCGCGCGAAAGTGGTAGGGAGACACGATATAGAACAAACAGACACCACGCAGAATGTTTAGAAAATGGCGACCCTGCCAGGATGGTAAAATACCATGATTGAAGGTCGACCACATGCCTAACTAGGTCAGAAAAATATCCTGTTGAAATATTTTCATAATAAAAAAAAATTTTTTTCTACGCTATAAATAGTCGAAAACAGTAGCTGCAGCGATAGATAGTAAAAGTATGCACGAAAAACTGAGTCTGGCAGGGACAACAGCATAGTTAAGTTATGAATTTTAATACTGTTTGAATTAAGTTTTCTGTCCAATGCAAGCGCACAGTTGGCGGATACATCGTTGACAAGTTGGTTCTGACCCAACAAGTAAATGGATGGATTGTCAGTCTTGGTAGTGTCAAGTCGTGTGAACAAAAAGTTTATGAAACGTGTCAGATCGTATGAGCGCATGTTGACTCGAAGTAGGGCGCGTGAATTGCTTTCAAAACAGAAAATAAGGGATTCGGAAAGATTAGCAATGGCAGATCGAGACCTTGACCGAATTGAGGTAGAGACCCAGCATGAAAACGGACAGAGAATAGAGGACAGTACAACAAACGATGCAGTATCGCTAGAAACCGGACATATAACGCACCATAACGAGGATAATGTACGTCAAGGCATAGAAAACGTAAGTCAGCATACGACAGAGGATCAGGAAAGGAGACAATCGATGAGGATTCTAACTTGCGTCTTGAATATGTAGAACGCATAATACAAGTAATCAGAGCTCCCTCACCACAGAGTACAAGGAATGCGAGCAGAAACGTGTCACAGCACAGTTCAATGCAACCGGTTGCAAACCAGCACTTGGGTGAAAACACAGAGCGTAGGACGTCGCAAGAAAACGCAATAGGACCCACCAATCTGGCAGAATTATTAAAATTAATGACGGAAACCATGACAAGACAAAATAAAGACACTGCGAACCAAATTAAAATTCAGAATGCAGAAATGACGAAACAAATTATAGAAACCACGAGACAAATGCGTGCGATTAAAGAACAAAACAAAAAAAAATCAGTTACACCTAAGTCATATTGAAGACGAGGCAAAAGAATCTCGGGAAATGATAGGAAACTTAATATCAGGTCACAGTCAATTGAAAACAGACATTGACAAGGAACAAGCGGACGTACAAACATTGCGTAATGACATTCAGGACGAGATCAAAACATTACGTAAAAACTCCCAGGGAAGGGTAAAGAAAATAGAGAAACAGATAAACGTAATTACTAGACAAGCAGCCGGAACAGCACGTAAAGTTGTTGAAAACAGTGTGTTACACAAACGTATCAAAAAGTAGCGCTGAAAAGATATGATAACCGCATAGTCAAAATAGATGCGCAAACGAAGCGACAATTTCAGAAATTGCGAACAGAGCTGTTGCAAACCAGTGAAGAGCGTAGTGAACAGGATCGAACAAGCACAGAGTGTGCAACCACATCGGTATCTGTAACAGCACCGGAAAAACAAGCAATTAAAGAAGATAACATGCATTTGCGATTCCTATCACAGGTGGAAAGTAACATACGTGACAATGGAAAGCCAGGTCGCGAAGAGTACAGTGCAATGCTTTCAGCTACACGTTCACAACCGATGGAAGAAAATTATTGCGTTCCACTCCTACGATACTACGCAAGGGTAGGCGAAAGTTACAGTGGACAATATCCAATGGATCTACCACAACCGAAAAGAACGACGGGAGAAATGATCAGAAACAAAAGTGGCGAAGAATCGCGAATTCCATATGAACTATGACGAAGTACGACAACGATCATATCCTCACAGTCAGAAAATTTCAACACTTTCGAGAAGGAAACTCATTACATCCACGAACTTTTATTGATCAATTCCGAGTAGGAATACCAGAACACTGGACGCTAGCACACAAATTAGACTTTATATGTGCACACATCTCAGGAACGGTCGCAGAAACCATGCAGAATGTTGCTGCGACATGCCGATTTTACGAAGATTTCAGAGAGAAGTTTCTCTCACGATATTGGTCCAGCGACGCACAGAACGAAGTACGAATTATTACAGAACCCATATTTTGAAAATTCAAGAGAGAACGGTCCAGTGAAATTTTTCGAATTAATGGCAAAGAAAAATCAATGCTTAGATGTACCATACAGTGACGGAGAGTTGATTAAATTATGCGTGATGAAGTTACCATTGAAATACCAGCAATCATTAGTAGGTCGCGGAGGCAATGACGTCGAAGCATTTAAAGGTATTCTAAGAGAACTAGAGTTCATATTTTCGGAAGATGACGCAAGAAAAAGACGGAGCGCACGTGAAAACTAAAGCAAAAAGCAGTAGAATCCACAAGACACAGTACGAAGAGACAATAATTACGAACCATGTGATAACTTCGCACCAAGAAACGACAATAGATTTCAACAAAGAACTGGTTATGGACTTAGAAGAGAATATGGCAATAACTATAATTCACCCAGGAACGGCAACAACTATTACAGAGGGAATAACGACAACCGGAACGGGTACTGGAGAACCAATAGACCGACAAATTATCAACAAAGAAACCACTATCAACAAGCTGAACAAGAAAAGAGAATACACATAGAAGAGGTGGAGGTAAGACCACCAAACCCCGATAAACGTTCGAATTGACAGCTAAGCGCCCATGCCAAAGAGAATGACGTACTGATGCAGGACAATTGCAGCACCTTGAACAGAGAAGTAAAAATCTTATCACGAGAAGAGAAGAAGGAAAAATCAAATCCACAGGGACCAGATGAAACGAAAACAAGAAAATAACAATATCGTGTTGGGACGAAGTTAACTGGGAGAATACTGACGAGGAAGATGAATTACCAGAGGCATGCACAACGAATGTAGGAGGAAAGGACGAAGTAATGAGTATTGCAGAGCTATTTGTTGAGGAAACCAGGGGAAGCGAATTCAATGAGGATAATACGCAGTCGACAGAAGTTCAAAACAAGTTACGTGTGGGCACACAACCCTACGTATATAATGAAGGAAGTTGAGAAGCGATAATTAGAGCATTTAGATGCGATTATGTGGAAGTAGCGATGAAGAGGGATAAGGTAGACGAGGATGAGGAGAAAGTAGAGGATGTTGAAGAAAGCGTAAATGAAGGAAGAAATAGAGAAAATAAAAGAGAGAGAAGTAGCAGTCGAAGCTTATCCTACAGAAAGTTCGAATTCACAAGGGAAATTCCTAAAAAGACTCGTGTATGATTCAGTGGAGGATTCGTTGATGCAAGAAGAAGAAGAAGAACAGAACCAACCCTTTCAAATTCAACCAATTGTGAAGGCCATGGTAAAGCATATCCCAATCAATACTGTAATTGATAGCGGAAGTGATGTGACTGCGATCTCAGAAAATTTATTCATGCAGTGCAATGCCAATGGGGAATTGCCAGTTCTGAAAACACGTAAGATTAAAGTAAGAGGTCCTATAAGAAACAATGCTGCGGCAGTTACGAGACAAACAAGGTTAACTCTATTGTGCCAAGATCAAAAGATCGAAGCCAACTTCGTGATTACACCTAAACTAACCGTAGATTTTATTATAGGTGCTGATATTTTAAATGAGAGACGAGCGGTAATAGATATGGGGAAAGGTAGCGTAACATTCTGGAATGTCACACTTCTCTTTGAGCAAAAGCTAAAATTAGAAGAAATACCAGTTATAAACAAACAATTAAGAGTGATGCAAGATAAAGAGGATGAAGAATTAGAATGGTATGCACAAATGGGGGAATCGCCTCAAATCATGTCAGAAGTCCATAAAGAAATTGCAAAAAGTTCAAGGTATTTCGGAACACACTAAAAGACAGAGGGTATTTTACATATGACTGGCAGTATTAATATTATTACTGGTAAATAATCAGCACAATATTTCAAGATTATGTTGCAGATAATATCATCAGAAGAAAGAAGAATGAAGAGAGAGGAAGGTGGGAAAAAGAAAGTAGTTTCAATAATAACACCAATAGTACCATAGATTAAGGTGAAAGGATAAAGCGTAGATAGTCTAACAGCAAGAAATACTAAAATGCTATACACCACAACACTACACAAACACAAAAAACCAATTTGAGGTTTCTTGTATAAGTTAAAACTCAGAATTGTAACATGGAAAGGGCGCCAAAATTTGTAAAGCTTTTAAAAAAGGCGCAAAACAATGTAGGTACTAGACATATGTTAGATGATTATAAATAAAACTTTTTGTAAGAACCATTGTAAAAATTCCAGCAAAGACCAGATGCAACGACCCACAAGTTTCAATGCGAGAAGTATCAAGAAAGAAAAGGACATAATTAGCAAGACACGATTCCTACAAGGCAGAAGCATCAAGAGAAGGGAAAGGACAGCGAGACCAACAGAGGGCCCTTGTAACTGAAGTGGGCAATAAATATGCCCGCTAGGCGGAACTCTGCTGAAACGAACACGGAGCCGCACAGTGACGGAGCCCTGCAGAGATGGGACTCCCAACGCCGGAAAGGTCTCCGAGCGCCCCCACTCAGTGGAGCGAGCAAAAAACGGTCCGACGAGAAGACCACGTGGGCAAGCCATCACTGGCAAAAAATACGTGTAAAAGTCACACTACCGCTATTAAACAGCATGCCGATGCACGAAACTGAAGAAAACATCCACAAAGTAGACATGATACGTCCAAACCATTTATCAAACTGTTACTAGGAGGAGAACTTTAAAGCGACTAGTTATTTATAAATATTTCCATATCCTGCCCAGAGAAGAACCAAGAATCAAGTAAGAGGCAGAGAAAAAGCAGGAAGAACAGAAGTTGAAGATTCGCAAGATTGAGACCAAGTAAGAAGATGGGTGAAGAACAGACGACATACCTTCCCAAATCCCTATCCTATTGTAAACTAGTCGTATCCAAAGTATTACAACGAAAAAAACCGCTTTTAGCGACACATAACGATGACTTTTACGCATACAAAGCCAGTAAACCACGAGATTCTGCACTTACAACTCCATTTCATTATGGGACCTCCACAACAGCAACACACACTTGCAAAGCCAACAAGGAACAATGAACGAAGCTGTACATCAAATACTTGCCCACATCCATCTGTCTCAAGTCCATCACCTTTGTGCAAAAACATTCACCAACCTCATGCTCAAACATTCATAGGATTGTGTGAATGTGTGAAATCAAATTATGTGATGTAAGTATTCTGAAAAAGAAATGTGTGAAAAACTAAATAATTTAAGCACACCAGACAGCTAATAAACTACAAAATAACAGTTGTTGACTATGGACTTAAATAAAAAATAGATTATCGATAAAAATAAGTCATTAGTACTGAAATAGACAGTATATAAAGAAAAAAAGTAAGGCATAATAAACACTAAAACTATATGCCACTTATTTTCTCCTCATAAAAATAAAAGAAAAACTATATTTTTCTTATTTTTTCCTTATAAAAACAAAGAATAAAAAATATCTTGTTGGATGTTTTCCCTTTTTTTAACATTTGTATCATTTGTTAGGACAATTTCTCAATACTTGTGTATGTATATTTCTTTGACAAAGCAATTCTTGGAAATATTTCTTATTTGTTAGTGTAACAATGTTGAAATAAGGGTCTAGAAACAAAAACATTTAACTTGTACATGATATTTAGAAAATGTGTTAGGAATAGATTTTACTTAATTACTACATTTATAAATAAATAAATATATATATATATATATATATATATATATATATATATATATATATATATATATTTCTAACAAAATCGATGTGAAAGACTCCTCACTTTCGATAACAAACTTCACACTTAAATAAAGAAAGAAAATAATTAAAAATTAATAATAGCATAAAATATTCTTCTCTTGCCATTTTTTATAATAATGTGGAAGAATATAAATATATAAATTAGTAATACAAACTAGCATAGAACAGAATAACGTGGCTGAACAGTACGCAACAAAATTCAGATAATGAAATAATTTTTGACCGACTTAGACAACGATTCAATCATTGCCTAACTTCAGTACAGAAATTAAGTTCGAGGGGTGGTGATATGTAAGGTGTCAGGCAAATCCAACACCTTCTATGAAAACCCTGACATGATAAGCAAATACTGTAGTATGCCACATAGCTCCAAATAAATCGACATTAAATTAACCAAAGTAATACGAGTAACGAGTGACCAAATGGAATACCACAGACTAACACAAGAATGCCTAAATGCATGTCATACCTTCCCACCGTGATACAGACGCAGTTCCGAAAAGGAGAAACGAGAACAGAAACCGAGAGCAGAACCGTGTTAAGCGAGAAGGCCCTATGATAAGGGACAGACACACACGTCGCCAGGTAACCGCTATGACCACACCACCCGCAGGTTTTTAGCGTGAAGCTTTATCGCATCTCTGTTACGTTAGGACCACCCCCAGCCCATGTTAAAAGCTAGAGCCCTCCAGAAGAACAGTATAGATCTTACGATAACACAAAAAGGGCTACACCACCTTCAAGTTTTTACGTGAGACGTTTTTGCGTATCTGTTACGTTAGGACCAGCCCCCAGCCCATGTTGAAAGATAGAGCCCTCCAGAAGTAGGACCACACCTGCTGCAAGTTTTAGCGTGAGACTTTCTCGTTTCTCTGTTGCTTTGCAAACTTTAAAAACATTGCCCCACCACGAAAAGTATAACGTTTCTCATTGGATAGATGGAGTTCTTGTAGGCAGAGCTTAAGGTTAACATTGAGACCCTGATTGGTCAGATGAAATCACAGCCAGATAGTTTTTTTCAACCAACTTCGGTAAATTGGAGTAAGGAGAAGTTAGAGGGGAGTTGCTTCCGAGAGCTAGACGGAGCTGCGCCGGCCGCCGCCCCCTGACGAACACTGACAAGGTAATAAACGCACGCGATGCCGCATTTTTGAGCGCATAAGGCTTCACTCAGAACTGCAGAAGTCTCATCTGTTACATCCCCTTTACATAATACTAGTGTTGATCATCAATTAAGGCTCATTGTGTTCATATTTGCCACTTGATGTAAAAATCTGAAACGCGATGACTTTTCTGTTATATAGTTATTGAGAAGCCACATCAGCCACTGTAATTTACGACAAGTTAGATAAGTAATTGAAGATAGTTTTCTCTTTCGTGAAACTTAATTTAAACCTAGATTATAGATGTGATATGGCATTGGTCATATTTCGATCCATTGAAGAACTTGGAAACCCATTCAGGGAATATTCGTTCACATTTTTGTTGAACACAGTTGGTTTTTACCATCCTGTATTAAAACATTTCCTTTTGTCAATAGTGCAATTTATAAACGATGTTATGTGAGTAGAATAAAATTTCCTATGGTAAACGTAACTGCCTTTTCGACGTTATTTTACCAGCTAACTAAAAATAGGAAAGCCTTGAACCCCTTCCACTAAATTCAGTTAGTATTAAGATTACTTTACAGGGAGTGCAGTGGAGCTGATGCTGAAATCATTAAGTATTTGGTTATATCATCGCTTGTCTCACTGAACTCTTCTGAATTCTACATGTCATGTGTGGTCTGACGTCTCCTTACCAGCAACAGGTCCCAGGTTCAAACTAGTCAATTCCCTAAAAAACACGCTCAGAGCGTCGTTGCGCGAATGTGGTAGGGAGACACGATATAGAACAAACAGACACCACGCAGAATGTTTAGAAAGTGTCTGGCTACAGTGGGAATTCAAATTGGATCGTTAATTTCAAGTTGTTTTCATCTATCTCCAAACCAAAGACTATTGATACTTCGGCGGGGAGGGGGTGGGGTAATTGGGAACATGGCTCTTTCCTTAAGAAGCTTTCAGTTCCCATGGGTTTTGCACTGAAATTTAAAGTTACTATGCTCTTGACTAACTAGGGATCCGCCATGGATTTTCGACTGAAGAACGGGTACGCCAGCTGTAACGGTTGGGTGGCCCTGCTCTAGGGACACTAAGCCAACACTCACCATGGGGCAATGATTCGAATCCTAGTCGAGTTCCGTTTATACTTTTTAGGCTTCCGTTCCCTAGCTCTCGTCGTTTATGAACTGGACATCATTTTGACACATGACAATAGCCTATCACGTGGCAGTGGGATTCATTAAATTGCCTGGATGTGTTTACTAACCGCAGAATGCATAGCCATAACTGGTCCTGTCAGGTTCACGTAGCGCGGGCTCCCGATGGACTACACAAACGATAAATACTTCAATTTTCTTTTCGTGCTGGATGCATCCGATGACACAGCTGCTGCTGCAGCTTCTGCTCGTCCGTAACCTCAGCGGTACTGTCAAATGCTCCATCCGGATAAAACTGTTTTACGTCGCCTGGAGCAACGCCTACATGAAACCGGCAATCTTCGTCCACAAGTAAGGGACAGAGATCGTCCAAAGACTTGATGTACTCAACAAACTGACGACGCGACTCTTGAAACCGTTCACCAGTCACCTCGGCGAAGTACCCGCGATATTGTAAGGTTGTTCCTGATATCTCGAAGAATGGTTGTTGAAGTTTTGCAGGATGAAAAACTGCCCCGTATCATTACACATTAACTCACCACCAAAGTCCAGAAGACCGTGTTTGACGAGACAATTTTGTGAACGGTTTTTCCACCAAGCGAAAGATACAGAACATTTAATAAGTAACGTGATATGGACTGACGAATCTAGAGTCACTCGTGAAGGTATTTTCAAACTTCATAACAGTATCTATACATCGGAATACGACCCATGTGTTACACGTGAACGTGTCTTTCAAACACACTTCGGCATGAACCTATGGGCTGGAATCGTGGGATGGCTGCATTCGGGCCCTTACCTATTTGTCAGAGAACTTGAATGCGCTCCTGTACAGTTTGTTTCTTTGCAGCACTTTGTCTGACACATTATAAAAAGTTGCACTTGATGGTCGTCGACACTTATGGTTTCAGCATGAAGGTGCACCGTCACAGTTTAGAATGAACGTGAGTAATTATTTAAATGAAGCAATTCCAGGTAAATGTATTGGTCGTGGAGGTCCAATACTCTTGCATCCAGATTCCCCTTATATTAATTCACCAGTTTCTTTTACGAGGGGGACAGTTAAAGGAACAAGTTTATAGACTCCGACCATGGATGTACGCAACCAAGCACCTCACGTACGAGCTGCTTCAGCAACAATGGTAGCAAGAGTGTTAGGTAGGGTCCTGTAGCATAATATCCAGCGAATGGCGAATGATTTGCAAATGCAAGGGGGTCGGTTTGAGCATCTTCTCTACATCTACATCTACACACATACTGCCGGCCGAAGTGGCCGCGCGGTTCTGGCGCTGCAGTCTGGAACCGCGAGACCGCTACGGTCGCAGGTTCGAATCCTGCCTCGGGCATGGATGTTTGTGATGTCCTTAGGTTAGTCAGGTTTAACAAGTTCTAAGTTCTAGGGGACTAATGACCTCAGAAGTTGAGTCCCATAGTGCTCAGAGGCATTTTTACACACATACTCCGCAATCCATCATACGGTGCGTGGCGAAGGGTACCTTGTACCACAACTAGCATCCTCTCTCCCTGTGCCACTCCCAAACAGAACGAGGGAAAAATGACTGCCTATATGCCTCTGTACGAGCCCTAATCTCTCTTATCTTATCTTTGTGGTCTTTCCGCGAAATGTAAGTTGTTGGCAGTACAATTGTACTGCAGTCAGTCTGTAATGCTGGTTCTCTAAATTTTCTCAGTAGCGATTCAAGAAAAGTATGCCTCCTTTCCTCAAGACACTCCCACCCGAGTTCCTGAAGCATTTCCGTAACACTCGCATGATGATCAAAGCTACCAGTAACAAATCTAGCAGCCCGCCTCTGAATCGCTTCTATGCCCTCCCTCAATCTGACCTGATAGGGATCCCAAACGCTCGAGCAGTACTCAAGAATAGGTCATACTAGTGTTTTATAAGTGGTCTCCTTTGCAAATGAACCACATCTTCCCAAAATTCTACCAATGAACCGAAGACGACCATCCGCCTTCCCCACAACTGCCATTACATGCTTGTCCCACTTCATATCGCTCTGCAATGTTACGCCCAAATATTTAATCGACGTGACTGTGTCAAACGCTACACTACTAATGGAGTATTCAATCATTACAGGATTCTTTTTCCTATTCATCTGCATTAATTTACATTTATCTATATCTCTAAAGTGCACATTGCTTTTACGGGTAAATAGCTGCCCTGTGTACATAAGCCTGTACGCCAAGTGTAAGAATTGAATATTGTGCGTAGCATAATGTGTAACATAGTGTAGCCTACCTAATCAGTTTTTTGTACTTCACTGGATACAGACGGTGTTAGTGCAGCCTCCATTATTTTCAATTGTTTTTATTTGTGTCATGGACGAAACAAAGCGGTCTTTGACGTCTGTAAGAAGTTCATGTTATATCCTAATTAAAAATAAATTTGACAGTAACATTAGGAAATACACAAGAAACCGCATTGTAATGCCAATTGGACAAAATTTTGTGCTTTCACTGAAAAGAAAAAAGTTTAGCATGAACGCTACTCGAACATCTTTGAGTGTACATATCCGTACCCCACGGCATTGCCTCATCTCACTGAAGTATTATTATGTTTAACAGGGTTAATGGTAACAGAAAAAATAAACCAAATTCCTCTTTGTGGATGTGTAAATTGGATACAATTTGATATTTTAACTGACAATTAAGTGTGGTGCTAACGAGATTATAACATCGGGTTATCTGCATATCCGTTCCCCACGACACTGGCACTACTTTCTTTGTTTCTTTTTTAAACGTGGGAACTTCTTTACTTTTAGTTACTTACTTAAATTAAATATCTTCTTCACTGTGAAAACAATGACCAGACAATTTTCCATTTTGTGGAACTTAAATGAAAAGTAATAATGCGTTGAAGTTCCGTAAACAGTAACGTAACTTTTCCTTCTTCTGAAATCTTTCATATCTCCCCCCCTTCTGAAAATGAAATATATGCTGCTTTGTAAAAACTACGAAATCTGATATTTTGTTTGAATCTCATCGCTTGTTATCTACAGAAACCGAAATTCTTGTCTGTCAGGAAATCTAGAAAAATAAATAAAATAAATTTCTTCTCCTCTGTTGTAGCATATTTTCTTTGGACTGTCTGTAGATAACTTCAAGATCATTAACTGCATTTAAAATAAAAATCACGTAATGAACAAAAGTAGTCATCTTTATTCCGAAGTAAAAGGACAGTATTCAGCGATCCATACACAGGTCTTATTATATTAGATGCAGGTATACCACGCTCCTGCGTAACCTGCAAAATTGTTTTGATAAATTCGTTTGTTCTGCAGTTAATGCTGTAATTTTGTCAGTTTAAACTTAAATTTCGTTAGTCTCAGCGTTTCTGATATTATCAGGTAAAGTACGAATTGGCCCGATAGGCATATTACCATATTGTTATCCTAGTGTCGCTTTTGGGCGGGGGTCACAATTTCTTGTGAATTGACATACCTCGGTGCCCTCCACAGAGGGAAAGCAACTTTTTGTTGAGTCCATTCCCAGATTGAGTGTATACTCTTAATTACATTGATCAACTTGGATGAACTTGCAAGATGGTTATACTAAAATTTTGTGCCCACAGGAATCGTTTCACTGACAGTTTTCTACCATTCTGTCCTAACATTTGCTGTAAGATGTTTGTTGTCAATATTTTTCCACATCCAAAGCCAACTGACATGAGTGCATTTACTTTGCATTCTGTTTGGAATCGCTGGTAAAAGAGTTGTGTCTATTGGCGCTAGTTGTGGCAGAATTGATGCTCTGTGACTTTCGATAGCGAAATCTTCACTCTGCAGCGGAGTGTGCTCTGATACAAAACTTCTTTGCAGATGAAAACAAGGTGTTGGACCACGACTCGGATTCGGGACCTTTGCCTTACGCGGACAAGTACTGTACCAACTGAGTCACCGAAGCACGAATCACTATCTGTCTTCACAGCTGTACTCCCGACAGAACCTCGCTTCCTAGGTTCCAAACTTCACGGAAATGCTCCGGCGAATCTTGTAAGATTAGCACTCCTGGAGGAAAGGATACTGCGTGACACAGCTTAGCCACAGCCTGATGGTTATTTCCAGAATGAAATTTTCACTCTGTAGTGGAGTATGCCCTGATATGAAACTTCCTGAAAGATTAAAGCTGTATGCCGGACTTGAGTTCGGGACCTCACATGCGGGCCTTCCATCTTCCCAGCATCAACATTCTTAATTTCTCATCTCTAAGAAAGGTACTACTTAACTTCCGGTGTCCTTCTCCGAGGAATGTTGTTTGTTTCTGTAAACTTGTAACCTCCCCACAATAAAATAATATAAATAATATTCACATTTAGTGCAACCTCCCAAAAGAAAAGTACCAAACCCTCCCAAAAGTAAAAAAAAGAACTATAACATTGACATTTTGTGTAACCTCCCTCTAAATAGATTGCGTAACCTATCAACAAAAAAATGTGACTAATTTCTGAATAAAAAATTGTGGCTCACTTATAATCCTTCAATAATTGACTGTGAATTTAAACTGGTAAATTTTGGACGGCAGCAGTGCTGCGCCATACCTCTGAAAGATCATTCTGAATAAATTGAAAATTCTTACCTCAATAAGGTCGCCGGATAACGCATATATATCTGCTCCAATAAGAAATTTTTCTGGCACAGCTGAGTGCAATGCTGGCCGATAGATTTGTCATGTATAAAAGGAAACAACTGATTTTTCTTTTCAATAATCCGGATGACCAAGGATTGGAGAAATTAGTAAATTCTTTAAATTGAAATGAATGATTGTGAAAAGTAATTTATTTATGAGAAAGATTTATGTTAAGAGAATTTTTAAAAACATTTACCTGGGACTCGATATAACAATACTACATATGCATGAGGCTGCTTTTACCTTATACTACAATGCTCAGGCTCCACCATCACTCCACACGACCGGCCCAGCCAATTCGATACACACGTGAGCAATCCATCGAAGTTACATCTGCTCGAGTGCGCTAGCAACAAATTCCATAGTCATGGGCCTCTTACATAACCCTCCAATGGGGGTGGTGGGGGGTGGGAGGGGCAAAAATTTGGCAGCAATGGTGAGTCAATTGGACTTGCCACGAGCAACAATTTTTTCTATAATGTATTTAGTTTGCTAAGTCTACAGTCACAGATTATATACATATATAACACAATAATGTTAAATAATATAAGTATAGAACATATTAAGAAATGAAATAGAGTGCACACGCACTGACTACAGAATATATTAAGAAATGAAATAGAGTGCACATGCACTGAGTGCAGAACCTATTAAGAAATGACAACGTGTATACGCAATGAGTACAAAATATGTTACCTAATGACATAAAGTGCACATGCACTGTATTTTTACAAGAATTTAAATATATTGAGAAATGAAACAAAGTGCACATGCACTGTGTAAGTCTTTAACATTTTTACATGAACTGATCACATTAAGAGACGAAATAAAGTGCACATGCACTGTAAAAGTCCTTAGCATATTTAGGAGAACTGATCATATTAACATATGAAATGAAGTGCACACGCACTGTATAAGTCTTTACCATTTGACAAGAATTTAAATATGTTGAGAAATGAAATAAAGTGCACACGAACTGTATAAGTCTCTAACATTTAATAAGAACTAGGAAAGGAATGGGAAGGATAGCATCATGGTTGTAGCACAGTGAGTTGCACGTAGCTGCACTGAAATTCCATATCTTTCTACACAAGCACAACACCAAGTGAGACAATCTGAAGTTCTCTTCCTGAAGCATTTATCAGTGTAGCCAAGACACTGAAATGTCGCAATAATATTGTATGTTATCATTTTGCTAGTACATCAGGTACATCAAACAGTAGGTCCATAATAGCATCTCCATCATTCAAGGTGGTGGACATTCTTGTAGAATCCATAGTCTTACACCAACGTAGTATTAGTGCAAAAACCAAATATAGTGCTCTATGATCATAAGGATGGACTGGACATACTGATATTGCAGTAATTGCTGGTAATTATGTCAGAAGGTGAAGGATACATTAAGTCTTATGCTAGTCATCTTTCAGAATTACACTAGTGTATCAACCGACCTGAATAATTATTGGCATTCATTGGCTATTTACACAGCAATTAAGTAGTATATATATGAAGTATTACAGAACATTATTCATAAGTCATCTCATTACAGTAATCATTGGCATAGCATTTATGCATAAGTCATCTCATTATAGTAATCATTGGCATAGCATTTATAGAGTATAACAAGATATTATTTACAGAAATTATTGCCATAGCATTAATCCATAAGTCATTATATTACAGTAATCATTGGCATCATAAGTCATCCCATTACAGTAATTATTGGCACTCATTGGCCAGTTACACAGCATTTTTATGAATTATTCAGAAGTTATCATTCAAAACAGGAGTTATTGGGTGCAGCATCAAGCTGCTAGTGTTTATATATGATATCATGCAAGTGATATAACACATATTTAAATGTAACACATTGTAACTATGACTCAAGGTCTGTAGTCCACTAATACATCGACATAATCGAATCAATACATCAGAAAAATTTGCATTATATTTAGGACTAGAAATATATCTTAAACTGGTAGCATTATTTAGCCACATACTGGTAATAGTTGGGACTGGTAAAAAAAAAAATTTTTGTGCTAGCAATCCATTGCATTGGGATCGATAATTAATTGCTGGGGCATGGAAATGTTTGCTTTTGACTTATTGCTGGAAATAAGGATTAATATTGTCATTCGTCATGAGTCAGTTGTAGCAAGGTTATGAAGCAAGTAGAGTATATGCAAACACATTCATATATGATAGACAACTGTGTAAAAAAAATGCAAGTATTAGAACAGGTTTCGTAATTAAGTGCTTATAGCACATTAATATCATGAAATGCTTCTCCTGGAAAAATACAAAGTGGATTATTTAGCTGAAAGAAGAAATGTATTCATATTATGCTGAAAAGTAGTAAACCTCGAATTAACAGTAATGAAACGTGTACTCAATATGTATGTACTCTAGCTGTCTTTCCCAAAACATTCAGTCATTATACTATGTGACATAAGACATACTGTCAAGAGGAACTGCAACATGTACTTAAATAACTAAATAGCATTTCTTAACTGACCATGGACCTTGCCATTGGCGGGGAGCCTTGCATGCCTCAGTGATACAGATAACCGTACCGTAGGTGGAACCACAATGGAGGGGTTCTGTTGAGAGGCCAGACAAACGTGTGGTTCCTGAAGAGGAGCAGCAGCTTTTCAATAGTTGCAGGGGCAACAGTCTGAATGATTGACTGATCTGGCCTTGTGTGAATTTTAAAATTTTCCCAGCGAATTGACTGTTCAAACAAATTTCGGGCTTGCAGCTGGTCGTCGTTCAATACTTCGCACGATATTTCAACTGGGCACCTGCCAGTCATCTTCAGGTGAGCCGTGGCAGACTGGCGAAAACGTCCTCCTTTCCGCAATATATAGCGTACTGTAACTATTCTGCGCATGCATCGAAAACTTGATAGTTGAACCACACTGCTCGCCGGCAGCGCCCTCGCTGGTGGAATAGCGGAACTCTGTCGCCCTCTGCGTTGCTGTTTGCCACGGCCGTCGACGCACTCTGTCGTGTTCGATTTGAGCAAATCGTGGAGATGTTGAGAATCCATGCACTGTCCCGCTAGTAGCCGCTGTCACGGTTTAACAGATTTTCCGCTAGTCGTATTTCCACGGATTCTTTAATAATGGAGTACCAGAAAGACGTTGCTGTGGACAAAATCATTGTTTTCCATACTCCATTGAATGTCCAGTAGAAATACAATGTTCAGCAATAGCGGACTTGCTTGGCTGCTAAAGGCGGGTGTAACGCTGGTGTTCAGTGCAGCTTTCTTTCACGGTGCGTGTGGTTTGACCTATGTAAGCCATACCACATTGGCACGGTATCTTGTAAATTCCGGCCTTTCGTAGTAACAGACTGTCCTTAACTGATCCCACAAGGTCCGCAATCTTCGATGGTGGGCGGAAAACAACTTTTAACGGAAATTTTCGGAGGAATATTGCTATTTTAAACGAAATGTTGCCAACGAAAGGAAGAAAAGCTAAAGATTGTTCCGGCATGTTCTCCTCTTTATTCACTGCCTGCTTCTTAGTTTTAACTGTTAGTGCTCTGTTAATCTGCAGGATGGAATACCCCATTTCGCTGAATACTGTCTTTAGATGGGCGAGTTCTTGAGGTAAGCTATCCAGATCTGAGACAGTATGAGCTCTATGAACAAATGTTCTAAGCAAACTCATGGTTTGCGATGTGTGATGGCAACTCGATGCTTGAAGGTACAAATCAGTATGAGTGGTTTTCCAGTAAACTGAATGCCCTAGAGAACCATCATTCTTCCTTCCTGGTTCGAAGTTGTACTGAGTTTCAGGGAGAGCGTAAGGGAACAAATGGCAGGAATGGGGGAAAGAAATACAGTAGCAGAAGAATGGATAGCTTTGAGGGATGAAGAACCGACTCGTGGAGATAACATCTTGGACCTACTGATAACAAACAGACCCGAACTTTTCGACTCTGTATGTACAGAACAGGGAATCAGTGATCATAAGGCCGTTGCAGCATCCCTGAATGTGGAAGTTAATAGGAATATAAAAAAAGGGAGGAAGGTTTATCTGTTTAGCAAGAGTAATAGAAGGCAGATTTCAGACTACCTAACAGATCAAAACGAAAATTTCTGTTCCGACACTGACAATGTTGAGTGTTTATGGAAAAAGTTCAAGGCAATCGTAAAATGCGTTTTAGACAGGTACGTGCCGAGTAAAACTGTGAGGGACGGGGAAAACCCACCGTGGTACAACAACAAAGTTAGGAAACTACTGCGAAAGCAAAGAGAGCTCCACTCCAAGTTTAAACGCAGCCAAAATCTCTCAGACAAACAGAAGCTAAACGATGTGGAAGTTAGCGTAAGGAGGGTTATGCGTGAAGCGTTCATTGAATTCGAAAGTGAAATTCTATGTACCGACTTGACAGAAAATCCTAGGAAGTTCTGGTCTTACGTTAAATCAGTAAGTGGCTCGAAACAGCATATCCAGACACTACGGGATGATGATGGCATTGAAACAGAGAATGACACGCGTAAAGCTGAAATACTAAACACCTTTTTCCAAAGCTGTTTCACAGAGGAAGACCGAACTGCAGTTCCTTCTCTAAATCCTCGCACAAACGAAAAAATGGCTGACATCGAAATAAGTGTCCAAGGAATAGAAAAGCAACTGGAATCACTCAATAGGGGAAAGTCAACTGGACCTGACAGGATACCAATTCGATTGTACACAGAGTACGCGAAAGAACTTGCCCCCCTTCTAACAGCCGTGTACCGCAAGTCTCTAGAGGAACGGAGGGTTCCAAATGATTGGAAAAGAGCACAGATAGTCCCAGTCTTCAAGAAGGGTCGTCGAGCAGATGCGCAAAACTATAGACCTATATCTCTTACGTCGATCTCTTGTAGAATTTTAGAACATGTTTTTTGCTCGCGTATCATGTCATTTCTGGAAACCCAGAATCTACTATGTAGGAATCAACATGGATTCCGGAAACAGCGATCGTGTGAGACCCAACTCGCCTTATTTGTTCATGAGACCCAGAAAATATTAGATACAGGCTCCCAGGTAGATGCTATTTTTCTTGACTTCAGGAAGGCGTTCGATACAGTTCCGCACTGTCGCCTGATAAACAAAGTAAGAGCCTACGGAATATCAGACCAGCTGTGTGGCTGGATTGAAGAGTTTTTAGCAAACAGAACACAGCATGTTGTTATCAATGGAGAGACGTTAAAGTAACCTCTGGCGTGCCACAGGGGAGTGTTTTGGGACCATTGCTTTTCACAATATATATAAATGACTTAGTAGATAGTGTCGGAAGTTCCATGTGGCTTTTCGCGGATGATGCTGTAGTATACAGAGAAGTTCCAGCATTAGAAAATTGTAGCGAAATGACGGAAGATCTGCAGCGGATAGGCACTTGGTGCAGGGAGTGGCAACTGACCCTTAACATAGACAAATGTAATGTATTGCGAATACATAGAAAGAAGGATCCTTTATTGTATGATTATATGATAGCGGAACACACACTGGTAGCAGTTACTTATGTAAAATATCTGGGAGTATGCGTGCGGAACGATTTGAAGTGGAATGATCATATAAAATTAATTGTTGGTAAGGCGGGTACCAGGTTGAGATTCATTGGGACAGTGCTTAAAAAATGTAGTCCATCAACAAAGGAGGTGGCTTACAAAACACTCGTTCAACCTATACTTGAGTATTGCTCATCGGTGTGGGATCCGTACCAGATAGGTCTGACGGAGGAGATAGAGAAGATCCAAAGAAGAGCGGCGCGTTTCGTCACAGGGTTATTTGGTAACCGTGATAGCGTTACGGAGATGTTTAATAAACTCAAGTGGCAGACTCTGCAAGAGAGGCGCTCTGCATCGCGGTGTAGCTTGCTCGCCAGGTTTCGAGAGGGTGCGTTTCTGGATGGGGTATCGAATATATTGCTTCCCCCTACTTATACCTCCCGAGGAGATCACGAATGTAAAATTAGAGAGATTAGAGCGCGCACGGAGGCTTTCAGACAGTCGTTCTTCCCGCGAACCATACGCGACTGGAACAGGAAAGGGAGGTAATGACAGTGGCACGTGAAGTGCCCTCCGCCACACACCGTTGGGTGGCTTGCGGAGAATCAATGTAGATGTAGATGTAGAAGGCAGCAGAGGGTCATGTGGGTAAAAAGACGAGGGCTAGTAGAAATCCTTGGGCAACAGAAGAAATATTGAATTTAAAAGGAGAAAATATAAAAATGCAATAAATGAAACAAGCAAAAATGAATACAAACGACTCAAAAATTAGATCGACAGGAAGTGCAAAATAGCTAAGCAGGGATGGATAGAGGATAAATGTAAGGATGTAGAGGCTAAACTCACTAGGGGTACTGCCTACAGGAAAATTAGAGAGACCTTTGGAGAAAAGAGAAGCACTTGTATGAATATTAAGAGCTCAAATGGAAACCCAGTTCTAAGAAAGAAGGGAAAGCAGAAAGGTGGAAGGAGTATATAGAGGGTCTATACAAGGGCGATGTACTTGAGGACAATATATCGAAATGGAAGAGGATGTAGTAGAAGATGAAATGGGAGATACGATACTGCGTGAAGAGTTAGACAGAGCACTGAAAGACAAGAGTCGAAACAAGGCCCTGGGAGAAGGCAAAATTCCATTAGAACTACTGATGGCCTTGGGAGAGCCAGTCCTGACGAAACTCTACCATCTGGTGACCATGATGTATGAGACAGGCAAAATACCCTCAGATTTCAAGAAGAATATAATAATGCCAATCCCAAAGAAAGCAGGTGTTGACAGATGTGAAAATTACCGAACTATCAGTTTAATAAGTCACGGCTGCAAAATAATAACGTGAATTATTTGCAGACGAATGGAAAAACTAATAGAAGCCGATCTCTGGAAGATCAGTTTGGATTCCGTAGAAATGTTGGAACACGTGAGGCAATACTGACCCTATGGCTTATCTTAGAAACTAGATTAATAAAAGACGAACCTACATTTTTAGCGTTTGTAGACTTAGAGAAAGCTTTTGACAATGTTGACTGGAATACTCTCTTTCAAATTCTAAAGGTGGCAGGGGAAAAATACAGGGAGCGAAAGGCTGTTTACAATTTGTGTAGAAACCAAATGGCAGTATAAGAGTTGAGGGGCATGAAAGGCAAGCAGTGGTTGGGAAGGGTGTGAGACAGGGTTGTAGCCTCTCCCCAATGTTATTCAATCTGTATATTGGGCAAGCAGTGAAGGAAACAAAAGAAAAATTAGGAGTAGGTATTAAAATCCATGGAGAAGAATTAAAAACTTTGAGGTTCGCCGATGACATTGTGATTCTGTCAGAGACAGGAAAGGACTTGGAAGAGCAGTTGAATGGAATGGATAGTGTCTTTTTGAAAGGAGGAAATAAGATGAACATTAACAAAAGCAAAACGAGGGTAATGGAATGTAGCCGAATTAAGTCAGGTGATGCTGAGGGTATTAGATTAGGAAATGAGACACTTAAAGTAGTAAAGGAGTTTTGCTATTTGGGGAGCAACATAACTGATGACGGTCGAAGTAGAGTCGATATAAAATGTAAACTGGCAATTGGAGGGAAAGCGTTTCTGAAGAAGAGAAATTTGTTAACATCGAGTATAGATTTAAGTGTCAGGAAGTCGTTTCTGAAAGTATTTGTATGGAGAGTAGCCATGTATGGAAGCGAAACATGGACTATAAATAGTTTAGACAAAATGAGAATAGAAGCTTTCGAAATGTGGTGCTGCAGAAGAATGCTGAAGATTGGATGGGTAGATCACGTGACTAATAAGGAGGTATTGAATAGAAGAGTTTGTGGCACATCTTGACTAGAAGAAGGGATCGGTTGGTAGGACATGTTCTGAGGCATCAAGGGATCACCAATTTAGTACTGGAGGGCAGCGTTGAGGGTAAAAATCGTAGAGGGAGACCAAGAGATGAATACACCAAGCAGATTCAGAAGGACGTAGGTTGCAGTAGGTACCGGGAGATGAAAAAGCTTGCACAGGATAGAGTAGCATGGAGAGCTGCATCAAACCAGTCTCAGGACTGAAGACCCCAACAACAACAGAAAATACATAAACTTCATCCTTATCATCATCTGCAAAGAAATACTTCATTATTCATATTACCATGTACTTCAAATAACTATTGATCATCATTAATTATCATATGCAAAAAACAGACACTTCATTATTCATATTCATATTACCATTTACTTCATACAACTATTCATAGTATAGAGCTTATTACTTCTAGCATATTTCATCACTAAAATTAACATGTGTAGTTCTGACTGACAGCCTGCAATAATCGCCTCGTATTCTGAAAGAAAAATTATTAGTCAAGACTGCTCTCATACGATGTGTGTAGTATATTCTTGTTAATGCTTGTTAATTCTGATCCGTTTACTCTTCATGACAAGTTATTGCATTTTCTTTCGTTCATTCCGAATGTGAAATTCCCATTCCATAGTAAACCATTGAGGTTGTATAATTTATTTCCTTTACATGGTATTGCTTTCTGAAAATGATGAATATGGAATAATATCTTGCATTTAATTATTATACCCATTAAATAAAAACTTGTTTCTACTGATATAACTAAGCATACAGCATAGCATGACAGAAAAAGTATTATGTCAAAAACATAGACACTTTTCAAGTGCAAAATATGTACACACAGTATCATAATGTAGTAGCAAAAAGTGTAGTGTAGTCATGATATTGAAATATCATAAGGAAAAATGTCAAAGTCAACTGGTGTTTGTTGCATCTTAAAGACTGCATAGTACATACAGACAAAAATTCCACTTTCGATAGGAAAACAATCATACATACACAAAAAAAAAAAATGGAAAATGGGCACGGTCTGATATATAACGACAGCAAAATGGACCTGCTAACCTTACCTTGCTGGGCACTTACCAAGAAAAAATACGATCATCATCAGTAAGTAGTCACATAAATATAGTTGCATAAGTGGTCATATAAATATTAGGAAATGGCACTACAGTGTGATAAATCATACAGTATGTTCATTCAATAAAGAGTTTAATATTGGACACTTGGTGATTGCTTTTTCATTTTCTGGTTCTCAAAATTTCGACATGTGAGGAATTCTGCCAATTCTATATGGACCTGCGTATAGAAGCTCAAATTTAGTGCATCCACTCTTTCCACTGTTGGATAAATAGCGTGTGCGTACTAATATCTCATGTCCAATGTGAAAGTCACGGCGTGTACAAACCTGTTTTTGCTGTCTTCTCCGGCGCTTTGCGCCCCGTTTGATGTTGTTGAGCGCAGTGTCAATTATTTCATGGTGTCGTAGTCGACGAGATGTAGGAAAAGATACTAATTCTTTAATTTTGTTAGGTGGTTCAACATTTTTCAATATAACAGTTGGAGATAGCATAGTAGATTCATTTGGTATGGAGTTAATTACATCCTGGAATGAGAGTATGTGTGTATCCCATACAATATGTCTTTTATGGCAGTATATTCTACATAGCTTACCAATTTCTTTCATTGGGCGTCCAGAAGGATTCGAAGAAGCATGGTACCTGGATATATAGATCAGAGAAATGTTTCTTGCTCGTAACATACGTGTCCGTATAGCAGATCGAAATTGTGGTCCACTGTCGGAAATTACTTTCAATACATGCCCTACATGAAATAAAAAATCTTTTACAAATGCATTAGAAATAGATTTAGCAGTAGCTTTGTGTAACGGAGTGAAGGTAACAAATTTCGAAGTGAGTTCAACAGCGACAAAGATGAAACAAAACCTCTATTAGATCTGGGAATCGGACCAAAAACGTCTACAGCGGCCACGTGTCTCAATTTAACGGGTACAATGGGACGTAACGGAGAAATATGTGAAGTGTCTGATTTAGCTTTCTGACAGATTTTACATGGCGCTAAAACTCGTCGAATACATTTCTCCATGTTCGCAAAATAACAGTTCTGTCTCAGTATAAGAAAACATTTTCTGGCTCCGTAATGTGCGTAACTTAAATGAGTATACCAAATTAATTTGTTAACAAGTTCGCCAGGTATACATAATAATCAGTTGTTGTCGTCAGGGTGAGAGCGGCGAAACAGATTGTTATTGCGTACTGTATAATGGTATCTAATGGTGATGTTATACCTATCTTGCCAAAGGTGTTTAATTTCTTTCCATACGTTGTCTTTGCTCTGCTCTTGTGCCGTGTCACGTAATGACGACGAAATGAAATTTTCGAATGCAAGTTGTTGAATATACATGACGCCAGAATTTGCTTGGCAGAAGTTGGTTGCAATGTCTTGCTGATTGTTGCTCAGAGAATGGGATATTGTGTCTGCTACATTATTTTGTGTATGGATATACGGAATAGGATAGTGTTTAGCTTTAAATGTGTCATGCTGTTTAACTTGAAATTCATACATAAAACCGCACATAGTAGCAAGAATGTTGTCAAAAACTGGAGCTTGCTGTAAAAGAATATTGCATAGCTGAGTACGTTCGTCGTCTGTATTTGCACTGCTTGATTTTACTTTATCACAAATCATCTGCATAACGTTATAGTCAGCTTCGTCTGGTGTATTATATTTGTGTACGTACGTATCTGTGAACAATGTGGAATGACAGTCTATGTTACGTGATATAGAAATGAGCTCTGTTCGATTAATTGCCCGTTCATCTGCAGAGGAAGCGTGCTGAAATTATAATGCCAGTTTTACATTTTCATCCTTTAATATTAAAGAGGAATTTTCAAAGTCAATAATTGCGTCGTGTTGTACGAAAAAATTCGTACCTAAAATAACGTTTGTTGTCAATAAGGGAACAATCCAAAAATTTGAGTAGAACGTATGACCTGCAATACAAAATGATAAGTGTGTCTGTAATTTTACATCTGCTTCTTTACTAGATACTGCTCCTTTTACTTTAGTTTTCCCTAATGGTAACGTAGGATAAGTATTCTCTTTGTTACATTCGTAGAAAGTTTCTTCGTTTATAACTGACATAGGTGACCCAGAATCGATTACTGCTGAAAATATGGATGATCCAATCTTTACTTCAATAACAGGATGGGAAATGTTTTTTTGAATAACTGGTTTTTAATGCAAAAGTGTGTATGGGATGTCGTCAAAAGTAATAACATTTTCGTGATCAAGATTGTGTGTGTCAAAAGTATTGGTTACGTTGCTGGAAGATTCAATCTGTACTGCATCTAGTCAAGTTCTTTCTGACGTGCTGTTATTTGCAGGAGGATACTGTGGCATTTCGACTATTTGAACTGTTCTGTTATTTCGTCCTGACGTATTAGGTTCGGGATGATACCGACTGTCTGGTTCATTCATGAAAATCTGTTGTTGCGGATGATTCTGCTGCCGGTAAGACCGACTGTTACTCTGAAAACTGTGCTCATTACTTTTATGTCTGTCATAATAATCACTGCTATAAGGCCCGTTGCGATACGAGTTGAAATGATGTTTCTTCTGTACGTAGTGATTTCCTTGTTCCTGTGTGTTACTATTTGGTGTGGCCGACGCTATACGTGTAGGCAGCGAAACATTAAAGCTTGATTGACCTTGTACATTACATTGTTGGCTAGGTATGCTAAGCGGCTGGTTTTGTTGTTGTGGGGAAAACTCTCTGTTGTTGCCAAAATATGTTTGCTGCTGCTGATAATTTTGACGATACTGATAATTAAAATTTTGTCTGTCATTAAAATTCTGCTGGTTGTCATTCCTGGAGCGTCTCTTACCTTTGCTATTGAAACAGCGTGGCTGATCGTAATTACTGTATGTTTGTTGGCCTTGGTTATGACGTGAAAAAAATTTGTTTATGAAAGAATAATCTGATTGCTGAACTTCCAAAAGTTGTAAAAGATATCTAAACGCCGAATTATTTTCTTTATGCTGTCCTGTTAAAAGTGATACTCTTCATGATCGTGGTAATTTTGAAATACGTAATTGGATAAGTGCTGATTCACTGTATGGCTCACTTAAGTATTCGTTTTGTTGGACCATGTGTTCAAAAAATTGCGTGACAGTGGGAAAATTTGAGTTCTCATAATTCGGTAAGGTAGTTAATTGCTCCTTGATTCCGCGCTGTTGCTAGCGCACTCGAGCAGATGTAATTTCGATGGATTGCTCACGCGCTGCCTGCGGTATGTAGTATTGTTATATTGAGTCCCATGTAAATGTTTTAAAAAATCTATTAATAATAATCTTTCTCATAAAAAGTAACTTTTCACAATCATTCACTTCAATTTAAAGAATTTACTAATTTCTCCAATCCTTGGTCATCCGGATTACGACTCTGTTTCATGTGTTTGGCAAAACAGACACGATTTCCTGTTGGAAAAATTCGGCCGTCGCCCCACCACGACTCTTTCTAGAGGAGGCATACTAATTTACAACGGTTGTACGTTCTGTCTGTGCTGATATTCCCCTACCGCTTAATAGCCTCCCAGTTGGTCATCCGGATTATTGAAAAGAACAATCAGTTGTTTCCTTTTATACATGACAAATCTATCGGCCAGCATTGCACTAGGCTGTGCCAGAAAAAATTCTTATAGGAGCAGATATATATGCGTTATCCGGCGACCTTATTGAGGTAAGAATTTTCAATTTATTCAGAATGATCTTTCAGAGGCATGACACAGCACTGCTGCCGTCCAAAATTTACCAGTTTAAATTCACAGTCAATTATTGAAAGGTTATATGTTAGCCACAAATTTTTATTCAGGGATTAGTCACATTTTTTTTTATTGATAGGTTACGCAATCTGTTCAGTGGGAGGTTACTCTAAATGTCAATGTTATAGTTTTTTTTTTTTTTTTTTTTTTTTTTTTGCTGTTGGGAGGTTTCGGAACTTTTCTGAGTTTGCGTAACCTATCAATAAAATATGTGACTGATCTCTCAATAAAATAATGTGGCTCACTTATAACCTTTATCCTTGTGAGATGTAAACCGGGTTTATTCTGCTTGCTGAATTATTAGTAACGTATGTGCGCATTACTAATTCTGCGTTTTTCGTCGCCTACATGTCAAACATATGTAAGTTTCTACCCACATTTTCGGTTCGACGCATGTGTTGAAATTTGGCTTTGGGTGTTGTTTATTAACAACAGAGTTAAAATCACCACCAAGTACGACTCTGTTTCATGTGTTTGGCAAAACAGACACGATTTCCTGTTGGAAAAATTCGGCCATCGCCCCACCACGACTCTTTCTAGAGGAGGCATACAAATTTACAACGATTGTACGTTCTGTCTGTGCTGATATTCCCCTACCTCTTAATAGTCTCCCAGTTTCATCCACTTGAATGCCATCTTTTGTTAATATCACCGTAAAAGCACTTTCGTATCTGTCGAGAATAACGTTGCGTCCTGCAAATTCATTAGATCGTTGGTTTAGATTCCTGCAGTAATGGATATTTGTTTTAGCCGCGTATAAGAACCGTTCGAGACAGGAGAGTTTGAACTTAGATGATATCCTGTTGATAGTTGAAGTACAAATTTTATAATTTTGATAGTACACAAATATCTTTTGTGGATTGTGAATTGAAATGGAAATGAAGTCCCATGCTTCTTTACAGAGCGTAGGGGAACGATGCGGGAGACCCGCACCGCCTTACTAGGCAAGGTCCTAATGGAGGTGGTATGCCGTTGCCTTCCTCCGACCGTAATGGGAATGAATGATGATGAAGACGACACAACAACACCCAATCATCTCGAGGCAGCAAAAATTCCTGACCCCGCTGGGAATCGAACCCGGGACCCCGTGCTCGGGAAGCGAGAACGCTACCGCGAGACCACGAGGGGCGGAAGGATTGGGAGTTAGTCTTTCTTAATTTCCGTGTCCTTATTCCTAATCACGCAATAGGTTTAGATTTTGGATTGAGAGTGAAATCAGGCATTTCCTCACTTTTCCTACATGTACGCTTCGTTTGTTTTAACCTCCCTGTCCTAGTTTCTATATTTTCTTTCCTCGCATACAACTGTCCATTAGACAACTGATGTTGCTCATGGGACATCACCTCTGAGTCAGACATTGTTACATCTTTAATCTCGCTGTCCCTTAGGTCACTAATGGAAGTTCTTCTGCACTCTTTGTTACGTCGTTTCTCCTCCCTTCTTTACTGCTTGCACAAATTTTTCCGTTAGACTTTTCAGTCAAAATGTGACCCAGCTTTTCTGTACTAGCAGACTCAGTTATGTCCATCTGTAATTGTTCTGTTGTTTCTTATGGCGAATCCGCAGATCCTTCCTCTGGATGTATCATCGGTTTAGTTTCAAGACTTGGCTCCGTGCGAGCCCCCCATTGTGTCTCAATAAACGACCTCCATCGCGGAAATTTCTGGGTTCATTGTTGTAACCGTACGACCGTGACTGCAATGCCTGCTTGAGGGTCTGATTGTTTGTTGTTTTGACAGTGTTACTGTCGGCTATGCTGTCCTCCTCGGCTATACTTCTGGCGTGGACGGGACTGTCAAGTATTCTCCGTTTCCAAAACGGTCTGACTCGACGTACGACCAAAGCGGATAATCACGCCCGTCTCAAACATTTGAAAGATCGTTTTCGTGTTAAAGCTTGTTGTTTACAGTCTCGCAGACATTAACAAGTTTAGTTAGGTTGAGTTCTAGACAAAATTTTCGTCTGGGACAGTCTTGATTGGCACTAGCTGCTTCATTACATGTGAACCATGCTGTTAATTGCCCCACATATGTAATGTATGCTTTACAGCCTCCACTACTCATTACAGATGGGATTGGTTTTTTAACTTCCCGTTTGATAGGTCTTGTTCCATTATGGAAGGGGAATTGATAAAAATCATCTCTGACCTCGTTCGGCATTGCACGAATTTATCCATAAGGCTACAGTTTGAGTTTTATTACTTGGTTTGGAACCTCCATGGGGATGATAATGATATGCAGACTTGTGAAGTTCGACTGGACAAACAGTAAACTTACCGATGAAGCCTGTTGCTAATGTTAACGCAAAGTGATCAGTACGCTCACTGATTACTCGCTGATACACTATGTTAGAGCAAGTTTTGAAATAGCATATCAACTACACTGCTGTCCAAACTTAAAGCAACATACTGTTTTTTTCTGTCCTGCATCTAATTCATTAGATAATCATGCAGGCTGTGAAGAGATGTCCGTGCGATCGCGTTCTAACGGAAGATGGCATTCCAGTCAGCAGACAACCACGGCAACGATAACGCCAGTGCACCTATGAAACAGAGTGGTTTGCCGAATAGTCTCGCTTCCACAATCGCCGCGTACAGTGTCACAGACAGTGCAGTATGGCACAGAGAAGTCGCCTACCAGACTGTCTGTGGTGAAGGTCCATAGAAAGAATGGAAGAAGAACAGTCGCAAAATGATATAGCTCTTTGGTTTAATGTGAATCATCCTGCTAGTTTTAGGACTTGGCAACACTTTAGAGACCGAATCTGTATCCAGAAGATCATGGCAGGACTCTCCACGTTTGACGTCTGAAAGAGAGGACCATTATTTGGCTGTTAGGGCACGACGGTACGGCCTTAGTACTATGGGCCAACTGGCATCTGACCTTGTATCACGCATTGGATGTGTTGTATCGAGGCAGACTGTGTACTGAACGCTTTGGCACAGCGTCCTTTACTGTCCGAGAGCCGCCGTATGTGTGCCTCTGACACTTCTTCACAGAAGAACATCTAAAGTGTAGTCAACATGCCACATCGACGGTCTAACAGCGGGCCAATGTGATTTTCAGAGATGAATCCCTATTTGGTCTGCAGAGTGATTCTCGACAGATTCGTACCTGGAGGGAACATGGGATACGATTTCGGTACCCGAACATTATGCAAAGAGATTGATATCGTGGAGGATCCCTAATGGTGTGGGAAAGGGGTATGTTGACGAGTGAATCACCAAGGTTTAACTGTTTTCAGATGTTGTTGTTGTTGTGGTGTTCAGTCCTGAGACTGGTTTGATGCAGCTCCCCATGCTACTCTATCCTGTGCAAGCTTCTTCATCTCCCAGTACCTACTGCAGCCTACATCCTTCTGAATCTGCTTACTGTATTCATCTCTTGGTCTCCCTCTACGACTTTTATCCTCCTCACTGCCCTCCAATACTAAATTGGTGATCCCTCGATGTCTCAGAACATGTCCTACCAACCGATCCCTTCTTCTAGTCAAGTTACGCCACAAGCTCCTCTTCTCCCCGATTCTGTTCAATCATCTTAAGAGCTAGTTGGCATTTCGTGGCAAAATCTTGGGGCCTCATGTACCGTTGTTGTGCGGTGCTGTTGACCCAAACTTCTTATTGATGGTCGATAATTCTCGATCTCGTAGTGCACGGATGGTTGATTTTTCCTGAGAAACGGAAGACATAGCGTACATGCCGTGGCCTGCTTGCTCTCCCGATTTGAATCTCACAGAGCATGTCCGCGATGCCGTAGGGAGACTTGTTGAACCACGTCTCCAGCCACTATCCATTCTCCAAGATTTCTAAGCAGCTTTGCAGCCAGAATGGGCGGTATTGCCTCAACATGGGACTGATAACATCATTCGCAAAATGCCCCGTCGTTCTCAGGCCTATATTACTGCCAGAGGTGGTAACGCCGCATACTGAGTACATTAACCACTTGTCGGAATATTTTTGTAAACCAGTTAAGTTGAAAAAAAGGAAATACCTATTTTATCTACCTGTTACTTTCGGTATTTATTACATTGTTTCTGCTTTACTATCATATGTTTACACTTGTTTCATCGCCAAATATACGAAACCTTGCAAACTTTCCGTTTTTTGTTTTCAGGACACCAATGTAGTTGGTATTCAGTTCCACAATGCACACTTGATATCTTCTTGGTTTCATATAGGTAGTTAATCCACGTCGAATTTCAGTTTCTCAGTATTCTTCTGTGGGAAGAGTTCCAATGTTGTTTATATCTTATCACGCTCTTAGGATAGAGTAAATTTTGTCATTTTCCGCATAGCCACAGCTCTGTAGTAGATGTTTTGCGAGAGGGTACCGATTGCATACGACTTGTAAACACTGGCTGCAGCGCACACTGGCAGACCTCGTATGATCGACCTCTATGACTGCCGGAGCGGAACTAGACCTCCAGCACAGTGAAGAGTTCATGTTACCCGTTCTTGGCCACACTGCATGTAGTTATAGCGCTGCCAGAGTCTCGTCTTTTCCAAATTGCATTTCTGCTAATCCTACTAGCGAAACTAAGTTTTGCTACACACAATTATGTCTTTAATTGGGTTGAGGACCTGCATGCCTGTGGTCGCGTTCAGCAGTTTTTCTGCATCCTGTATTGTTTACAGACATTAGATGTTCAGCTGCGGGCCATCGTGTATGTAGCACGATATTCAGACAGTGCACTTTAGCGTTATCTTCTATTGGTATCCGCAGAATGAGCATCTTCGCTACATTGCACTTCCTTTGCATTCTTATTACTGTGCACCCATTTCCCTATTACGAGGGGCCGTCATCACCAAATGCTGAGCCTGATCTCGGATCGCTCAGTAATTCTGCTGCCCTGTCGTATGCGAAAATCAGCCTCGGTCGATATTGCGGCTTCAGTTTTGTGACCGCTGGATCATACGATTTACTGAAATTGAAGCCAATGTCTTCCTGTGTCAGGTCGTCGACTACTCTTATTTTGACAGCCTCCTTCGGGGCACAGTTCCCCACGACGACCTGTGTCTCAATACTTCTGTCTCTTCATACTTCATTGAGTCCCCTATGTTCCAGCAGTGTCCTGCAACGGTTGGTTACTTAAGTTCGGCACGTGTGCTATGCTCCTTCCACATTTCTTTGATTGTGAGGACTGTCTGTCCGATAGGTGTCATAGAGCAGTAGCATCGATCACTGTAGACACCAATGTCAGCCAGCCCGAAATCACCTTCCACCGTACTTAAAATAGTGCACGCGTTTTCGAAGGTACAAGGAAAACGCATGTAACATTACATCGGGCAATGATTCTTCAGATTTTGTACGATACTTTGCTGGTGTTCAGGAGGTATGCAATAGTCTTGCCCTCCTCGTCATTTTCTATTTGCTACACCTATGACTTCTTCCCGTAAATGACTCTCCTGCTTCTTTGGGGTCCAGAGAGTTAAGACTTTGAAGAAACTCTCACGTAGCCACATCATAACAGGGTCATCAGCCTATCTCAGGAAGATACGGGATTTGGTGCAAATTTCCCAAGGTTTCTCTTCGAAATCCTACATGAATAAGTTTGCTACAATTGGTGACAGTGCACCCCATGACTACACTATCCGTTCTTTCGTAATATTCGTCACCCTGAGGCGGAATGCTGGTGTGAAGAGGAATTCACAGAAACTGGTCATTACCAGATTGAATTTCTCACTGATTGTCTTCATGAAACCAGCAAGCAGGACTCTGATGACGAGGGAGGAGACCATAGCAAAGCTCACCATACTGTCCTGGTTCCGAAGACACAGTTCTTGCAAGTGGTGAATGAAATATACAGTTTTCTTGACACGGTGATGACATTTACCGCTGTGACTGTCGATAGATGTTCGGTCAGTTAGTACGTGGGTACTGTACCATGCTTACAATTGGCCGTAGAGTAATATTTGTTTGTGAGTTTCTTGTAAGCCGTCGCAGCTTGGCAGTGTTGCAATGTGCGTCGGAGCTTCTACATCACTTACTTCAGCAGGACAGTTGTAGACGCTCAATGCACTTCCCTTTCACTCTGTTGGTCGGAATTCCTTCTAGTTTCCTATATGGCGAATCCTTAAATAAGTTATTCACTGAAGCGCCAAAGAAACTAGTATAGCCATGCGTATTGAAATTCAGAGATATGTAAACAGGCAGAATACGGCGCTGCGGCCGGCAACGCCTATATAAGACAACAAATGTTCGGCGCAGTTGTTAGATCGGCTACTGCTGCTACAATGCAACGTTATCAAGATTTAAGTG
Source organism: Schistocerca piceifrons (assembly GCF_021461385.2). Lineage (NCBI taxonomy): Eukaryota > Metazoa > Arthropoda > Insecta > Orthoptera > Acrididae > Schistocerca > Schistocerca piceifrons. The sequence goes on from NC_060140.1 coordinate 157,556,337, forward strand.
AGCTTGAACGTGGTGTTACAGTCGGCGCACGAGTGATGGGACACAGCATCTCCGAGGTAGTGATGAAGTGGCGAATTTCCGGTACGATAATTTCACGTATGCACTGTGAATATCAGGAATCCGGTGACAAATCAAATCTACAACATCGCTGCGGCCAGAAAATGACCCAACAAGAACGGAACCAACGACGACTAAGTAGAATCGTTCAACGTGACAGAAGTGCAACCGTTCCGCAAATTAGTGCAGATTTCAGTCCTGGGCCATCAACAAATGGCAGCGTGCGAACCTTTCAACAATAAATCATCGATATGGGCTTTCGTAGCCTAAGGCTCACTCATGTACCCTTGATGACTGCAAGACACAAAGCAGACATGAAGATTACTGAACATATCCGGGATGCCTTGTAACGTGCTGTTAAGAAGAGATCTCCCCCCCCCCCCCCCCCCCCCCCGCTCGTGCTTTTATGGTGTTATGGACAGCCCTGCAGGATTCTGCGTCCAGTTCCATCCAGCACTACTTCAGACATTAATCGAGTTCATGCCACGTAGTCTTGCGACACGTCAGCGTGCTCGTGGGGGCCCTACACGATATTAGGCATGTGTACAAGTTTCTTAGCTTTTCCGTGTATATTCCGCAGTTCTACATTGAGAGCGGAAGCAGTATAAGATGAACAGCTTTGCTTCCGCCGATAGGTGGCGGCAACTGTAAGTGGCGGTCGAAACAAACAGATCGCAGATGTCAGACAGTTAGCCTGGACCGCGGTCAACAGAACCCCATTCAAATATTAGTCGGCTTGTGTTTGTATCAGAAAATTGATCTTGACTGAAAATGTTAGTTTACGAGCCTAATTCGCGTCATTTGCGGGAGGTGTTACTGTTTTGTTTCAATATGAAGGAAACAGCAGCTGAGTCTCATCGAATGCTCTCAAGTGCGTATGCTAAGGACGCTATTAGCGAAATAACGTGTCGTGAGTGATTCCAACGCTCCAAGAACGGTGATTTTAACGTCGGAGACCGGCATAGTTGTGGAAGAGAAAATGTTTTCGAAGATGCAGAATTTGAGACACTGCTGAGTGAAGACTGGCGTCAATCTCTATAAGAATTAGCACGATTAGTGGGAGTGACACGGAAAGCTATTTCAAGACGTCTCAAGGCTATGGGAATGATTCAGATACAATAACTGGTGTCCCGTGTGAGCGGAAACCTAGAGACGTACACGGCGTTTGTGTGTTTGTGAACAGTTGCTTCAGAGGCAACAACGGATGGGATTTCTGCATCGCATTGTGACCGGAGACAAAAATGGGTTCATTACGATAAGCCTAAACGCAAAAAATCATGGGGATATCCCTGCCATGCTTCCACGTCGACAGCCAAACCGAATATTCACGGCTCCAAGATCATTCTCTGCATTTACATCTACATCTACATCTACATTTATATTCCGCAAGCCACCCAACGGTGTGTGGCGGAGGGCACTTTACGTGCCACTGTCATTACCTCCCTTTTCTGTTCCAGTCGCGAATGGTTCGCGGGAAGAGCGACTGTCTGAAAGCCCCCGTGCGCGCTCGAATCTCTCTAATTTTACATTCGTGATCCCCTCGGGAGGTATAAGTAGGGGAAAGCAATATATTCGATACCTCATCCAGAAACGCACCCTCTCGAAACCAGGCGAGCAAGCTTCACCGCGAAGCAGAGCGCCTCTCTTGCAGAGTCTGCCACTTGAGTTTGCTAAACATCTCCGTAACGCTATCACGGTTACCAAATAACCCTGTGATGAAACGCACCGCTCTTTTTTGGATCTTCTCTATCTCCTCCGTCAACCCGATCTGGTACGGATCCCACACTGATGAGCAATACTCATGTATAGGTGGAACGAGTGTTTTGTAAGCCACCTCCTTTGTTGATGGACTACATTTCCTAAGGACTCTCCCAATGAATCTAAACCTGGTACCCGCCTTACTAACAATTAATTTTATATGATCATTCCACTTCAAATCGTTCCGCTCGCATACTCCCAGATATTTTACAGAAGTAACTGCTACCAGTGTTTGTTGCGCTATCATATAATCATACAATAAAGGATCCTTCTTTCTATGTATTCGCAATACATTACATTTGTCTACGTTAAGGGTCAGTTGCCACTCCCTGCTCCAAGTGCCTATCCGCTGCAGATCTTCCTGAATTTCGCTACATTTGGTGCGACCATCTCGGCGTCGTGTACTACGAGGTGTTAAAACCAAGTGCAACAATCACAGGTTCTAATTATGGAACGCAGATAATGCGTTTGAGTGGAGCATTAAAAGACAACTGGCTGCAATACAGCGAGAGGGAAGATAAAGTGATTTTGCAGCACGATACCGCTCGACCCTACGTTGCAAAAGACGTCAAAACGTGCTTGGAAACGTTAAAATGGGTAGTCCTACCCAACCCGCCGTATTCTCCAGACATTGCTCCCTCTGACTATCACTTGTTTAGATCAATAGCGCATGGCCTGGCTGACCAACGCTTCCGATTTCATGAAGAGGTCACAAATTGGATCGATTCGTGGATTGCTTCAAAAGATGAACAATTTTTCGACGCGGGATTCGTACACTGCCCGAAATATGGGAGAAAGGTAGTGGCCAGAAAAATACTTTGAATGATACATGTGTACCCAATTTGTTTCATAAAAACCTCAAATGCTGGGGAATAAATGGCGGAAGCAAAGTTGTACACCTTTTACGTTTGCTTCATCCGCAGTTAGAACGACTATTTACCAGCAATCCGTAGTTTTTTAATGATAGCTCTCTCTCTGATTTCGTGACGTTTTCCTTTCGTGGAACGGCTCTAGTGAACGCATGACACGATTCCCGATCTATCTCTTCCGCCTCGTCGTTGGAAGCGTAGTAGTAACTCTCTCTCTATACAGCTGAAGAAATCTGCAGCAGGTGATGGTGTAAGATTGAGTCCCTCAACCAATATTGTTTTTGTGGCGTCGTCGGCCTCTTTCCTGTGAGGCTGCCTACACATCATCGTTGCACTTCTTGCACACTTTGTTATTTTCCTGACAGTCGTTCGGACGTAGATACTTCTTTCGTTGTAGCACTCCGTTGACATCAATCTGCCTTAACACAAGAGAGCTTTAACAACTCTCAAGGATAAAGCTAGAGTAAGCTGGCCGTCTCTAAATGGAGTACGACAAGCTCCCAAAATTCTGTGTCCACTTGCTGAAATGTGTACCAGAGCTGAAGCTAGGGAATTGTTGCTAAACTTATTCAAAATGGTTACTGATTGCTCACCCCCCTCACTGAGGGGGTAGCTGTGGCTATGTCGCAATGATTGTCACCACGCTCACTCTTTCCCTAAGTATTCCCTCTCCCACTTCCCCTCCCATGCCGTACTTCCTCTCCGTGCACTCATCTGTGAAGTGGTGGGAAACAGGACCAGTCTGTGTTGAGCTGCGAGAGGGGAAGAAGGTAAGTTACTTCAAACTGTCCTGAGCTCCTGGGGAGGACTGATCTAAGATACTGTCTTTATCTGTTATTGGTGGTGCTATCTTGCTGTCACCACACTTCGTTGCCTCCCTGTCCCGACTTCCTACTGCCACCGACATCCACTTTTTCCGATCGCTTGTGTGCAAATGCTGATCTTAAAGTTTGAACCAAGTTATGTTGTTCAAAACACCATCACAAAAAGGTACTACTGTGAGCGTGGGGTTGATCTGAGATTCTGTTATTCTGTGCAATGGATTAATCTGAGATGTACCCTTTACCCCGTGGCTCCTGCAAGATGCAATTTCCACCCCCACACTACTACAGAAATCAGACAGACGCTCCATACGTCCTACAGAGAAATGCCTGAAAAACTTTCAGCAATAAATATCTTTCTGGAGTCTTCCGCTGTAAGAAAATGACACAAAAATTCACAAACTTTCTTACGTAACTATTGGTATACTTGGGTACTGGAGTAGTGCTAGTTAGTGTAATAGAAACATGAAACTAACGAAAGTTATTATTTATTTTGCAAAAGTTCTGAGCAATCACAATGGCACTTTTAGTTATGAATTGAACAAGTTATATCCTGGTTCTTTTCGGAATGTGAAGTTACCTCTCTAGGATAGGATTCGCTAATTAAATTTCTATACAAAGTTTAAGATGGTTGTTGACTCTGCAGAATGGCTGAGAGGCACACCTACTCAACTTGAATAATTATCCTTTGGAATGTTGCTAGGTACGGTCAAGGCTGTCGTGTGTGAAATGCAGTGAAGTGTACTGTTGTGAAGGAAATATGGGGCTCGAAATAGCTGTAGCGCACAATACCGTAAGCTGCGATGACTGCTGTCTGCGCCGCACGCTGCTGACAAATAAGATAACTCTCGTTCAATCTGGATTGACCTTCGCCAGTCAAACTCTCTCTACAACATGATGAAGCCAAGGATTCCTATGTGTCCCTAATCTAACTATTGGCGTGGTACACCAGTCAGATAACCAGTCCACCGCGATGCCACTCACAAATTTGCTCGCAGGCATTTAACTATAACTCTGTCCATTCACACCGCACAATGAGTGTGTCGGCCAACACAGTGAACAACGTTTAATCGCAAGGACTCAATATAGAGAGTCGCACTTTGATTCGCTCTTGACAGAGGTGCTCTCCCAGTGAAGTACTGAGGAGAGACTTGTTCCTCGCTCCAAGAGCGACAACGGAATGGCGGCTCTCCACGCCGTGACGGGGTATATCTTTCGGTCTCGTCCAATACTCCTTGAGCTCAAGGCGTCAGAAATATCGCCTGCCAATCAACAGTGCTCTTCTAAAACTGGAGAATGATGTCTCGTTTAAGGCGACCAATCCAGAAATCTGTAGTATTGGCGTTTGGCGTTTACTGTCTCCCTGCGAAAATCTCTGAAACTGCGTGCTATGTGTAAAGAATGCGTAGGCTGGCTGCTCCCACACAATGTAGCGGAATTTGCTTTTAAGCTGAACACGGGGTCGTTCCTCTTTCCCCTTGGGCGAACGCTGTCCACTCCATGGGCAGCCACCAACTGACGTAGATGGGTTGGGATTGGCCTCCTGGCGTGTGGTTGCCTCTCTCGAACTAAAAGCTCCTGTGACTGTCGTGTCTGGAATGTATGTGTGTACGCTAGCCTCGAGTATTTCAACCACGGTGCACACTTGCGATTTATTAGTTATTTGCATATTGTTTACATGAATTCATACAACATTGACTTTATCTTATCGAGTTTGGGTTCGAATGAAGCGTCTTGATGTGTGGAATATGATTGTGAGGGCGGAATATGTAAGCAATGAAGGTCAGGAGACCACGACGTCTTACACTACGAATGGGCTTGTCTACCCTGGGAATCAATAGGAATACAGAATTCCGATCTCAGTCTGTATTGAACTGCTGGAGGATTTAAGCGATTCAGTTATGATGGTGTTGGTCACAGAGGACGTTAATAGCTGGGCTACATGTAAGTATTCAGCTGAGGGCTGTGTCTTTAGCCTCCTGCACGAGAAATGGAAGTGATAATGGACGAGCGTACGTAGAATAATTTACAGCTAATAATGGCATTTCATAAGCCGGGTTGAAAATGCATTTCGCAATTCATAGAGACCATTGCATGTGTAGGAGCTGTTCGCGTTTTCTTGAAATATCTGCAGTCCACGAAAAAATCGATTAAATGGCCACACAACAGAACAGGATATCACGAGAAAAGTAGATGAAATTTCCCGTAATCACACGGTGCTCGGCAGGCCGGAGTGCCCAAGCGGTTCTAGGCACTACAGTCTGTAACCGCGCGGCCGCTACGGTCGCTGGGCATAGTTGTGTGTGATGTCCTTAGGTTGGTTAGGTTTAAGTGGTCCTAAGTTCTAGGGGACTGATGACCTCTGATCTCAAGTCCCATAGTGCTCAGAGCCATTTGAACCACACTGTGCTCAAAGCGATAGTGAAACAAAACTACAAACTCGCCTGTACATAGAAATACGCTTATAAAATGGCTTGGTCACAACCGCATATCACAAGAAAATCTTTGCACTATACATAGAGAAATTTAGAAGAAGAAGAATAAAGCGCTTGTGTTTTCTGGGAAATAGTCTATTTGCACTACAATATCAGTTAAATTTGTTTGAAAATTTTGAGGTGTCAAATAGATCGCTTAAAACCCTGAAGACCACCTTACGATGATTCTTCTACGCAATAAAGCATATATGAAGTCTTCAACGTCTAAAAATCACATATACATTTTGCAAATCAAGTAATTAAATATCCACCGTAAATAGATTGTAGCGGTAAACACATCCCAGATGTTGTATGCGCCGACGTTTGAGAACACAAGCACCTTCCTCCACGCACTTTCAGTATACTACGCACTCCTATGCGTAAGCACTGAGTGGCCGCTTCTGCCGCCACTCAATCAGCATGCTAGTTAGTTCGGTATTCAGCCTCCCAGAGGACGCCGCGAGCGCCGCCGCCCAGTCACGCGATAGCCTCGCGGCAGTGGCTCCCTTTGATCTCGCAGTCCAGCGACTGCAGAAAGCAGGTCGGTGTCCTTTGACATTCGATACTCAGGAGACCGTCTCCGCTCCTTCTTATGTGATTACTTCCCGTTATAACACCTGTACCTCAACCTGTAGATCAAGATATTGCCACCTTCCCCTCCAAACCCCACATGTTAATTTGCTGGAAATATTCTCAGTCTGTGTTGAGCTGCTGGAGAGAAGGATGTAATGAATTTATTTACCTAATTTCTTTTTGAGGGTATTATCCTGCTGGAGTGTCCTACATGGGCCTCCACACTCCAACACACTCTCCACTCACTTTCCACCACCCACTTCCCCTCACTTCCTCGAGTTGTGGATGTATGAGTACATGTTTGCCATACAGTGTGCCCTAGTCCACATTACCACTCGAAACTGGTGGGGAACACTCCTAGGGCCACCCTCACTTTTTAGATGACCAAGCCTGCAGCTGTGACTGTTCTCAGAGAGATCTGTGCTTGCAGGGCAAAGACTAACAATGTGAATGGTCCCTGTCGATATTCTATTGATGCCAAAGATACAAAACCTTCTGGTTCCGTTGCTGCTTGCCCCAGAGGGCTTACTTTACTGTATGGGGCATAAGTGGACTAGTTCACAGAAGGCGTTCGAAACTGGCTGGGTTCCGTCCTCTTACATCTGTACTGGTCTTTGGGTTGGTAAGGTATCGGTATTATCTTAAAGCGGACGTCTCCAGCGTCTGACATACAACTTTTTCATCACCTCCGTTCCGAGAGTTCCAGAGCCTGTACATAAAATTGGAATAGAGATCAACATAAACATCATCTCCACCGTTTTATTGCTCATGAAAACCACATATTGCATGTTGTACCACCATATAGCGAGACCTTCAGATGTGGTGCTCCAGATTGCTGTACACACTGGTACCTCTATTACCTACATTGGTGCATGCCTTTAATCGTCGTCGCATAGTATCCACAAGTTCATCAAGGCATTCTTGATCCAGATTGTCCCACCCCTCAACGGTGAGTCTGCTTACATCCCTCAGAGTGGTTGGTTGGTCACTGAAATGCCTGGGTTAGCATTATAGAGTGAATCAGGTTGTGGAAAGGGACCAAAATGAGTTGCTGTCAGTTGCACCCAACATACAAACGTTATTTACCAACACACAATATTACAACAAGGATGCAAACACTGAATACTTTAATCGACCTCCTTTCATTAACTTTAGATCGGCTGAACGCCACATTTAAAATCCAAGACACAAGGCTTAAGCAAAACTGAAATACAAAGTTCTTCTGGAGGTTTCACCCAAGACTATTTTCTAAATCTTCAATCCAATCGTCTGAAGGCCTTAGCAATTTAATTAAAATGGGACTAGGCTGGAGGTCACATATTAAGCAATAAGAGTAATTTGAATCAAAAGGCAGAAGGCCTTATCTTAAAACTTTCCAGTAAAATTCGACTGAATGCCCCATATAAAAGTATAACAAACTGATGCCGTAAGGGCAAGACAAGGACGTTAATTTAAGAGATACTGATACTCGTCTGAAAACCACACGTCAACCAAACAACTAAAACCCAAACAGGGAAATTACTACGTAACACACAAGGAACGGCGCGCAGAAGTTTACAAGGATCGGCCTGGGATTGTAACACTAACGCCCGTTTAGGTGAGACAGGTAGCTTGTCCAACGACTGCTTAATCTGGGGGCAACCCAACCAACAGACAGCCGACCGACCAATCAACCAAATCAGTTCCGCTCCACGCAACCAGCAAAACGACCACAAAATTTCAATACACGACACACAGAATATTGGCGCCCACAACGACCAACAACACCTCAGCTTTCGAACTGCACACCTCGCTGGACAGCACCAACAGGACAAGGAAAATAGACTGCCTAAGATTACGTCAACGACCAGGGCAGGTAACCGGAACGTCAACGGCCACAAGGCAGAAGATACTGCTGGCGAACTTCCATTACAGGGAATAAATTAAGTTAAATTTCACAGAAAGACGGCTGGAATCATAGCCGACTTAAATACACACACGTTGTTGCTCACGGGAATGTCCGAAAAGCGACAACCAGGATCAAACGAAGAAATGTAACAGCTGAGGCTCGATAGTAAGTTAAGTGAGGACTCAACTTTCATGTCCAAGATCCGTGGGCGACGAACTTCGTAGCACTCGCAAGCGGAACTTCACACTCCAACCAAGCGTGAACGCCGCCAGCGGCTCCAGCCCAACTCCGCGCAACAAGGGGCTTGCTCGCTGCTCCACCCCAACCGACCGATAGGACTGCTGAGCCGTCTGCAACTGCTGCTCCGTCGCGACTGCACTGCTGATGCGTCCCCACTCACTGGTTACCTGACACACGACGCCGTGCAGATACTATCGGTCGCTTCAGAGATGGTAAGACAGAGCGCTTATCGATACGCGCTGCTGCAGCCACTCATGGGCAAGTGAGGCAGGAAATTAGTGACGCCAGTAAATCTAATAAGAAAACGAGGAGGCACTACGGTAATAGAAGATGACAAACAACTAATGGGATGAACACGAGCCGTACACGGCTCAGTCACGTTGTCCATAAACAGCCCTTTTCAATCTACCCCAGGAATGCTCGATAGGGTTCATATCTGGAGACCATGCTGGCCATTCTAGTCGAGCGATGTCGTTATCCTGAAAGAAGTCATTCACAAGATGTACGCGATGAGGGCGTGACTTGGCGTCCCTGAAGACAAATGCCTCGCCAGTATGCTGTCAATATGGTTGCACTATCGGTCGTAGGATGGTATTCACAGATTATACAGCCGTTAGGATGCCTTCCATGACCACCAGCGACGTACGTAGGCCCCACATAATGTCACCCCAAAACAGCAGAGAACTTCCACCTTCCTCCACTCGCAGGACAGTGTGTCTAAGGCGTTCTTCCTGAGCGGGTTGCCTCCAGACACGACTGCGACGATTCTCTGGTTATAGTCATATGCGAGACTCATCGGTGAAGAAAACGGGATGCCAACCCTGAGTGGTCAATTCGTCAATTTGTTGGGCCCATCTGTGTCGCGCGGCGTGGTGTCGTGGTTGCAAAAATGGACCTCGCCATGGGCGTTGGGAGTGAAGTCGGGCATCATGCAGTTTACTGCGCACAGTTTGAGTCGTAATACGACGTCATGTGGCTGCACGAAAAGCAGTATTCAACATGGTGGCGTTGCTGTCACGGTTCCTCAGCGCCATAATCCGTAGGTAGCGCTCATCCACTGCAGTAGTAGCCCTTGGGTGGCCTGAGCGAGCATGCCATCGACAGTTCCTGTCTCTCTGTATCTCCTCCATGTCCGAACAACATCGTTTTTGTTCACTCCTAGACGCCTGGACTCTTCCCTTGTTGAGAGCTCTTCCTGGCGCAAAGTAACAATGTGGTCGCAATCGAACCGCAGTATTGACCGTCGAGGCATGATTGAACTACAGACAACACCAGCCTGGTGGATTGACTGGAACAGGCTGGCAGACCCCCACTGTCCAATAGGCTCTCGTCATGCATGTTAGTATGTTTACATCTTTGGGCGTGTTTGGTGACATCTCTGAACAGTCAAAGGGAATGTTACTGTGATACAATACACACAGTCAACGTCAGTCTTTAGGAGTTTCGGGAACTGGGGTGATGCAAAAGTATTTTTTTATTTTTTTATGCATGTACATTCACCCTGCAAGTTTCACTATTACACACTACGGCCAAAACTTTGTGACAAAACAGCCATCTTGTAAATCAAAGAATATGTCAGTTCCTTGTAGCAGAGTGAGGAAGGTGGTATTGTGGTTTTCCATACACCAAAATACCAATCAGAAAGCACACTACTTTGTAGGGTGTACAGCTGTCTCCACATTCTACGCCCACCATACACGTATTAATCTGTCACATATCTCCCTTTCATGTAGGCGGCATTTAAAATTGATATGACAAGCTAACTGAACCGGAAACTATCATTACTTTGGAGTGAAAGCTACCAAAAAATGGTTCAAATAGCTCTGGGCACTACGGGACTTAACTGCTGAGGTCATCAGTCCCCTAGAACCTAGAACTACTTAAACCTAACTAACCTAAGGACATCACACACATCCATCCCCGAGGCAGGATTCGAACCTGCGACAGTAGCGGTCGCGCGTTTCCAGACTGAAGCGCCTAGAACTGCTCTGTCACTCAGGCCGGCGAAAGCTACAAATCACCGCAGAATGTACTTGTTATTCCGCCACATCCATTCTAGTAAAGGTGATATCTGTTTCGGGTGAAACTTTAAGCTCTGAAACATGTTCATACGTATGTATAAATGTTGCTGTTGTTGTTAAATGAATAATTACTAGGAGACTTACAATGTCTCCTCCGTTCCGTATTTGGGGACATGTCGATTAGATGAATCCAGATCTCCAACTGAGCCAGACTGTGTAAATCTATAGTGGAACATAGTCCCTCAGAAGACACTGTCATTCGTTGAACTAGTCTGAAAAAAACCACTCTGACAAGGGAAATGTGATTGTGTACATTCTCGATTTAAAAGACGTATAAAATCCACTAGTTTGTTAAGAGACAGTACATTAACTTAACGACTTAGAAAGTGATTTCATTCTTATTGCCTTATGAGCGTTTCTTTCAGAGTGTGGAACAGCTGGGTCACCTCTTACGATGCCTGCATAAAAGTTTACTTCAGAGGTAGAAAAAGACAAAAGCAACATGGTTACAAGAAATGTTATATCTGCAAGCTGTCAAAAGATCGCCAGATTCAGAATGCTTTATAACTATGTTTGGTCAGCATACGGCTTTAAACTTCTGCCTGTAAATTAGATGGACAATATTAACAATTGCTTCACAACAAATGTTCAAGTGTTATGTTAAAGCATGAGAAACGCATTTTTCTCATTGTAGGACGTTATTCTCCACAATATCATCGAATATAGATATTGCCACGTTAGGACTGATATCCACAAAAATGTTATACGGCAAGTGTTAACAAAGAACCAATGTGTCGAGAGAGCTTAAAACATTCCCCATTAAACAAGTTGTGCTCCCTTTACGTTCATGCAAAAGAAAAGAGGAAAGCCAAGGAGAAAAACTTGGGTATTTAATGAAAGCAACTGCAACAAAGGATGAATATAAAAACGTAGCTGGAAAAAGTAGAAGCTGTTGCACATATACAAGCAAGGTTCATATATATTGCTTTATAGTGTTTGAGGAAGAGTAGCTGGCACTGGGGAAAAAATGTTACTATGATTTACTGTTGACAGCAGTTGTAGTTGGTTATACATTGGAGTACACACCGAGAATCATGGACTGGAGTATGTTTACTACATTAAAGGTCACACCAAATATCAGTTTATTAAGCTCAATCTGGAACTGCTTAAGAAGAATGACAGTATTTTGTCTAAATGTGATGGATTAGACATTGTGCAGCTAGGAGCAAAATGGCCATTTTCGTAACTTGGGACACATTAAACTGATCATCGATCTGATTCCAAGTCAGTAACAAGAGCTTCTATCCACTCGAGGCATGTATTCGTTTGCTAGACAACTGTTGTTGCGTTACAGGAAGAGAGAGAGATGGCTGTTGCCTGAATTGTTTTTTTGTCTTTGTAGCACTTAAGAGTTTTGCTGGATCGTATACATATCGAATGTACAAAGTACTCAGACTAAGGAATACTGTAGTATACTAGAGAGAATATTGCGCTTATAGAAACTATAAGGCTATTTGTTTGGTAGACTTCGTTGTGTACGGGGTGAACCAGAACTCCACCCACAAAACTTCAGGGGCTGTTTATGGATATTTTCTGAATAATTTGGTAAGGGACTTGTGAATTCCTCTGGATTGCTGCAGAGTAGTAATAAGGAGGTTTCGTCCTGCGTTATACGGATTTTATTGATACTCATTTTTACTCGCTCCCAGTACCAACATATCGCTTCGAATTGTAATGCGACCGCCAGAAAGCCGATGTGGTTAGACCGAGACAGACCGTGAGTCATACAAGTACACCCTGTGTGAGGTTGGAAAGTTGTTAGTTGCATAGGTTTTGGGAGTTGTTTTAATGATAATGGTTTATATTCACACAGGTTTGACGTGTAAGTTGAATTACTAACAAACAGCTATACTGACACTTGTTTCCTGTTCTCCTGTCAGATCATTTCGCGACCTTAGAAGTTGCTCTGTTGTGTTACTGAGTTTGTGTAGCACTTCCATCCATGTTGAAGGGAAATTGTTATTGCACTGGCCAGTAAGGAACTTAATATTGGTTATCAGGTTTTTATTTGGACTTTTGGCTAGAATCGGCCATTGAAATCATGAGATGTATTGATAGCATCGATTATCGTATGCGTTTCTGGGATCGTAATAACAATATTGGGTCTGAATAATTGTTTAAAGTGTGACGTCCGAGGTTACAAAGACGGTCAATGTGAAACTAGGGACGGTGAGCGTAGCATTAAATATGACGACAGAGAGAAAGATCAGTCGTTATAGCGAGGTGAATTGCCCGCTCGTCGGTCACGAATTGGGGCGTGCTGTTGCGTGTTGCGACAGGCTGCCAGCTGTCTTGTACGCGAGCGGAACGAATGGACACTTCCGGATTAAGGCGGGGGAAGCCGCTAATCTCCCCTGAAATAATCAGGCGGGGTGCGAGGGTTCTGTTAACCTACGAATGTGTTTGCACGATCTCTGCTGTTCAGACGTTAATCTATGACAACTACAAAATGGATCGATTTACAAAATTCTCTATCCGCAAATCAGGTATTCAGTTTCATAACTACAGTGATTCTAAGTCACTGACAGGGGTTTGTGAGGTACTGCAAACCCTATGTACACATGCAGTTGAAGGTCGTTGTGTGTGGAAGAAACTGTGTTCTGTTCATCGTGCGTAACTTCGCATGTCAAACACAGCTGTTATGCATTTGTCTATTTGCTCAAAAGTTGTCGTGGTTCTATGCACCTTCCGTTGCTAGCGATCCTTGTGTAGGACTGATGTGAGCATAGCGTAATTTCCGAACCGTAATTGGATGTGACCATTGTGTGCTATACAACTCCTGAAAGCTGTGTAGTGAAACTAGTACAAGGAATCTATGCTTTTGGCTTAGAAAGTAGTAGCTTGATCATGTTAAAGTTTCTCACCATAATGGGCTGGATACAAAACTGCATGGCGATTGTATGTCAGATATTGGAAATATGTTTCCTGTATTGGATTATTAACAGCATTAAATTCCACACGACTAACACTTCGGAAAACCGCACTGCGTTAACATCATAACATGTCTAAGTGCAGAACCATGTAGCCTTAGGCCTATATGTTCGTATTCTACGAACATTTCACTCTTTCCAAAACCTCCTTGGTATGCACTCCAGATTATAGAAGAATACTCCAGAACTGATAACACAAATAATTTATGTAAAATGTTTCTAACTCGTGCCGTCTCGGGCTTCATTACGCAAAAACCACATGTTTCTTCGTCTTCTTCCTTCTTCTTCTTCTTCTTAACTATCTGTTGTATCACCTCCACACTCTCAAATGTTTCAGTCTCATATCTACTTTACAGTAATAAAGGAGTGCTATCTTCCTCAGCACGCACGCATCTAGAGAGATCGTGTGTACTTAGATGGCTGCCGTATGATTGGTGCTGAACAGTATTCGCTAAATTGCAGTTACGTTACTAGCGTCGGTTGGTCGTCCAGGCTAGCAACACATATTATGCTTTTTCCGAAAACAAAATACTGAAGTGTGTTAATTGCGTGGATCTCAGCTCGCTCTGTTCCATAACAAGACGTCGAATTATGGGTATTGTGCCTTCCTACTTCTGGTCAGTTCCAAATTAAATACAACACATTGTTGCAGGGAGGTTTGTCCAGAGGAACAGCTACAAGATCCATTGAGAGAGAAACAATCTAGAGTTTTGCTCAGGTTTCTGTGACGATAGGTTCAATGAAGGGGCGGCTCATTTCGAAATAGAGGGCAAAGTGCCGCTATCACGCTTCGTAGCTTTACTCTATTGGATATTACAAATTAACAAGGAGAGAGAGCGAGACAGAAGTGCATTGTACTCGTAGCTTATGGTCGAACGTAAAAACAGTCGTTTTTTCTGGTATGTATGTGGGGTACTGTTCTGTACTGACATTTCTTGTGAATGAAATGCATGTAATATCTATGTTCATAACAATTTATATACAAGACTTACACGGACACTAATTTTGGATGTTAAGATCATTCTCCAACAATACCAATTTCTGCAGCTAACTGAAAGAAACTGGTTGGATCTGTTCTCATGGAAGCACGACAGCGTTATTACCATCGCGATAGCGTTTTTCAATAACTGGTCGATTATACGGCTGTTAGACTGAAAATCCAGTCACACAACTGGTTATAGTACAGATGTTTTGGACATAACGTTTGACCAGAAACGGTTCTGTGACTGGTAGTTTTCACTTCATTTACGATGTGATATCATATGGTAGATGTGTACTAGAGATGAGCGATAGATTAATACATGTATGGCAGGGGTGGAGACGGAGGCAGCTGGAGGTCTTGGAGTGTGAATAAAACGCTCGAAAGCAGTGTGTTTGTCGTGTGATATTGTGGCATAGGGCAGGCAGCAATGACACATTGGTGGCTGTGTTACAGATAATCGATGTGTTCTTTGATGTACAAGGTATTTGTTTAATCTCCTTAGAGTCTGTCACAGTCTTGTGTCGTAGAGAAACTTGCAGCATGTATGTCAGACACTGGAGACGGCTGCTGTAGTATAATACCCTCGAAAATAAAGTGGGGTTAGAGTTGGTAGGAAGGGTAGATGTCAGAGTGAAGCTCATCATCCGGGAGGGGTAGATGGTGGAAATTGCATTGGGAAGGGAGGCGGAGGGTGTGGAGATGGAGAGAGGGTGGGACACAGCGGTAAAGGCGCAGCAATGGGTGGGGGGGGGGGGGGGGTGGAGAGGAAGGGAGACACCAGGGGGTGAGGGGGATCAAGGCGGCATACAATATATGTATAGTGTGCAGATGCGTTCAAGGAAAAGGAGAAGGTGGGGAAGGGGATGAGGGCGTAGAGGATGCACGTGGGGGACTGAGGTTTTTCCCTCCAATTAATAAATGAGGGAGGAGAGGAGAAGTGGGAATGAGAAGGGAGGAACACTTTTGTCTACAGGTTTGAGGTGCTGGTGTTACAACAGGAAGCAAACTCTTGGGAAAGAGAGCAGAGTATGGTGTCTCGGGCATCGTATGTCAAAAGACATCGAATTTAGGTGTACAGTCGCTGTACTGTAAGATAGAAACGAGCCGCCACCCTGCGGCTGCTGGCTGACCGTCTGGTAGCGCTCGCAGAACCCTCTGGGTGGCTGAATAGCGAACTGATTGGTAAGCTGGTTGAGCAGCGGCGGAAGTGGACACTCAGTGCTTACCCATGGCGGTGTGTGGGTTACGGACAATGCGTGGAGTTGGGTGCTTGTGTTCCCAAACGCTGATCCAGAGAAGACCTTCGATATATTTAGCGCTATGATGTATGTGAGATGGAAATTTAACTATTGCTTTTCAAAATTTATATGTGATTCTCAGATTGAACACTTTATATATGTTTCATTACAAAGAAAAATCATTATAAGGTGGTTTTAAGCAATCTGTTTGACTCCTGTAAATCGTTAAAAGATTAATAATATATGGTGGTGCAAATGGACTGCCTTCTACCAAGAAAAAGCTCATTCGTCATCTTAGAAATTTTGTCATTTGTAGTTTGCAGTCCTTTCGAATATGTAATCTTGATCAGACCATTTACAAAGCGTTTTTAAATGTTCAGGCGAGATTATGATTTTGTTTCACTCTCATTTTTAGCAGTGTTTGAATAGGTCAAGTTTCATCAATGTTTTTCTGGCGATATCGTATTTTGTTGTGTGACTATTTCATCAATGTTTTTTGTGGACTGACAAACATTTAAAAGAACACGAATAGCTCTAGAGCAGGCATTAGTCTCTATGAGTTGGGAAATACATCTTCGACCTGTCGTGATGGAATGCCTTTATGTGCCGAAAGTATTCCCCCTATGCTCGTCCATTCCCACTTCTTTCCCATCCTCGTGTAGGAAGCTACAGACATATCCCTTGGCCGAATTCTGACAGGTAGCACAGTTATTAAGGTCCTCTGTGTCCAACAACATCGTGTTTTTAATTGAACACATCGCTTACATCCTTCGTTTGCAACAGTTCGACACAGACTGAGCTGTTTTTACAGCCTACTCATCCAACTGGGAGAGTGGGGAATGCTACGTTTCTACTGGTTCCGAGGGGGAGGAATCAATTTCTAGCGGTGGCGGTATTGTGAACTAGGTCGGTTGGTCTTGTAATTTTGAGGTGTGCACTCTCGCAGACGTGATCAAAAGAAGTGGGGATGACGGCGACAAAAAGTGGGATAGCAGGATAACGCCCCCCCATAATAAATAAAGAACTAAATACACTACGTTACATGCTTTCTCTTCAGCAGATAAGTTCAGTCGTAGCCTTTCCCCGTCAATTCACAAGTGGTGGACGAGGAGAAGTACGAGATGCGAGCGGAACTGACGGCGAAATTCAGAATGTTCTGGCTTGGCTCTCCCCCACTAGACCTCTTCTTGCGATCTGGACTATAGCACCGTTATTTATTTGTGGAAGATCCTCGCTGAACGCCATCCACAACAATTTGTGTGTCTGGACTCTCATCCGTCATCATTCTGCACAGCGTGAAGGTGTTCTACATATACTCGTCTATCACACGAAAAAAGCCCAGTTAGGAAACACAATCATCATGAGGACGTATTTAGTACGCATGGATGTGGCGGGCGACAAAACCGACGTACTTTTGGGAAGAAGAAACAGGCTCCGCAAATGAACACAACGAGGAGGATACGACAAAGGCGAATTTCCTGTATTTCTGCAAAGTATCAAACAAAATCGGCAGAAACTTTGCTCGACATAAGATTAAATGCGTTTTCGGTCCATCTTTGAAAACTAGTTCAGTATTAGTCGCAGCCAAAGATGACTGGGTGGGAGGCATAAATTTGACAGACATTGCGGACAGGGGAAAGCTGTAAGCAGAAAAGACGACAGACACACTTAAGAAAGCAACATAATCCACAGCTGCAGAACATTGCTTGGCTACAGGGTAATAGTGAAATTTAAAGATCGGAACTGTGTTAGGAGACTGAGTTCTAAAGGAGGCTCTTGAAACACAAGTTGACAAAGGCTTGAACACAGACACTGACTTCCCTCTCTGTACAGCGTGGAACCCAGCGATCACCTCATTGAAGTCACAATGGCGGCTAAGAGCAACTTCTGCGCTCGACATGGGTGGCGGAAGGACTGAGGGAGCAAGGTTCACGCACAGCATTCTGCGATCGCTTAGCTCCAGCAATCCACCCGACGCGAAGTATGACATTGTAGAGGCAGAACGGGTTAGTAGCGATAAGAATATAAACGTAGTGCAATCTGGTAACGCAGGATAGAGCGGAACTGGTTATGGTTGTGGAGGGGGCCATAATTAGCTCCTGTTAGTTTGCACAAAACCACAAAATTTTATTTTCCTAAGAACTGCTTACTTACACATTACCTTAAAAGAATCAAATTAAAACATTACGCCGGAAGGCCTAGTTAAGAAAACTTGTGATAGTTCCTGGGCTGAAGGCTCAAAACCAAACCAAAAACAAGAACGGCTGAAGGCCTGAACACAAGCTATAAAAATTGCTTTGAAGAATACACGCGGCTGAAGGCCTAACCTAAAAAAATTTTTCACTTAAATATTCTGCTAAAGTCCACACACAAGATATTGAAAAACTCAGGGCTTTGATCCTGGATAACAAGGATTTCAAAAGAGAATTTTTTTTAAGAAAAAAACGTTTCAAACAACCCAATTTAAAAAATTGTAATTTGAAATGGCCGAATGCGTTATCTTAAAATACTTTCTGTAAAAGCTCGGCTAAAGGCCACACACTGGACACTTAACAACTGAGGGTCTAGGGGCTGGATAACAAGAATTTCAGATATAACATACTTTCAAAATTTAGTTTCTAAACAAATCAATCTTGAAATATTAATTTCAGTCTGCTGAATGCCTTATTGTAAAAATATTTCATGTAAAGGCTCGGCTGAAGGCCACACACTGGACATTGAACTACTTGGGGGTAAGGCCTGGATAATAAGGATTTCAGAGGGAACAAATTTTCAAAATTTAGTTTTGAGACAAATCAATCTTCAAAATTTAGTGTACGTAAGGTGTAGGCCATATTTTAGAATTAAAATAATAAATTAATAAACAGCTGAAAGCCTTGCGCGGTACATCAGATAACCACTCTTAAGAAAAGA
The DNA here is from genome assembly GCF_021461385.2 of Schistocerca piceifrons. Lineage (NCBI taxonomy): Eukaryota > Metazoa > Arthropoda > Insecta > Orthoptera > Acrididae > Schistocerca > Schistocerca piceifrons. Next base: position 157,575,161 of record NC_060140.1, read on the forward strand.
AGATGAACAAACAACATGCCATGCTGGACAGCATCAACACGGCAAGGGAAAACACACTGCCGGAAAACTACGCTAATGACCATGGCAGGTAACTGTTGTGTTAACGGCCACGAGGCAGAAAATACTGCTAGTGCACTTCACTGATAGTTAAGGACCATACAGAAAGACAGCTGCAAGATTTCGTCAGCTCCAACACATCATACGTTTCCAGAATGAGATTTTCACTCTGCAGCGAAGTGTCACATCATACGTTGCTACTCACCGGAATGGCCCAGGAAGCAACAAACGGCGATGAAAGAAGAGATGTCACAGAATTTGAGGTTTCATAACAGATTAACTGATCACTCAACTTCAGTGACCAGGTTCGGTGGGCAATGAACCTTGCAGCTCTTGCAGCTAGCGCCTCTCAATCCGACCACATGTGCACGCTTGCAGTGGTCCCGGCCTGACTTCGCGCCGTGGAGACTTTCTCGCTGCTCTGTCCCAACCGACCGACTGCCCCACACACACACACACACACACACACACACACACACCACCACCACCACCACCACCACCACACGGAAATACAGTGGTCACACCAAAGATGGTACAGCAGTACCACTATCGATAAGCGCTGCTGCCACTGACAGAAGCAAGTCAGCAACTCGTTATGGTAGTAACACAGGGAGAAATAAGACGCCACACGATTGCGACAAAATGCCAAACAGCATCAATGCTAGCCGACCAAGGGTCACGTAGCAAAGGCGCTTATCCAAGAAACATCACCGATAGAGGATGGCAAAGCACGCTATCGAAATGTCAAATAGACCACTGCTCCCGACTGGAAACCTGAAAGCAATATCTTGTTCTAATCGGACATCATTTACAGCGGTTGAAAGCAGCCACTTAGCTTTTTAAGTGGATGTTTAATATCTTGGTCAGAGACCTTACTCTTATTTAGGATAAGTGGTTTCACCGGGTAAGCCTGAAATCACACACAAACAATATGTTGGTCGTATCTTCTAGCAATGTAGGTAACCTGAATTTAACAGTAAATGAGACCATGAGGTTCACCGCTTCTCTTATAACGGCTACCACTGGTCTATTTTGAATCTTTCTTAGTTCCTCTTTCAGTTATATCTTCTCCACCATTCCAGTTTGATCCCAGACCTCTGAGGTGTACTCAAGAATCTGTTATCGAAGTTTTAGTAAGTGACGTCTCTCGTGGGTGGTCCATACTTTCGCAAGTTTCTTCCAGTGAATCTATGCCTAGTATCTGCCCGTCCCGCCATTGGTCTTATGTAGTCATGCTACCTTAAATCGCTCTGCACTGTTTCTCTCACAAATTTTATTAATGTAACTGCTTCTAGTGATGGTTCTGTAATGGTGTAACTACACGATAACATGTTTTCGCATGTTTATGCACAATAGGCTACGTTTATTCAGTCTGAGTTTCAACCCTTTCTCACTGCTCCAAACATTGATTCTCTTCCGGTCATCCAGTATTTCACTACAGTTTTCTAGGGTTGTGTCTTATTTGCATAGCAGAACATTAACCAGCAACAGCTCTATGTAGTTGCCGACAGTATTAAATTGATAAGTTGGATCTGTGAACCCCTGACGTATGCCCAAATTTACTTTTCCGTTTGTAAATTTTTCTCCTTCAAAATTGATATTATGTGATGTATTGGCAACAGAACCCTTCCGTCCGACGCAAAAAGCTGCTCCGGTATTTCGTAGGCTCGTATCTATTGAATTTTTTGTTAGGAAACAGTGTGAATTTATGCCGAATACCTTCCTGATCCTACGGGTTCATTTTCTGCCCTCATGCGTTTATCAGCTTTCCATAATCGTCTTAGAAATCAAAGAATGTACTTGGTGTGACTGTACCACAGTACATGAGACAAAACGCTTGCCAGTACTGTAATAGCTGGTGTGGAGTATCTGTATCTTTTAGTAGACCACACGCTCTTGACACACGAAGGAACGATGATGCAAGGAAAAAGAGGAAGACGCTCGCGGTTTATTTCAAAACCTGTATTAGAAATCGATTAGGGTTGTCAATATACATAGACACCATAAATAATGGCCGAAGACGACTCGCGTTCCAAGGCAAGCAGGCTGTAAAACAAGTTTGGGGTATTTTTTCCTGTCTTGATACCATAAACTGAACATCAGTTTTCTACAAGAGGACTGTGTCAAACAAAAAACGGAGAATACGATTTTATGAAAGTGCTGACTTTCTATACCGTTTGCATAATTCCGAGACACCAGGTGTGGCTCAGACAACAACCTACAATTAGGAATTTCTCAATACATACAGTACACCATACAGCAAAATCTAGTTTTGATGACAATTAGCTTCTGCAATTTCTCAAGAGTTGATGACATTCGTAGTACGCTTTACGTATATCTACGATCTGGGACCAACGACCTCCATTACTACCTGTTAAATAAATTGGTTTGTTTTGTGAATTCCTTATATTTGTGTATTTTAGCAGCTGTTTGTGACTCGGAAAAGTTTTTAATTACTGATGATGTTTTGTCTCAAGTGGTGACTGTTTCAGTATTAATGTACAGGACAACAGAAACAAGTACAACACCGCCTCACTGAAGCACATTGCGGCGCAGCTCTTTGATATTTGCCCCAAAATTGCCTGTTGCTAACTCTTAAGTGGTGGAAAAGTGTGACGTTCATCGATATCACCCTCGGGCTCGGCGACGCATCCAAAATAAAGGGTGGATACAAGCGTAACTGGCCGAAGCTCTCAGAAAGTCATGTGGGGTGTAAAGTGGATATACACTGAAGCGAGAAAGGAACTGGTATAAGCATGCGTATTCAAATACAGAGATATGTAACATGCAGAATATGGCGCTGCGGTCGGCATCGCCTATCAAAGAAAACAACTGTCCTGCGCATTTCTTACATCGGTTACTGCTGCTACAATGACAGGCTATCTAGATATCAGTGAGCCGGAACGTGGTGTTATAGTCGACGCACGACGATGAGACACAGCATTTCCGAGGTAGCGATGAAGAGGAGATTTTCCCGAACGACCATTTCACGAAAGTACCGTGTGTATCTGAAACCCGGTAAAACTACAAATCCTTGCGACTGGAAAGATATCCTGCTAGGGCGGGATCAACAACGACTGAAGAGAATCGTTTTACGTGACAGGAATACAAAGCCTCCGCAAATTGCTGCGCATTTCAATGCTGGACCATCAACACGTGTCAACGTGCGAACCATTCAACGAAAATCATCGATATGGGCTGTCGGTGCCGAAGGACCACTAATGTACCTTTGATGACTGCCCGACACAAAGATATATGCCTCGCCTTGGCCATTAGACTGTTGATGACTGCAAACTTGTATTCTGGGCGGACGAGTCTCGTTTCGAATTGTATCGAGCGGATGGATGTGTACGATTATGGATACGACCTCATCAATCCATGGATCCTGCACATCAGTAGGGGATTATGGCAGCTGGAAGAGGCTCTGTAATGGTGTAAGTCGAGTGCTGTAGGAGTGATATGGGACCCCTGATACGTCTAGATACGACTGTGACACGTGACACATACATAAGCATCCTTTCTGATCACCTGATCCATTCATGTCCATTGTGCATTCCGACGGACTAGGACAATTCCACGGGTCCGTTCGACAACGCACACGTCCAGAATTGCTACAGAGTGGCTCCAGGAACAGTCTTCTGAGTTTAAACACTTTCGATGGCCACCAAATTCCCCAGACATGAATATTATTGAGCATATCCGGGATGCCTTGCAACGTGCTGTTCAGAAGAGATCTCCACAGCCCCCATACTTTTCAAGATTCATGGGCGGCCCTGCAGGATTTATGGTGTCGATTCCTTGCAGCACTGCTTCAGATGTCAGTTGAGTCCATACCACGTCTTTTTGCGGCACTTCTGCTTGTACGTGGGAGCCGGACACGATATTAGGCAGATGTATAATTTCTTTTGCTCTTCAGTGTGGGCATGCCTTTCATACTTCCATGTGTGGGCGCATTGAGGCTTTTACACCGCAATTACTATTACATTTTTAACCTAAGGAAAAATAATATTTATATTACCGTCAGTTACATTTTATTGGAGAAAACATAACATTACGTGGCTCTATAAAAATAAACTTTTATTTATTTGTTGCCTTGACAATAGCCTATTATTGTTATTTTAATTTATAACAAGCCGATATTCTTTATTGCCTTCATGGTTCATTTAATAGTAACGCTTAATTGCACTGATTCACGTGAAAAAAATGTAACAAGGGAACACATCACGAAATGGAGCATTTATAACGTCCCATTGCTATTTATGATTGTGAATAAATTATTCAGCTTCCATCTGCAGCTGACTTTCGCATTTCTCACATTTTGTATCTATGACACTATGTTTCTTGCATAATTTTTTCTTGCATTTCATACAAACTATTTTGGTTCTGTTGTTTTTATGCCTGTCACATATGAAACGAATTCCAGTTTTTGTGGGCTCCATGGTCTTCTCTTCTTCATGCCTATAATTGGTCAAGAAGGCTTGAATATCCTTGAGAAGTGTCTCAAGTAATGCTCGTTGATTCACATGTTCTTCCATTAGATCCAGAGCAAGATGTTAAAAAAAATCGTCTTCTTTCCTAATTATCAGTATTGTTGAATTTGAAAATAATGTTTGGATTTATCCCAGCAGTATCTATATGTCTGAAGAAAAGTGCAAGTTGCCATTGTCACGTTATTCTGGGGGTACTGTAGGATGAGCACATCTGATCTCCAATGTCTACTCCTCCTTTGGTAGCATTGTACTCCAAATTCACTCTCGATTTCTTAGTCTCTTGATGTATTTCATTTGTGCTGTGCATTGTCGATAAAAAAATCAGAGCTTTGTTCTTTTTAGGAACAGACGAGACCATACAAAAATACTCTTGAAAACTGAAGAGACATGACTGGTCTTCTTGGGTGTTATTTGCTTAGCATTCTTGAGGTATTTCCTTTTCTTTTTTTCTTCATGGTACCCAAGAAAGTCAAACCTTTTCCAAGGGGATTTTCAGCCAGAGAGTAGCTACGGTAGTAATTGTCAGTCATAGGATTTCTGTTTGTTTTCTCAGTTGGTATCACTAATCTTTGCACAATGTCATCAGGCTTGTTAGGTTTCATGTACGGTCTTGCCATCTGCTTACCACAGTAAATTTCAAAGTTCGTAGTGTAAAATATTTTATCATTACACAAGACTCAAATCTTGATTCCATATATTACAGGCTTATTAGGGACATACTGCAAAAATCCGTTCCGTCCTCTGTAAGGATGCAGGATCTCATTAATAGTGACAAACTCGCTGAAATTGTAGTGAGCAAGGCAGTTGACAAACTCTTGATGAGAGTCCCGAATAGGTGCTAGTTTGGTTTCTTTCCTGCTGGGTACACAGGTCGCCGAACCTAAGAGTTCGAAGCAGAAAGTGAAAACGCTTATAGCTGAAGAGAGCTCGTAAAATTATCATTCCTCCACCATCGGCATTCCACAGTTCACAGCGATTCACATTTCTTTATACCTATTATATATAATGCACCTAAAAGAGCATTCATCTCTGGTTCTGTGGTGTCTCTGCAAACTCCTTCCCTTGAATAGGGAAATTACTATTCAGGGGAGTTTGTATTTTCCACACTGTTGTTGATCATCCCATCAGTATTAAATAAAACGCATTAGTTTATTTTCTATAATTTCAGCACTTGCTTTTGGACCTGGTAAAACCTTTATGGCGTTCTTGGCCATGGTTTTAGAAGAAGAAGGAAGCGGTTCACTTATCCATATAGTTTCTTTACCTTTTCCTATGTAAAATCGCTAATCATCTGTCTGTTGTCTCTCTTCCTCAAACAGGTGGTCATCTTTCCTCTGTTGATTGTTCAGAGTCACAACTGTGGTTTTTTTCTTCAGTAACTTCCTCTTCCGACTGAGATTCACACGAATCTGACAATTCTTGTAACTCTTCTTCTGACAATTCTCACAATACTGTCTCATAGTCTTTGGACATACAATTAGAAGGTGCCTGTCCAATGCCTTCCTTTCTCCATTTCCACTCTTTTATCAGACTTTACGGAACACATGTTTTAATAAAAAGTAATATATTACAGCAAATCGATATCCAAAATTGGAAAAAGTAATCCAAATTGCATATGGGAACTTTGATTCCATTCGAATATTCATTATATATGAATATAAATGAAAAATTGCCTTCAGGCAAAAGAAAAACGTAAGTATAGGAAACACATCACAAGGCTCATGATGCCAAACACAGCAAATGAAATACATTTCAAGCAGCAATAGCGACCGAACTGCTGAAAGCATGGATCGGGCATGTGTAGCAAGTGGTGACATCTATTGAGAGTAATAAATAGGTATCTGGACTTGGACACAACACTAACGCCATCTGTGATACTGTCAGAAAACTAAATCTTGCGGCTAACTGCCACAGGCGCGCCCGTAGAAGGGTTAATCATGAAACTCACCCAATCACAAAAGAAATATAAAAAATTTAATGAATAAAAATTTATTATCACAGTGAACTCTAGATCGGGAAATTCGTTAATTTTAGTTCTATTGATTTCTTTACACTTTAGCTTAATATTTCCATCTTCAAAAAATTTTAAGTCTCAGTTACTTGTTTTGCTGTTAATCCTGTCTGGCAAAGTAATTAAAATTTATTACCAAGCTCTATACAAATTTTTTCTCCATATCCAGTTTTTAAATATTCACAACCTGTAGTGCAATGTAATTCATTTCCTTCTAGCTCGCTAATCTCTTTAATCAAATTTAAATTCCTGGCTTTATTAAACTTCTTTAGTAGAGTATCCATTTACACAGAACAAAAAATAATAATATTAAAAATTTTCAGTCAAAATACTATACCGAACATCATATGTTAAATTTTTGTTACTACACATGACTATGTAGGCAATTGTATGTTTCGGAATTTTAGCATTAAAAGGAAACAAATGTTATTGTACTTTTTGTGTGGCTAACACATTCATTCTCCTAGACATATTGATAACAAAAATAGGATAATTCTAAATAAAACAGGAGACTTTTCTTAGACATCATCCTTAAATTGAATGACTGTCTTGAAATAATGCTTTCAGATAATTAGTTGGCGGCTCAAGGTTCCATAACTCTTGAGGAAACAGCTAATTTCTTCCATTTCTCACATCGCTATATTGTAATTTAACGTGATCGAATAAAGAAGTTGATATATTTTTCGATTACTTTGGGAAATAGCAAAAATAAAGTAAGGTATATCAAATTCTGTAGAATTATAGTAATTAGTAATAGCTAGTTAAGAATTTCTTTTTCCGTCTAATCTAGCTGTTTTTTTATGTTCATGATTAAGAGAAAGGAATTGGAATTTTGGGTTGGTCTTTCTTCTTCTAGCTCTAGTGAACATTCCGGTTCATGTTTTACAACAGGAAAACGAATTTCTGTAGATTCTACTACAGTTTACTTTCTCTTGTAAATGTATCTTTTATTTCAATTCCAGCATCGTTTTTATCAGTCCATCTAAGAGTATCAACTCTAGAAATCGAACTACAAGTAAAAATTAATTCCTTTGCACATCACATATTCACAATCTCTGAAAAATACACTAAACTAATCTAGTGGAAAAATGTACCTAATTTTGCTTTCTTTTTATCTTCTCATTAATGACTTCCAGTGGTTAAATAACGAGATATAGTCGAAGTTGGTCTCACAAGGAGAGACGAAAAAATAAATGGACGTCCCATTCAATACAAAATGTTGTTCCATTTCTTTATAGCGGTTACCTCAAACAACTTTGCCACATTGTTATCAATTAAATTTTTACTGGATTTTTCAACATGTTGTGGAAAATCAGTACCATCAACTCCAGTAATAATAAAACGCATGTACAACTGAGAGTGTTGTGGATGAACCAAGCCATCTCCAACATTTATATTAATCTCTGTGCTTTTGTTGTAGAGATTTAGATTATTTTTAGCCTTATAATTCATTTGGAATGAGTAAAACTGGTAATTCTCGATTTTATTCGTGAATTATTAAAAAAAATTATTATTGCCAGCAAATGCAGACTTTTGCATCAGCAAATACCTGACTTTCATATGCAACTTACATTCCAACTAAGACCTTTCTAAAATTACTGTTCCATAAGCAGCTTTAAAGTAAATAAATTTGCATTAGTTATTGTTATCCCTAATTCTTTAATAGGTTCAAAATTTGGGATATGTAAAGGATACATAGGTTCATGAATTATTAGTTCACCAAATTATACATTAGGCTTGAATTAAACAATAATATTAGTTGAAATGTCCAGGCAGAGTTTGGAAGTAACCAGAGGTTATATATTGGTTTTAAAGGCAGAAGAATTGCGAATGTATATAGGCCAATTGATGCAAAAGATATAGTGAACAAACAATATCTACAGAAGGAATTGTCAAATGTTGTTATAAAATGTGAATATACAAGTATTCTAACACAATACAATAATTACATCAATAAAGAAAAATTTAACGATGTTACAAACACGAATACAGCAAAATGTTCAGAGATTTAAGTCAAAGAATAGGTGTTGATGATGGTATCATGGAACATCATAAAAAAGAAATAAATGATATGACATCAAGCCACCATCATGTATTAGTTCAAGTAAATTTTCTACAGAGGATACTTAAGTTATTAGATTTGAAAATCAATAATTTAGATGAGAAAGCAGCTAAAGATCTAGATGTAATAAAGTCTTGAGAATAAAATATGAATAGAATATCATAATCACATCTACTGTTTACAGTGTATATAGTTTACTAATATACATAATACTCACATAGTAACAAATATGACTGGTAGACAAAGAATTTGAGGTCCTTGTATAGTCGATAAAAGGAAAGAGGGGAAATCTATTAAAGAGTTTTGTAGGAAAAAAGCTAAATATTCGTGAAGAAATTATTAATGAAGTACATAAATCTAAGAGAAAAAATTATAGCAGAAGAAATGTTGTTTCACTTGGTATGGATGAATTAGGACAAGCTGATTTAGTTGAAACGGACTTCAGAAAATTAAACAGAATTTCAGAACAAAATAAAGGATATAATAACTATTGACTGTTATAGATGTTTTTTTCAAAATTTGCTCAGAATATTCCAGTTAAAGATAAAAGAGGTAGAAATATCGTCCATTCTTTTGAAAAACAATTTTTCACTAAAAAATTGCTAACAGATTATGCTAAGTATTTTATGATTATGAGTTTCAGAGATATAACGAAAAATTGAAGAATGTCATCCCTTACCTTTTAGTGAATTAAAAGCAATTGTTGTAGAATGACTTAATAGAAAACTTAAAGAAAAGGTGAGGAAGAAATTTTTTGATTCACGAATTTTATAAATAGGTTGGATGAGTTTCGAAATTACTTGATAAATACAAACACACAAAACGTATAACTATAAAAATGAAAACAAGAGGAGGTAATGCAAAGAATTATAAACCAACTCTTGTAGTAGCTAAACATAAAAATGTTGCAGACTGAAGTCTGTTTTATATTTTAAGAAAGGTTTGAAAAATTCATTGTATCATTAACCAGTCCTACATATGTACAATTACCTAAAATATATAAAAAATTCGATATAAAATGGTACCTAAATTTTCTTTCATTCATTGATGTAAGTATACTGCGTGTTTCACATAAATTATTCTCAAGATTAATGACAATTTAGTTGTTTATTTCTGATAATGTCTATTTGATTTTGTACATTTTTAAATTGTGTCCAGATAACACATTACTCAGGATTATAATCATATCTTCAAACAAAAAAGACTTGGTCTTAAATTTTCATCACTTAATTGAGGTTCATCATGTGGTAAATGTGTATTTCTTTCTTCATTTCTTCTGTTTATTACATCAAAAACCAATCAACATTTCCTCTCAAATATTCTATTCGTTTTTTCACACAATGAATTTATTCTCTCTGGTGTTTCTATACATTATTTTTTGTATTTTATTTGATGTCTGCAGGAATCTAACATTTCTTTTCTAATCATATATTCACCATGTTCTAGATTTGCTGGTAATACTTCAAGTGCAACCCATTTTCTGAATGTCATTGCTTCTTGCTTCTCAGTTTAAAAGAATTTAAGCAAGGAGCATTGATAAATATTGATGATTTTACATTATCTCTTAATCCTCAGGTGCCCTCAAGGATTAAATTTTTCAATATAATTTTAATTTTTAATCATCATGTTGTTTAATCAAAATTTCTGTGTCTATATATTATAATATTTCAGCAACATCTTTTCCTTTAAACCACAGACTATTATTTTCATCAACAACAACAGATGCTTGATTACCGTAGTATGCAGGCTCGTTATTAGCTAGGTCAATGAACAAACCATTCATGTAGAATAAAAATATGTAAAATAAATTAAATTTTATAGTGGGCATTTACAAAATTGCTACAAATTATTATTCTTTTCTTATTTATTTATCCAAAAATATCATTGGACTGATAAGACAGACTCTTGAAATGAGTATTGTACATTTCTTTACATTTGTGTACACCAAAATAAATATTAAGCATATGTTCTACTGATTTATATGCTGTGTATTCATAATTTTGGACATTAAATATTTGATCTTGTTTAGATCTTCCAGTATAGTAAATGGATAATCTCTCTGAAAGGTGATTTTTGCCCAATACACCACCGACTTCTAAATAATTTTTCCTGGTGTATTGCTTAGACATCACAATATAAATATTTTGTTCTTTGTTCATCTCTACTGCATCAGAAAGTATATCTCTTAATTATGGATAGTCGTAGTCTTTTGCTTGCATTTCTTTTCCTTACTTCTGATTGTTGAGTAATATTTTTCTAAAATAATGTAATATTTTCATACTTCTTGCACTGTATTGTACTGAATGTAAATACGGCATTTTTTAAATTCCCAACAGTTATTAAAGGTATTACTTTTCTACAAGATTATTCTGTTTTAATGTTTCCATTCCATTTTGTATTGTCTCACACTAAAGCAAGTGAATTATACTATTGTATTGGTTTGTGTGGTATTTCGTTATCTTTAAAAAAGTTAACATAATCTCTTTCATACTGTGTTAATTTCTCCTGTAAGGGATTAAATTAAGAAAATTTAAAATGTCGTTTTTAATGAACAATGGAATCAAATGCCTATAAACCAATTTCAACTGGTAAGTGTTATGGTTAGTAATTCAAATATATTCATCATAAATTTTTCAGAGTTGCAAGCAGTATTAAATGAATTTGAATGCAGTCAGAGTACTGTTTCAGCTGGTGCTGGAAATAGTTCCACTTATATAGAATAAAATATACATTAGATAAAAATTTTTATTCAGATTGGAGTAGTGTGTCTATATAGACCATAATTTCTTTTCCGTGAAATGTGTATTCTATAGCACGCCCACAAATGAAATGAAGAAAGACACAGTATAATTTCTACTGACAGTACGAAAATAAACAATTTAATTATTTGATATATATATATAACTATCTAGGCCACAACAACAAGAAAGTGTATTCTTTTATTAACAAATAATTTTTATTTACAATAGAATAAGAACTCAATTGGTTGTCTGTGAGAATTAAATTTTTTTTCTAAGTCTTCTATGTTTTTTGCGTGAAAATCATTTTTGATTCCATTAAGAAATTGCCTGCTACATCGTAAACTATTTTACAATAATGAAGATAATTAGATCGCTCTTTTGCCCTATATTCAACTTGTTTCTTATACCATTTCTCATCATCTATGTGAGTAATATTTACACACCATGTTAAATTTTTTTCTAACTCTTTCTCAAGGTTCTCCATTTTTGATTCTTCATTAATTTAATCATGGTTTTTAACATATATACGTATTTGGATTTCTTATTACAAGCTGTAACTACTTTGGTGTTTCCATTCTGTTTTTATATAATAATTTCAATTAAATTAATAAAAAATTTCTAATTTAATGGAAGTGACAAATAAGTGCAAAAAATGCAAATGAATGAAGATAATTGTTAATTTGGATTCACACATGTACACAAAGGATAAACATTCACATATCTGTAAGCAATGTGATAAACATTATTACAAAAATTGGTGTACAAATATTCTCTGAGTGTTTAAAATATATTTCATCTTAATATTATAAAAAACATTTAAAACAAATTTCGTGTGAGGAGCATTCGAAAATATTGTTATTCATAATACTGATGATTCTGATAATTCAACAAAAAACTGTATAGGCTGTGAAGAAATTAAAGATTTTCATTGTTTATACTTTTACTGTTCATCTAGGAAGAATCTCTCAAGTAAATGTAAGATTTGCCAACTAGAAGATATGCTAATAGGAAACATGGTGTGTAAATGTGGAACAGAAATAATTATAGGTGACTCAAAAGACATTAGTAGTCAAACAAGCACAAAATCTACTTCTGTAATTTTTGATCAAAGTTTTTGCAAACCTTATGATTGTTATTCTACATAAATAGAAGCTTCACTGAGAGAGTGTTTATTCTGGAAGTAATAATTTATAACTGTACAGCAGTTTTAATTATTTGAATAATTCACTTCCTTGTACAAGAACTCCCTATAGTTTTAAAGGAAGGGGACTCAAAACTTGAGTTAAAATCCTTGGTATTAGAGGACATATTAAATTAACCCTAGGACTCACTCTGAGGTCATAATATTTCTATATCTTGTAAAAATCCAGAATTTTATGACTTTTACCACACAGTATTGTAGTTCTCTCACAAAAATTTTTAGAGCGCTTGACACAACATTTAAATCAATAACTAACAAAAACTACTGTTGGGGTCAATTATGACCCCAGATAGATTATATGTATCATTCATAGAATGTATAGATTATCAACTATCAATCTCTTTCTTAGGTATTTTGAGTTTGTAACACTGAACTCAGGTGTTATTCAGGTGTTACTCAGAACTAACCTCAAACTGGAAGTTCGTTTGTACGTTTGTTGTACGTTTGTTTTTGCAGTGTAATTTCAGCATGGATGGAATATGTTGAACAAGCTATGGAAGACTTATTTCGTAGCAGTAGTGATTCAGAAGGTAGTGACGCCGAAGATGATGGAACAGAGACACAGGTAGACCAAAGTGAAGAAATTTGTTTACATGAATTAGAAGAAAATGATATTCTTGCAGAAAATGATGACAGTGGAGAAGTTAAAAGTGCAGTACTGGTTAGCAGGGATCAGGATATTGCATGGAGTACAAAAGAACCATCAATTCGTAGATTTCCAATCCGCAACATACAACGATTTTCAGCAGGTATTCCTTGTACAGTTAGTGTTAGCTCAGCTGTTGACTTTTTCCGGCACTTTATTACTAATGAATAGCTAGATATAATAGTTCAGTTCACAACTCAATGAGGAAATGAATTGAAAGTGTCTGGAAAATTAGTTGACTGGCGTGATACAGACAGATGCGAACTTCTTTCATATTTAGGCTTGCTTATTGTATATGGCGTACAGAAGAGCCGGGGGAAACCTATTGACGAACTTTGGGACTCTGAATATGGCACTCCTCTATTCCATGCTACTATGTCGAGGAGGCGATATCAGGACATTCTGCATTCACTTCGTTTTGACGACCGCATCACAAGACTTGAAAGGAAAGAGAGGACTGGAAATAAGGCTGAAGCTGTACAGCAAATATTTGATTTGTTTGCCATGCAATGTCAAACATCATTTATACCTTTCAGCAACATTACTGTTGATGAACATCTTTGCGTATACAGAGGTCGGTGCAGTTTCAAGGTCTACATTCCTACAAAGCCAGGAAAGTATGGCATGAAGATATGGTGCGCAGTAGACTGTGAACATGGTTATCTGACAAATCTTCAAATGTACACTGGAAGGAGTGGTGATGTGAGAGAAGTGAATCAAGGCGAGAGAGTGGTCTTAGATTTAGTGTGTCATCTGGCTGGCAGTGGTAGGAATATTACCACTGACAATTTTTTCACGAACTATAACCTTGGCCAAGAATCGTTGAAAATGAAGTTGACATTTGTACGTACTCTACGTTCTGCAAGAAAAGATGTCCCAAAAGAGTGTTTGCCTTCGAAAACTAGGGAAGAATGCACTACCAGATTTGCATACAGTGGTAAAACCCTATTAGTTTCGTATGTTCCTAAAAGAAATAAGGCTGTGCTACTCCTGGCAACACAACATGAATCATATGAAGTGGCCAAAGAAAACAACTTGAAACGAAAACCAGAAGTAGTGTTGTATTACAACTCAACAAAATCAGGTGTTGATACGCTAGATCAAATGAGCTCTTACTATTCTGTGAGAAAGGGTACAAAACGTTGGGCATTAGCAGTATTTTATGATCTTGTCGATCTAGCTGCACTCAATGCCTACAGACTCTTCTGTGTTGCGGTTGAAAAAACAGAGAGACGACTTTTTCTAATGAAGTTGGCCAAAGAAATGGCAAAGCCCCAAGAGGAACGTCGTTTGAGTTTACCACAAGCAAGGAACAAGGATATTATTAGCAGTATCAAACGGTGTGGATTTGATGATCTGTTAGACAATTGACATCCAGACGTAATACCCAACAATCAGAAGAGAGAGCGAGGCAGATGCTCCATTTGCCCCCGATCAAAGGACACAAAATACAGTTCAACATGCAAAAAGTGTAACAAATTTGTTTGCAAGGAACATTCTGAAGTAGTTACTACTTGCAAAATATGTGCAGATGACTATGGTACGGAATCCAGTTAGAATTATGTTTCCTGTTGAGTTGTTCATCACGTTTTCTGTAAATTTGGAGCCACTGTGAAACATTTATGAGTGAAACAAATTATGACTTAGAGTAATATTGTAACTTCTGATATGTAATTACTCTGCCATATTTAATTTAATTCTACTATGTACATACCTGTTAAAAAGCTGTGAAATGTGTCTAAATAATGAATAAAACAGTATTAATCGACAGTACATTGTTCTCTGAATGATTAGTACACACAGTCAATTATATATTGATAGGGGTCATGTATGACCCCAGATGGTGTACTAGGGAAATTTTAGCAGAGTGAGTCCTAGGGTTACAGAAATCGGAGTTAGTTGATGTTATTGGGTTACAGGAGTTTAATTTTCACCCATAATTATTTCAAAAAACTTGATGAATTTCAAATGTGTACCTAATATAAATTATTTTTGTAGCTATGATGAGGATATTATTGAAAAAACTTGACCACTGACACAAAAACTAGTGGGATTAGATCAATTTTATTCTCTCATTATGGAAATATCTGAGAAAGAAAAATAGTCAGCCATCAAAATGTCATTTATTTGAGATCACAGAAATAACATCTAAATTTAATGATAAATTTGAAACATGGTTTGTTGACAATGAAATTGTCTTTAATGATGCTAATATTGGTAAAGTTGATACCAGTAATAATAAAACAGATTATATGACAATAAGCAATCATTTATGTGATTGAAGTAGCAGCAAAAGAAATGATTTCTGAATAGGAGTTAAGCTGAATATAACATAAAAAATCCAAAACTTTTTATCCAATTTTTACACAACGTAAAGAATGAGAAAATACTTGATATGCTGTTCAAAATTTGTTCAATAAAATCAGAGCTATATGAACCTCGGATGAGACTATTGATACTTCAGATACCTCATTTAACATTCAGATGATAGCAATTCTTGGAGGTAGCGGTGGGAGTAAAAAAAGTTGATTATAAAAAGACTAGAAATGTGTTATTAGAATTAATAATAGCAATAAACCTTATTGTCCTAGGTATAATGATGCCATTAACAAACCATACAAATAATATTACAGACTGACAACTAACTACTGACATATTAAGAAGAATAGAGTTGGAGATATATACAAAATTCAAAAAGAGTTAACTGAGATTATGTATTTAGTTAGGTGAATATAATGACGCAGGGATTACTTCAGAAGACATTAAAAAAGAGTTGTTGGATAGTCAAATATTTGTTGTATATGCTGATAATATCAACACACTTACCTTTAGTGTCTCTGAGAAAAATTTAAGATATATTTACGAAGATTATATATATATATATATATATATATATATATATATATATATATATATATATATATAAAAATCATGTTGATTTATTAATAACATGAAAGTTTTCTTCAGATCATCTGTGTACTATACAAAGCTCCAGAACATATAACTATGGACACAAAAAATACACAGCAAAAACTGCAGTACACGATGTTATAACGCAAATGCTTCAAAAATCACCAAGAAGTTGGTGATACAGCATACAAACGTAAAACAGGTAAAAAGTTTTGTCTGAGATCTAAAGAAGATGAATGTGGATTAGAACTTCACAGAAACTGTAATCAAGAAATGAAAACTAGATATCCGAAATGCTACATGCATTGAGAATAGCGAAGAGGAGGTATTTTTTAAAGCAAATTTTGCAAGTATTTAATAGTTAATGGTAGCCCATAATTTCGATAAGGGAAGCTGGCATACAGTCGGACAAATACAAGATTACTGTGCTTCGAAATGCCAGGAATGAAGAAAAATAGTTGGGGGTAAGGAGTTTAAATGTCGTACAAATGGAATACCAATCACTGTTACTTGTGCCTATACTGAGAGGTATATGTGGTTTGATTATGAAACTCAACAAGATACTGACAAACGTATTTCAAATCTCATAATACCTCACAGTTTTAATGGTGATAAATATAAATTTAAAGCAAATAATAAATTCCTAAGGTGGAAGATAAAAACAGGATAGCTCATTATCCTAAAGATTGTGATTCAGATTTTATTCTGAAGAACTGTGTTGGAAATACAATAAAATCATACACTGCCTACACAGGAACTAAACTGATGTTGTTGGAAATAAAACAATTAACTCTAAACATTATACAGGGTGTGCCAGCTATCTTGTCCACCCAAAACATCTCTGGAACAATAACAGCTATTGGAAAACGACTTTCACCGGTATCAATGTAGGGCTAAGGCCCATGAATGTACGTGTTTGGAAACATTCTAAAACGAAAGCATATGTGTTTTTAAACACAAACTTACGGTTTTTAAATGGACGTCCTATATTTTTTTCTTCAGCAACCCATAGCATGACAAAGCACATACACAATGGCATTGATAGCATCGCAGTGTTCCCATTACATCCCGAGATATTAAGACGCAAAGTTGACGCTTGAAACACCCAACCTGCGCTGCTAGCGCATGTCATGAGGCTCAGGCGTGAACCCCATGCTGCCCGTAATCGCGATTTGATTGACATGCGTAATCACACTTCCATACTTATCAAGAGGTCCGAAACGAATAATATGGTCTCCTGTCATCCTGTATTAACGTCGTACATTCCAGCAGGCATTTATCCCATAGGTTAGGGGTGATGCGGTTCTGTATCATATCTGTGTACCGCAACGTTAGTCACAAGGTTAACTTCGCTTATCGTTAATCCGTTACTAAAAAGGTAATGCCGTTTAACGTTAAAACTTCACTTTACTGTAGATCTAGTACAAGTGACAGTTAATCATTGACTCGTAATAGTAAAATTCATGTTGATGGTTTTAGTGAAACGAGCAAGTGGACTAAAAGTTTTACCGTTGTTTAGGTAAAAATGTCTTGATTTGGGAAGTTCAGGTAGGACATGGAAAATGAATGTAAACATGTTTAACCAATTAGTTATATTATCATATAATTATCAATGTTATGTTTATCTAATGCGTTAAATGACAAATTGTTGCAAACAAATGTTTCTTAACATCACTGAGTAAAATGGCCCTTTGTGAAAACTTCCACTGTGATACCAGCACTACATACTAAATATAGCGTTCACATCTCATGCTCAAAGTGATGCCCATACATAGGGTCACTCTGCTGATGAAGGATGCCCTACGACGTGTTACTGTTTCCTCTTTGTTGACTGTACAAACATCAATAACACGTTGCTTCATGTCCTCTGGTGTTGTTGGTTCATGTTGGTAAACAGCATCCTTCACTGCTCCCCAAAGAAAATAATCCAGCGGTGTAAGGTCCGGAGGTCGGGCAGGCCACCTAACTGGGCCACCTCGTCCAATCCACCTACAAGGGAACTTACAGTTCAGAAGTTGTCGTGCTCGTAATGCGTTATGTGCAGGGCATCCGTCATGCTGATACCACATGACCATTCTCCGGTTCAGAGGTACGGTGTCCAATAGAACAGGAAGATTGTGTCGTATAAATCTGGAGTATTGTCTCCCATTTTGGATGCCATTTATAAGGAAAGGCCCAATAATGGTAACTCCAATAATCCCACACCAAACATTAACCTTCCATGGATGTTGATGCTCTACCTGATGGAGCCATTTGGGATTGTCTGCGGACCAATAATGCATATTCCTCATATTGACAATTCCTTTGTAGGAGAATGATCCCTCGTCAGCAAAGAGAACATCTGCAAAAACATTTGGATTAGTCAGAAGTTTCTGCTGAGCCTACCGACAAAAAGTTACCCTATTGCGGAAGTCATTTCCATAAAAATCCTGGTGTAAATGAACATGGTGAGGATGAAATTTATGACCTTTAATAATACACTGTGCACTTCATTTCGACACACCAACTTCACGTTCAATTTGATGTGTGCTGAATTGAGGATTCACAGCTATGGTAGCGAGCACAGCAACTTCAGCACATTCATCTGTGTGTGTTCTAGGACGATGTCGAGATCTTTGATTTAAGCTTCCCATTGCACATAGACGAGATGTGAGACGACCAGACATCCGGCGCGAAGGCGACGGCTTGTCAGGGAATCGTCTTCTGTACAGTTGTTCTGCCTGAACAGCATTTCATCCACCTACAACAGGGTACAGTACAGGTTTGTAGAGTAGGGTAGAAAACAGACATATTTACTTAATAATCATAATGTTCGCTAACAGTACTATCAACAAACAAGCAATCTCATAACGTACATTCCCCATAGATCAGCAGCGTTTCTACCATATCTTCATGTGTGTATATTATACTGTGCAGTATCAGTTCCACAACACAACGTTTATTCACAATGTGTACTACCTCCGTGCCGTCACTAGATTACTCTGAAGCACGCCTACACTGCCAAGCGGTGTACTGCACGCCAAAGCAACAACAAATGCGATGCTCGGAGGGTGGTGGAGTACAGGAGTTTGCATGGGTCGCAAATCATAAACAAGGCAAAGCGGTAACTGCGGCAGTAGTGGGAACTACGTTGGACACTTGACTAGGTAGAGGTAGGCCCTGCACGACAGGCACAATGGGTCATATAACGCATTACATAAACATTATTTTGGGTGTGCAGGATAAATAAGACAACCTGACAGGTGTACACCAATCGGTACTGGTTCATACTGTGTACATAGATACGTAAAACGTGCAAGAGGGAAACCATTATGTGCTTATGAGAGTTGATGGCAGCAGACCGTATTATTCGTTTCGGACCTCTCGATAAGTATGGAGGTGAGATTACAAATGTCAATCACATCGTGATTACTGGCAGCATGAGGTTCACGCCTGAGCCTCAGGACGTGCGCTAGCAGCGCATGTCGGTTATTTCAAGTGTCAACTTCGCGTCTCAATATCTCGGGATGTAATGGGAATATTGCGATGCAATCAACGCCATTGTGCATGTGCTTTGTCATGCTATGGATGGCTGAAGAAAATATATAGGACGTCCATTTAAAAAATAACATAAGTTTCTGTTAAAAAACACATATGCTTTCGTTTTAGAATATTTCCAAATATGTGCATTCATGGGCCCCAGCCCTACATTGATACCGGTGAAAGTCGTTTTCCAATAGCTGTTATTGTTCCAGAGATATTTCGGGTGGACAAGATAGCTGGGACACCCTGTGGATAGCATTAATTTTGTACAATGGCCTTCTTGTTCTTTTTTAAAAGCATCTAATTTGAAAGAACTGAAGAAAGGCTATTTCACACATTTGTTCAATATATAAGAAAACTGATTCCAGAAACTCGATATTACTTTGGTGATACTATGAAAAAGAAAGATAAAGACACATTTCTCAAATGCCAAAAATCCCGAGCTAAAAAAATTGTATGTTCACTGTGAAAAATTAAATAGTTGAGTACTGTAATTCTGATGTAGATATTTGGAGAAAGGGTTGCTTAAACTAAGAAACCCATTTCTAGAAGTAACTAAAATTGATCCATTGTGTTATATAACAATCGCCAGATATTGTGTGGATATATACGGATCTAAATATTTATCAGAAAATACAATTACTATACTGGATAAAGTACAGAAAGAGAATTGTAGTTAGGAACCCCTAGTTTTGTTAACCAGTTTAAACAATAATAATGTATCTCATATTCCTTATGATGGAGAAGTAAACATAGCTAATGCTAAAGTAGAAGGGTTTGATAAAGAAACTAATACTGTTTATGAATACCATGGTTGCTTTTGGTGTGTTTGCAAAGAATGCTTTAAAAGTGAGATCATTAGCAATGAAAATAAAGAAACAATGGATGGCCTTTATCAAAATACTTTAACAAGAAGTGGAGAAATACGAAATGCTGGATTAAATTAGTGTAGATGTGGTAATGTGATTGGCTTAGCTACCAAGAGTATAAATATCTTAAAAAATCAAGACAGTTACCTGAAATGGTTGAACCATGGAATCTGAGAGATTAATATTATGGTGGTTATAGAAATACAGGGTGATTCAAAAAGAATACCACAACTTTTGGAATTTAAAACTCTGGAACGACAAAAGGCAGAGATAAGCACTATCTGTCGGCGAATTAAGGGAGCTATAAAGTTTCATTTAGTTGTACATTTGTTCGCTTGAGGCGCTGTTTTTGGTTTTTGGTCCCTTTTTCTTCGAAGGTGCTACTGTAACTGGACTACAGTATCTGGAGATGTTAGAGAACTGGCTGTTCCCTCAGCTCGAACAAGAGGCACAACAATTCATATTTCAGCAGGATGGAGCGCCACCACATTGGCACTTATCTGTCCATAAATACCTGAACGTTAACTACCTGAGGCGATGGATCGGCCGCCAGGCAGCCCGTGACAGAGCACTTCATCACTGGCCTCCAAGAAGCCCTGATCTTACCCCCTGTGACTTTTTATTATGGGGGTATGTTAAGGATATGGTGTTTCGGCCACCTCTCCCAGCCACCATTGATGATTTGAAACGAGAAATAACAGCAGCTATCCAAACTGTTACGCCTGATATGCTACAGAGAGTGTGGAACGAGTTGGAGTATCGGGTTGATATTGCTCGTGTGTCTGGAGGGGGCAATATTGAATATCTCTGAACTTGTTTTCGAATGAAAAAAACCTTTTTAAATACTCTTTGTATTTTTAATGTTGTGGTATTCTTTTTGAATCACCCTGTACAGTAAAATTAAGAGTTATAGCTGATGGTGTGACACAAAAATAAGATGTGACGATGTATGCAGTCCTTAACCGTCTGTACAGTATTATGAATGTTATAATGCACAACATGTAACAAATTATATATACCAAGACATTGTTCTAAACAATTGTATGGATTTGTAAAATGGAAAGTATTGGCACCTAGAGGATTGTATCATCCCATTTTTCCTATAGGAATAAATGAAAAACTGTTGTTTCCTTTGTGTGTCGAATGTGAATAATAAAAAACTTAGTAAATGCAATCACAATCCTGTAGAAAGACGTTTAATTTTTACCTGAATACCTCATGATGTCAAATTGGCTCTAGCAAATGGATCGAAAATTTAAAATATATATGAGATTTGGTATTTTAGAAATAAAAGGAAGATGCTGTTTATAAATTATGTGAAAAGTGTCTGAAAATAAAATTAGAAACCAGCGTACATGATTTTGAAATGGGTAAACACTATGTCAAAACAGTTATGGAGAAATTGAATATTAACTTAGATCCTGATAGAATGAAGGAAAATCCACAAGAAAAGGCTGTTGTTAAGATATGATTTAATTCATTCGGAAGAAACTTGGCAAAGGCAAAATTTGAGTAACACGGAATAAACAATATATGAAAAAGATTTTATGAGATATTATTGGATGATAGATAAGATAATACAAATTTCCGGAATCACAATTTGGTTCAGATAAATTTCACGTTCAAGGATTATGATGTGGAAAATAAGACAGCTACCAATATTTTTATAGCCGCATTCACCACATGAAATGCAATGATTAGACTGTATGATAGGTTAGGTACACTAGGATAAAATTTTATGTATTTTAATACCTATTCTGCAGTATATATTCATGATGGCAAAATCAATTTAGAAAAAGCTTGTATGTTGGTTGAGTGCACTGAAGAGTTAGGATATAATACACGTATAATAAACTGAGCTTCAACTGGGTCTAAAAGATATTATCAAGGAAAAGGCACTGTGATGACAGTCAAGGGATTCGCATTAAACTCTAAAAATATTAAAACCTGAACAGCAAATCTATGCCAAGATTAACTGAGAGTTGTTATACCAATGATATAAATATATTAGATGATTTTTAATGTGTTCTTTACCTTCTAAATCTGTAGTTATTGAGTGATAAACTATGAAAAATAGGAATTAATATATTTTGTATTACTTTTGTTAAATTATTTATTGGTAAATTATAAATCACTACTGTCTCTACAGTCATAAAAAGGAGAGAACCTGAGTTTTCTATTTCCTCCCATATAAGTATAATTGTTTCATCATAACTATAAAATATACATTTCTTTTAATATATTAATACTTTCAGTATGGTTCTGAGGTCTCAAATGTTCTATAAATAAAGATGGTTAAAATATTCTGTGCAAAAATTATATTGAACTAGCTTCTCTCTTTGTTCATTATTTCTGTCAACAAAAATGTCAAATTTTAATTCATCCTTCATATTTGTCATATTTCTAACATGAAAGATTTATCGAATTATTAAATTTATTCTATCTAGGTGGATGCTCTACTGAAGAAAATAATGAAAGCAATCTAAATTTGTTTAAAAATTTTACTGAGCTATAAGTAAATGAATTGTATTATACTATGGGGTGGGACTATTTAAAAACTAGGTATGGAGTGAACATTTGTATGGAGCTTGATAAGAAATTTAAAATTATTTTGCCAGACAGGTTTAATACAATAACAACTGGGACTTTCGTTTTTTTGAATATGGTAATATTAAGCTAAAATATAAAGGAATGAAGAAAACCAAAGGTTGTTATAACGAATTTCACGATCTGGAGTTCACTGTGAAAATAAATTTTTATTGATTTTATTTTTTATATTTTACTTTTGCAGTTGGATGAGTTTAATCATCAAATAACCGCCGTAGTGCGCTGAAATTACCAAATTACTACTTGGATAACTGATTATTAAATAATTCACAAGTGCAGCGAATGAGCCCACTTACTACAGATGAGGTTCACCACACAATTTACACCTAATGGATGACTGAACAGTTCTTTAATCATAGCAATAGCAAGGGTGCTGGGAGGGTATTATTGTATCCCTACCTTAAGAATGTATTGTAATCTAGTCATGTACCGCATATTTTAAAGCATTGGAAAAAGATGTGTGTTGTCTTTAATAATTGGCAATGCCACATTCCATAATACTTTTCAGTTATTCAGTGAAACTTAACCCAAAAATATAGGTCTCGCTAGGGAATGTGACTTTCTGCAGCACATCCATATTTCCTAGTTTAGGGTCCTTTATACACTTCATTATTTGATTAAATGTATGTTGTGAATAAATGTCAATGACTGTTACAGTAATCTGTATTTCTTAGTTTTTTCCTGTGGTGGTTTTGAAAAACCCCTCACCTATGTGTATGCACTAGTAAATTTCCGGTTGGGGTTCTAAGATTGTGGCCAAAGATATTTTCAGGTTCTGGATCCTAGATGTACATCAGTATCTATTTAAAGTGTGTGTTGTTAATAAGATACGACAACAAAAAACGAGATCTGCACTTCTTTAAATTTTCTGCTGATGCAAAAAAGTATACCCCACCACAACCCCCCCCCCCCACTCCTTGGCCATACACATAATGGAAAATGCCTTGGTATTGCTATGGGTAAGAACATTGTAATACCACAACCCCATTGAATGTGATGTTGTGCCTCTGAAGTTAACTGCGACTGTCTAATTTCTGGGACACAGGTTCCACTGCTGAAAACCATTCTACGAAGTTTTATGCCAGCTGAAGACGCAAAGACTGCTTAAGCTTTTTTGACCCTCCGTTTCGCGCCCTCCTGTGGGGTGACAAAAAGATGGGGATGGCGGTGGATGACACATCAGCCAACAAAACGGCAAAATTACCCTTTATGATGCCTTAGTTCAGAAGTACCCTCTTTATCTAATGCACAATTTTGTTGACCATTTCAATTATGTGCCTGCACAGAGGCTTTTACACGCCTCCAGCTGAGTGGAGCCCTGCTACCACTCTAGCGTCTGAGAATAGGCAGCCCTACAATACCTCTTCGATTTTGCATAATCATTGCCATAAAGGAAGGTGTGGTTTGAAGATGGCTTCATTGACACACTTCATGCCACCTCGTGTGGCAATTTCCTGCCCATTTTGAACGTTTGTATGTCTGAAATGTTCTCCTTGATCACCTCTAACAAAAAAACATGGTTTAAATGCTGGTAGCAATGATTCGTATCTACATCGCAGAGGCGTCAGAAGAAGCGGTGAAATGCGTCTTTGAGGTGCTAGACAACCAGGGTATCGCGTGACATGACCGAAGAGGCGTTTGGCAGATCTGTGGCGAAATTTGATACAAATGTGACATCCTTAACCCACCATACACCTTTCTGGCGTTTTCTGTGGGTGTGTCGACATTCTGCCGTTTGAAATGCGTCGGTCCCGAGGCTGACATCACAGGGCGTCATCCTTTGACAACATTGGACACATTGTCGGCACTCCTAAATCAAATTTCAAACTTATTACACTGTTCGAAAAAGGTGACCCTTTAGTGGCCAATTTATTTACTAATTATTTTACGCGATTCTACGTACAATGCTGATCTTGTCTAACTTTGGTAGGTTCCAGATCGAATGCCAAAAAATTAACGACAACTGAGAGAATGCTTAGCCAACTTGGAAAGTCACTCATAAAGCAACATAATAGGTGAGTTACACATATTTCAGTACCCGATAAATGGGGAGCTTCAGTTTTAAAAAAGAAGCTGAAAATGCTGTCGGAACATTGTAGTTTACAACAACAAGGATGGGGTAAAACGTGTGTGCATGTTAATTCTGCGCATCGCACAATGAGACGAACTTATGTAGAAACGTGAATATACACTTTTGTAAATCTCACGTTACCTAAAAAAATTCGAATAGTAAGCAGTGAACAGCAATATTACTATGCAAACTTATCTACCTTGTATGACCTTATCACGTTCCTGCAATAAACCATCAGTGTATAAAGTCAGCACAGTGACGATAATACTGTTAGTAAAAAGACAGTATACAGCAGTAAAGAGATTCCTTAATCTCCTATTTTTCCGCAATTTAATATTAAGAAACTCATATTCCACTCTGTGTACTCTTTTAATAGATCGGGTCACAGTGACCCATAATTTATATGTTTGAAGTAAATACGAACAGAAGACCATTTCAAGTTGGTGTAACACTTATTTAGCTGCATGAAAACTTCTGAATCGATCATGTTCAGCTGGTGTCAACGCACTTATAAATACGAAATTTAACTTTTATGTTCATAAATCTATCTTTACTTTGTGGCCCTAAAATGAGAGTGGGACCAAGTATACGAAGATATTGGATATCATTGATTTCAATTATAATCTCATCTTCCTCTTAAATTTCCGTTTTATTTCATTTATCCCCTACATGTTTCATTGATTAAATTCACCAAAATACCCCATATCATAAACTACAATGAGAAAACCGTGTGTAACATTTGGGGACAAAGGAACAATGGGAAACGGTGGATGGTAGATATGGTGTGCTTCACAAGAAATTGTCCAAGAGTACATTCCACCAAAAATACAAAAAAAATTGTGATAATTTTACAATATGACACGATGGTAAATATACCAAATTTCTTATCTTGACAGCGTTGTTAGCAAATGATATCACAGGTATATGCTGTGGAGTGTGGTAGAGTATTGCGCTATTTCAACAAGACTACAACAAAACTAGCTACTCATTACTAACTTAACATGACTGCTAATGGTTGTTATCTCGTTAAAGAGATCTCCATGTTGAAACGTGTAGCAACGTTGTCTGTCAAGCAGTGTAAATGGCACTAAGTTCATGCGCAAAAGTGATCATAAATTAATAGCAAACAAGCTAAATGTATGATAGGTAATCTCAGCTACACAAGAGTAACGATTTTTAGCAATGATCAATGCTGTAACATAATAGTCTCATTACTAGTTGGAGATCATCTACAGAATTTAGCATTACTGCTATTAGAGGTGACACATTTCGATAAGCGAAATGATAAATTATGTCACACAATACCACATGCACACAACACTAATATATTTTTTCCTGTCAAAATATTTCATAAACGTTGCTGAGAAATACAGGGCTTCATACATCAGCTCGTGATATTGGGTATCACATAAGGTGGTGGTAGCATTGACATACATTCACTATATTTAGAGATTATTCACAATGTAATTGGAATTTATTATCTTAGAGTTGGTTGTGGGCCACCAATACACAATTATTATCGCAGTAATGACCAACAACATTTATGTCTGTTTAAAAATTCAAATTAAAACTGCCACTGCGATATTTCACTAAGATGGCGGCTAAGATAAGGCAATCACTTATCGATTCTGCTTCAGGCACAGTTTTTGTAGTAACATATAATACATATTAAATATTTTTGTACCTTTACCATATGCAGTAACATTTCAAAATATTTCTCAATGTTAATCGCTTATTATTCAGCATTTACCAGTAAGTCGCGCTGTAGATCAATAGAGCTAATGCCTGCGCTCCATTGCAGCTGATCAGAAAACTTGACATTTATATAGGACGAGAATTATAATGAAATTAAACTCCAAAGAAAGAAGATTCATTTCAATGACACAGAAACATTAATTTTCAAATATTAATTAACAACATAATTCAGATTTTTTACAGATCTCTGTGTTACGAGACATCAATCACATCCGATCAGTTCAGCAGTTCGAACAAGATGAACGATTATTATAGAAGAATCGTAGACAACAAAAGATTGAAATTTTCATTTTCTTTTTCCGTGGGTATTGTCTGAGATATAATTTCTTATAGAGTATTAAATTATGTCACTGACAATAATTATTTGTTATTTTATTGTCGGTGAAGTCCTTTTTTTATTAATACCTCGAGAGTGTTCGTTCGCACTTCACACACTACGCTGTCACGCATATGATTCTGAATGGAATATAGGCGTGGGTATTACAATGCCTCGCTTCCCAATTGCACGCACGTCGGCGACATTGGTGGAGACGTCGCGTGGCAGGGACTACGTTGCGTTCGCCGCATAACGGCTTGCGATATTCCTTTCGCCCCCTGCCTAGCTCGTATAACTACGTCACTCGAGCGTAAGCAGGCAGCAGTACGTCAGTTACACGCATCCGCCCACGCTTCGATCGTAACGCCGGTCTCATCCCCCGTCAGACGGCCTGCTCATCAGCTTATAGTTCCTTTAGGAGGCGTCGCACGTCGGATTCTGTACTTTCGGATTCGGTACATCAGAAGCAATCATAGTTCACTTGATAAACACGCCACGGTGGTCTAGGATTTAAACATACGTCATGACATCGTCACGACCCAGGTTCTGACAGACTGTTGGCCTTGCCACATTAGCAGATAACGAAAACCACTTTGATGGGTACCATTCATAAGCTAACTTACGTTTAACTCTGTCTTTCTGCGCTAATAAAGTGTCACACGCAACTTGCAAGCTCATCATTTATTGCGTGCAGCCTCCCACTCAGGACTCCTCACCTACTTTACGTTCTCACGTGTAAATCACATTCTTCGAACGCTGCTGATTTAATGCTTACTGCATCGACGCATTAAGACTAATGAGGATTGAATCAACTTTCTTTCATGTGTCTATTGTCGTCAATGCTTCACTGACATTAAATGTTCTTCATAAGTAGAGCTGTCTGCTAGCTCTGCTTTTCAGTTAGCCTTTATGATAGTCCGCATCACTTTATTTTATTTCAATCAGATATAAACAGCATCTCGAAGATCTGCGTATCTGATAAAAGCCGCGGCTATCATTCCCACTCATACACCTTTCTATAATTTCCCACCTGTACGTAACAGCCAATGCGAGTAAAGTGCTGGCGACATCAGAGAAAATTCATGTCGTTAAAATAAAGTGTTAATGAAATAATCATAATATGTAGACCGAAAATTAGATCAAAAACAGCAATGAGTATCCAGTAATTGTTCATATAAAGTATTAAGCGAAATTAAATCAATTATCCCCCGTACCTAACATTTATCTTCGATACTGAAGCGACTCAACTAAAGAATTGAGGGAAAACAAATAATAGAGTAAAAACATATACTTGTGTATATTATGGTCTTGAAAAGGCTTTTCTAACGTCTCTTGGGCCAACTGAAGTCACGGGTCTTTATTTAGGCTGTATTATTTGCGTTATTGTATCTGATGTGTGTTGTGTATATGAGATAAGAACGGGGAGGCGAGGGGATAGCTGTGTCATAACAAACCCTACTCCTTCCCAATGATACCATTTGCGTTTATTCAGCTTAAAGTTTTCTTCCGACTGACAGATCATCGTCAACAATGTCACTTCCCGTGGCTCCATGAGGGGCTGTGTCGAAATTTTGATTCAGGACTTCAGCCTAGGGTCTGGTGAGAAACAACTGTTCACCATCACAGAACGAATGGTCTCAGTGAAAATATTTTCTCCACACTGATTGCAAACGGCTACCACTCAAGCGTTGGTGACCACACTCACCGTGACAGGGTTCACACTAACCGCAGCCGAACGCAACTTTATCGAAGGCGATAGTATTCCCCAGTTACTGGAATATATTTAACGAAAATATAAAGACTCCATATGGGGGAAAGTAAGGACAGGACGTCATTAGAACGTGCGAAGGAAACTTAATTTGACGTAGATTATAAATTTTGTCACGTTACTGTCGGTTATCACTGCCTGACAGGTGGCAGCATTTTGTCAGCGATACGTCATTATTAAATGTCGATAAACGAATGAAGTATATACAGTCCTTTCGCAGACATTGCGAGTAAATCAGCGAAAGTTTACCGTCACAGCAAATTAAGCGCAGGCTACGGACTCAGCGCTGTCAAAGGCCTGTCAAACTCAGCGTGCTCTTTTCGACGGGAAGCTTGTTTCTTTTCATTTTTTTTTAAAAAGAAAAAACAACTTTAACCTGTCTGTGCACGCGGTTGGAATCTCGACGTGAGTACACGCAGTTGATCTCACTGACCTTTGTGGTTTCCATATCACTTTTAATTTGTATTGTGATACATGTATTGGATGGAAGTATTAGTAAATGTATTAGTATCATTACCAGTCACATTAATATATCTAACTAAAACAAAAATTTAATATTTCGTTCAAAACAATTTTCGTAAAATGGAGGTACATACAAATGAGCTGCTGGCAAAATAATGCACGTGTTTAGTGGAAATTTTTGTCGATACAGTCTTTACACACAGTAGCAGAATGTTCGAGGCGACTGTATTATTTGAAGTTTTTACAAACATATCTGGTTTTCCTGTTCTTACATGTGCAGGTCACACATCGTCCAAATATACTTTTCCCGTCACAAAGCTGTTCGATTCTACTAGTTACCATTTTCGCTCAAGGTGATCTTGCAATGGAAAGTTGCCTCATGTACTATCTTCTTCTTAGTTGTTCTTTCTTATTTGCGTTGCAACAAACTGCGTCATTTATTGCAGCTGTTTTCATGATGCTATAAACTACAGCACTGGCTACTTTCTTGTATTTCTAGCTGCATTATATGTTGTATTCATTCCATGTATTATGTCAACACCAGCCGCCCGCTGTGGCCGCGCGGTTCTAGGCGCTTCAGTCCGGAACCACGCTGCTGCTACAGTCGCAGGTTCGAATCCTCCTCGGGCATGGATGTATGTGATGTCCTTAGATTAGTTAGTTTTACGTAGTTCTAGGTCTAGGGGACTGATGACCTCAGATGTTACGTCCCATAGTGCTTAGAGCCATTTGAACCATTTTGTCAACACTAGCCTTGGTAGGGTTATAGAATATCCCAGTTTTTTTAATGATTATAAATAATCCGCCTCG
The DNA here is from genome assembly GCF_021461385.2 of Schistocerca piceifrons. NCBI lineage: Eukaryota > Metazoa > Arthropoda > Insecta > Orthoptera > Acrididae > Schistocerca > Schistocerca piceifrons. The sequence continues at coordinate 157,605,459 of NC_060140.1, forward strand.
ATTGTAAATAGAAACCGGATATTGACCTAGGTTTCGGTGCCGATAATCACGCCATCTTCGGAACACACTAAAACTATAAAACAGCCTAAAGAGGCATGGTACAACATCCTAATTTCTTTTTTATCGTTCCTGGTATTTTCACCTATTTATCCGTAGTCATGAATCGTAGACTGAAGTAATACCACTGTATTTCGTTTGGGCACATAAGAAACTGTTATGCAATTTTCCTGAGGCCATATACGTAGATGACTTCTCTTGTGGGCTTTTACTGTTATTAAATCCCAGGAGAAATGTCTCATAGCCTTCCTCAGAGTACTTATGATGGTCGTCTTCTGTGTTATTAGTGTGTTTGAAGATTCGTAGACTGAAAAATAATAGTCAGCTAAGACTCGGATCTATGAGTTCAGTTGTCCTATTGCCCTGTTTCAATAGGGCTTCAGGCTGGTGTCCAACGTAGACCTCCAAGTTGAATCTGTAAAACTTCTGGCATCCACCGCTGCGAAACTCTTTATTCCACACTTGTTTGGATTAGTTGGCATGTATTGGCTGAATCTGGACCTTCCACGAAATACTTCTAGTTTCTCGTCAGCTGTCAAAGCATTCAGAAACTGTATCAGCCTTCTGGAAGGTTTCAACAGCCAGACTGAAAACTAGTCTTCCCGCCACTATGTCATCTGTTTCCCTTTCCCACATCTTGCTTCATTTTCGTCGAATCTGAGGCACGAAATTGGAACCGAAATCTGTTCATGCCCTTGGTTAGACGAAGTATTTCAACCCTTGTGCTATGTGTTCGCTACAAATCTTGTACACTTGTCGATGGGCACACCTCACACCAGCGTATTACAGTACTCCCAATAAAGTCTACAATTCATATTTTTTAGTGGTTTAGGCATCTCTCTGCCTAGAAAAGATGCCCTGGATATTATCAATGTACCTATTAGTACTGTTAACGACTAAAAATAAAAACAGCTTCTGGCAATATTGAGGTGTAGTACTTTTGCATCTCTTTTCACAATGGGTAAATGAGTTACGTTGTGCTGAGAACATGTGTTCGATTTCTTTAGAGGAGTACATGACATCCGTAATGTACCACCTTTTCCGACAAACACTTCATTTCATTATTTTGTGTCATCGGTTTTGTGACAGTTTTGCTGCGGCCCGCAACGAATTTCTCTGCTGTACCATCTCACAGTAGCACTTGAAACCTACTGCATGTATTCTAATCCCTGATTGCCTGATCGACATCAGATGTCCTACCATCCTGTTCCTTCACTATGTCAGTGTTTTCCACATATTCCTCTCCTCTTTGATTCTGCGCAGAACCACCTCATTCCTTATCAGTCCACCTGCTTTGCAACATTCGTCTGTAGCAACGCATCTCAGATGCATAGATTCTTTTCTGTTCCGGTTTCTCCAAGATCCATCTTTCACTGCCATACAATGCTGTGCTCCAAACGTATATTCTCCGAAATTTCTTCCTCAAATTAACACTGATATTTGATATTAGTATACTTGTCTTGGCCAGGAATGCCCTTTTTTTGCCACTGCTTGACTGCTTTTAATGTCCTCTTGGCGCCGTCCGTTATTGGATTTATTACTGTCTAGGCAGCAGAATTCTTTAACTTCATCTACTTCGTAACCATCAATCCTGATATTAATTTTCTCACTGTTCTCATTTCTGCAACTTCTCGTAACTTTCATGATTCTTCGGTTTACTCTCAGTCCATATTCTTTGTTAATTCTGTCCATTCTATTCAGCAGATCATGTGATTCTTCTTCACTTTCATTTGCGATAGCAATGTCATCAGTGTATCGTACCATTGATACCCTTTCGCCCTGAATTTTAATTTCACTCCTGAACCTTTCCTGTATTTCCATTCTTGCTTCTTCGATGAACAGACTGAACAGTAGGGGCGAAAGACTACAGCCCTACCTTTCAGCCTTTTAATCCGAGCACTTCGTTCTTGGTCGTCCACTCGCATTGTTCCCTCTTGGTTCTTGTACATATTGTATATTATCCATATCTCCCTATAGCTTACACCTACTGTTCTCAGAATTTCGAACGTCTTGCCCCATTTCCATTGTTGAACGCGGGTTCTAGGTCGGTAAATTCTATGAAGCTGTCTTGATTTTTCTTTAGTCTTGCTTTCATTATTAACCGCAACGTCAGAATTGCCTCTCTGGTTCCTTTACCTTTCGTAAAGCCAAACTGATCGTCTAACACGTGCTCAACTTTCTTTTCCATTCTTCTGCATTTTTTTCTTGTCATAAACTTGGATACATGAGCTATTAAGCTGATTGTGCGATAATTCTCGCACTTGTCAGCTGTTGCAAACTTCGGAATTGTGTGGATGATATTTTTACGATAGTCGTACGGTATGTTGCCAGACTCACTACGTTCTGCACGCCAATGTGAACAGTCGTTTTGTTGCCACGTCCCATAATGATTTTAGAAAATCGAATGGATTATTATAGATTATTTCTGCCTTACTTGATCTTAAGTAATCCAAAGCTCTCTTAAACCCTGATTCCAATACTGGACCCCTATCTCTTCTAAATCGTCTCCTGTTTCATCTTCTATCACATCAGACAAATCTTCCCCCTCACAGAGGCCTTCAATTTACACGTTCCACCTATGTGCTCTCTCCTCTGGAATTCCGGTTGCACTCTCAATGTTACCACCCAAACTTTTAATTTCACCGAAGGTTGTACTGACTTCCCTATATGCTGTGTCAGTCCTTCTGACTACCATTTCTTTTTCGATTTCTTCACATTTGTCATTCAGCCATTTCGTCTTAGCTCTCCTGCACTTCTTATTCATTTATTTCCTCAGCGACTTGTATTTCCGTGTTCCTGAATGTCGCTGATCAGTTTTGTACTTCCTTCTTTCATCGATCAACTGAAGCGTTTCTTCTGTTACCCATGGTTTCTTTTCAGTTATTTTCTTGGTACCTATATTTTTCTGCCGTGTACTTTGATTGCCCTTTTTAGAGATGTCCATTCCTCTTCAACTGTACCGCGTCCTGGACTTCACTATCTGCACCATAATCATGGGCTCCTGTTCCATCATCCGATGCTTTTTATTCCATGTAAAAATCATTTTCATATTCTGGGTGGTGGATTTCTTCATAATCGAATTCTATATTTTCGGCATCGTGGTACACAACACCCGCATCAGGCTGTTCGTCGGAGGAAGGACAGGGCCCAAGGGACACTGGATATCATTTGTGTTGTGGAGTCTCCCTTTATTTCAACAGTGTACACTAAGTTAGATTTACTAAACATCTACTGGAGAAACACCTTCGGTGGTAATGATTGCTAAGAAACAGAACAATTTGCTATGATGAAATTACGCTAGATCCAGACAGATGAAATACAATAATAATAATCCTGTTAGCACAATAAAAGAAACTGAAAATTCTTTCCCGAAAGATATTTAAGATTTACAGTCCAAAATGGAAGTGTACTGCACAGAAAACCAGCATATGAGAAAATTAATATACCTCCATATAGCGGAGGCATGCGAGGCAGAAATAGAAAGACAAATTTGGTGAAATTAAAGGATTTTATATCTCCTGTGTTTGTACAGTTCAAAAACGAGGAGCTTACATGGAGTAAGATTAATAACCATTCAGCTGAGGGAGCCACACTTGTATTAACACGTAAAAGGGACTGAATCTAGCAGCTACTCAAATGTCAAATTAGCGGGTTAGCATTTCAACCATTTATATAATAAAAAGGAAGAACTGCTGTAGGCGCGCAATTATTAATACACAAATAAATACATCAACTTGCTGTACAACCCTGTCTTGACAGAACATAGTTGGCTCGGAAGCATTAAATGGTACAGGATCAACAGCACCAGGCTGGCCGTTCGCTCGAGCACGGATTTGGCTCAGCTTTCGGACTCTGTGCTTGCTTTATCAACCACGTCCCCCGAAAGGAAACCAAATGACAGCCTAAGTAACAGAGCAGTACAGAATTTAGTATACGAATCGAATTGGGCCAGGCGTTTACTATAGACCGGACGCCGCCTGCCGACACTCAAAACTATCACAACAAGAAAAACAAGTACATAATTTTTCAGTAAGTTAACGGAGTCAAGCCAATGAAACTTCTAATGCGGTTAAAATCTAAGCAAAGTTAAAAATGCTGTTACCGAGTCGGAAGTTCGACTGTTAGCCACAAATTGTACCAAACTTGCGCCACGTGGGCGAGGGGTTAACAGGTAACCGTCACGATGAGCTGAGCACTAAATCCAAAGCAAACGCGTTCGGATGAAAAAAAAAAACAAAAAAAAAAACAAAAAAACAAAAAAAAACATAGCGAAACTTCGTAGTCTAAATACCCATAAGACAATACCTGAAAGTGTGCGCTCCAGCAACAGTATATGCAGGGCGTGGCACATGAAATGAATCTACTTGATACGCTACTGAGCGCTTCCACAAATGCGACGCCTTACAGCAAGCAACTAGGAAGTTGAGACGGAACTTCCCAATAACACTCAGACTGGAGCATTATATAAGGAACCAATTCAGCACTTTTATGGGAGTGAACACGCAATTTTTCTGCTCAGAGACGGAAGCGGGAAGTCTGACATGGAGCCGAACGTCAACCTCGAACAGACAACCACTAAACTACCGGACTAAACAGTTACAGTACTGTAACACGAAATGGGAATTATAGCTATAGTTACTACCGATGCTCGGCTCACTCCAATCCGATAAATCAATTCGGAAGATCACCAGACGTATCCGTACATGGATGCAGGAAGGACAGCGTGGAGCCGACAAATAACTTCAATACAGCAGCGGTCCTGCTTCCACCTCCAGGTCCGGTCGGTCGCTGAAGCACACAATACGATCCTTCCTTCGTGTAAGCGCCCCACACAGCCTGCCGCAACCGAGGTAATAGTGGTTCGCAACCTAGAAACCCGCCCCAGTGTCTTTTCTGTTATCGCTGCAACGCTCACAGCCGGTGACTGTTCACTGCCGAACTTGTAGCCCACTAGACAGCAGCTGCTTCCAAACTACTCGCCTCACCCCGAGGTTCCAACTCAACCGTCTCGTGTCATGATTTGAACTCGGCCACCTCACCCTCACCGAACTGTTCCACCGTCCCGGTCTCAGTCTCTCTACCCTCGCACCTCTGACAGCCGAGAGAATCATGGCCTCCAAAGGTAAACATTTTCTACTAAAGACCGGGGCGCGACATGTCTAACTTTACTTTCAATCATCACTTATTGAATCAGTTGTCTCATTATCTCCTATTCTGCATCCTAAGAATGCGCCAAGAAGTTACAATACTTAACAGATGCTAAAATAAAGTACCAATCGAGAAATAGTCTGTCCTAACACTAAACGTAGCCAATGTTGCACACATGCGCGCACGGGAATAACCTAAAGAGAAAATGGCTCTGAGCACCATGGGACTTAACTTCTGTGGTCATCAGTCCCCTAAAACTTAGAACTACTTAAACCTAACTAACCTAAGGACATCACACACATCCATGCCCGAGGCAGGATTCGAACCTGCGACCGTAGCGGTCACGCGGTTCCAGGCTGAAGCGCCTGTAACCGCACGGCCACATCGGCCGGCTAACCTAAGGAGAGCTAACAATAAACTGACACCTGTGCACGGGGCTAGTCCGCGATACCCTAGAACAGTTTGTCAAAGGAAACAATATGCTATTGTTAAAATACCACGCACATCATAGCAAACTACTAGTATTATGCTCACTTAAAGGTACTGAGAAAATAGCTTCGAAGAAGCAGTTGTCGTCATTGTATTAAAGTGAAAATATTCTCCTTGGTCACACGGACCACCTGCTTTTGTTGATATACCCTCGCTCCCTCCGTACTTAGTCTTCGCCAAATGAAGCTGACGTTTAAACTCTGTTCTCCTATTCACTACTTTACGATATACCTCACAAATTACACTTTGCATCTGCTTACCTGATAACGAGAACAAATACTAGCGAAAGTTGAAATATTGATAAAATACGTATTGTGACAAAAATTAATTTAGCAACTTTCATTATCTAATATACTGTCTTTGTTCGATGTATGTTGACATCTTCGATGGCTCATCATTTAGAGGTATGTTTCTTCTTGCAGATGAATATGCAGATTTCGGTTTAGAATATGTATGTTGAAACAAATTGTTGCAAGCATGTATGCTTTCACATCGAAAATTTAATCTATGTTCGTTATGAGATGCCGATATGAATATCAGAATTCTATAAGACACAAGTTGTTACCTGCTTCATACGACAGTAACATTTCCCAACTAACTCAGAAGAAAAGCAATTCATCTATCAAAGACGTTCTGTTACACAACGAACGAATAACTAATCGATAACTTTCATCAAAGCAGTCTCTGGACTGAAGACCACAACATCAGCAATCTTTTCTTTTCGAATTTTTATTAAATGTTTATAATTAAACATTTTAATATCAATGGCTTCCGAATGAAGTAAAACTGAACAAGTAAATTCCGAGATAAATGTAACACACGGACAAAACATTGCAATACCAAAATACATTTAATGTAGAGTAACGAAACTTCGGAAATACATTTGTGTAGGTTATTATATGTGATTATCACTGAAAGATCACAGGTTAAGCCACTGCAAACGGGCAATGTTGGTACATTAACAGCGCACTATTGCGAAGCTCGGCAACATCACAATCCGTTCAGAAAATTTAAAAATCATAAGAAAAGCATATTTTGAATATATTAGTGGAAGTAGAAATTTGTAGACATGAAAAGGAAAACGCACTATTCACACGGAATAACCAATTGGAATTAAAGCACCATAGCATTCTGGCTAATTGTAATTGTTGTATGATAAGGTGTTAGTAAGTAATAGAAGTTTGCATTACTCTCACCTGTGAAAAGCGAGTCATGAGTACATGACGTCACGTGCTCCACGTGGATAGCTTCCGTTTCACCAGCCAGCTAGTCGCTCGTTGTTGTCCTTGGTGGCCTCTTTTGTCCTGTCCTGCACCGAGCTGCCCTGCTGCTGCACTGGTAAGACAATTTTGACATCATAATTTGCATAATGTCACATGCTGGCAGTGGAATTTTTTTATCGCTAATCCGGGCCCTTTTCAGAAAAACTCTTAGCAACTGCTCACCATAAAATATTATCTCTTTTCTTTTTAGATGCAGGAACATTTTAAAGTTGGAGCACGTCTTATTTACCTCTCGCTCGCGGTAGTATTGACGATGTTCTCTGAATAGTAAATTTTGTCTAGGAGTGATGCGTATGTCATTTAGTATCGAGTCACTGGGAATTGCGGATTGCAGGTGGAGTCCCGAACCGAGGTTGACAGCTTTCACTTTTGATATCACGTCACAGGTGCTACAGCGGCGGACGCTCGCTATCTCTGCAACGGCTGGTGGCAGTTTTCTCTTGAAAGTCACATGTTTCGGACAGGAACACGCCAGCTCAGCACCATGGATATACAGTTCTCTGGGACGTTTGGTAAAGTCATCGCTGAATACCAGATACACGAAGCTGCCCGGTTATCATATTACGTTGGTGCCCGTCCCCAAAAAGCTTCTCCTCGGTCTGGTGGAGGCCATCATAGGATGCTGAACTGTTACTTCAGCCCACGCTTGCAGTCACTACCGGAAATGGATGGGAAGATATGGTGTTGGCGCCAAGGTTGACGGAGTACGATAGTGGGAGTCTAGACGAATATGTTGTAAGGACATACTTGAGAAAAGCTTTGTTTAATGGCGACAATTGGTCGAACTCTGGCACAGCGAAGCGGTCGCTCTCTTGGCGTGGGACGGAAGAGAGTTTCAAAGGGTTGTTTCCTGGCCGTATCTGGAATCGGTCTCCCATACGACACAGTAATTTTTATCAGGATTTCACTTGTCCGACCCCGCAGATCAACACTTAGCTTCATATTTTCTTTATCGCGCTCGCTCTCCGATCGGTCTCCAAGGCAGAGCCCATCTCGAGCAGCGTCCAACTGCGAGTAGCAGCCGTCATCATCCCGCCGCCTTGCGCTTCACCCTTGTGTGCGGGGTTTCAGTTGATTATTCAGCCGACCAAAATTCATAGTGAGATTTCTCAACGATGGCATCTACAGAACCAATGCCTCATGTGATATCGTGGTACTGCAGCCGATTACCCACTTGTTTATACATTTCATCTGTTCTCTTTGCTCCCACTAACCGTAGTAGAAAAGCAAACTACATTCCATGCAGTGTAGTTTGTGCTAGGTTTTCGCCAATACCTCTATCAAGTGAGGACTATTTACGCGTTTGGTTTGCTTTATATACATGACTGTTCCTTGCACAAATTCATGATCAATTTTTTGATTCGTTCTAGGAAAATAAAAGTAACTGTAGATTCTTAGGACGGCGCTTACCTGTTAAATAGCCACCCTCTCCAGGATCGTTTCCCATCATCAATTTTGGAGGGGAACTTAGAGCAATAAAATTAATGAATAAGCCATATCAGAGGCTAGCCACCCCACCTAGGATTTGTAGCGGTGCCATTTTAAGACTGCGTTAGACATCTTGTGTAGATTCAATGTAAATTCACCTGGGTGTCAATGGCATAACATCGTGATTCTGCCCCCTAATTTGTACATCAGTTAAAGGTCACAGGATGACAAGCACGAGACCCGGCTCCAGTGGAAACACCCCTAACAACTTTTGTTTACGGTCGCACACCTCCTGCTTGGCGCTGCAGTTGTCTCGTACTTGGCGTTGCAGTTGTTTTGGCCATCGATGTATAAGAGAAATAATTAAGTTTCTTTCAAAAAATCAAAATTAATATTACTTATGTTAGATTCGTATTTGAACACATATTCTATCTGTAAATGCAAAAACTACTCGTATTTTATTCGTGTCATTGAAACCACACGGAATGTGAAACTACGATTTCTAATTTGTCAAAAGAAAAAAAGTTCAAATGTCTCTGAGCACTATGGGACTTAGCATCTGACATCATCAGTCCCCTAGAATTTCTAATTGTCAGTGTCGTATAGTAAATTAATGGTGTTTATCGAAAGTTCTGTTTCTTTTGGCGTATTGACAAGCACTACGAGTAGTGAAAGATGTCCTATTGAGCGGTTCCATTACTTCTACTCAAAACACCCTAAGTACAGGAATACCTCCCAAGACTGGAATCTATTCTTCAGGATTAAGGCGAGCGATAGTTTAGCGTAGTCTCTTTTTCCTATTACGGTTTATGTTCCTTTGAGTAAATTTAATTCAGCCACGGAGTAGTTTCACATTATACTGGCTCAGTATGTTTCAAGGCACTTCTGTAAGGCTACCATAAATACTTTTTTTGTTTTAAACATTCAGCTACCGCCAGCTTGCTCATTATCTCTCGCCCAGTGTCGCATTTAAGGTTAACATCTTCCACTGCAAGGCGCAACTCGGAGCCGGTTTTTCCAATCACCGAACAACGACCTGTCTCGGTGTAATATGAGTGTTCCTTAGAAGTGAGTATTGAACATTTTTTTCTTTTTCAAATCATATTTTTATAATACGATGCACCTTACACTTCAACTTGAGCTGTGTAGTTTAAGCCGGCCGGTGTGGCCGTGCGGTTACAGGCGCTTCAGTCTGGAACCGCGTGACCGCTACGGTCGCAGGTTCGAATCCTGCCTCGGGCCTGGATGTGTGTGATGTCCTTAGGTTAGTTAGGTTTAATTAGTTCTAAGTTCTAGGCGACTGATGACCTCAGAAGTTGAGTCGCATAGTGCTCAGAGCCATTTGAACCATTTGTGTAGTTTATATGTCCGCACAAGTCAGCACCAGAATAGCCGAAAAACTGACATCTGCTTGCCGTCAATTCAAGCGATGTTAAGCACCTGGAAAAGCGTTTGCTCTATCTTCCTATTCAATAAAAACAAGAGTTACGACGTTTGGTTATTTGATCGTTTTCACTGTACATACAGCGTAACAGTGTAATGTATCAAGACTCTTACGTACTTTGCTCTTAAGGGCTACTCCAAGCTTCATCAGTAGCCCTCTATTCCCATTCGCCAGTACTCATTATAATGGTGATCTTCCTCTTTCGCCGGCCGGAGTGGCCGAGCGGTTCTAGGTGCTACAGTCTGGAACCGCGCGACCGCTATGGTCGCAGCTTCGAATCCTGCTTCGGGCATGGATGTGTGTGATGTCCTTAGGTTAGTTAGGTTTAAGTAGTTCTAAGTTCTAGGGGACTGATGACCTCCGCTGTTAAGTCCCATAGTGCTCAGAGCCATTTTTTTCTTCCTCTCTCAGATCTCTCTTCCTCATCATTCCAATCACTCTCACTCGCCGTATTAACCTCGGTCGTCCGCGCATCCTTCTTCCTGGCAACTACTACTCCAAGAAAGCTTTTGGCCATCGTCCTTGCTCCATTCACAGCACAAGGTAACACGACTGAAGAGCTCTATTCTCAGTTATTGGTAGGACTGGTTGTTCCATAGCCATTATGTCCCAAAGTTCCTCGTCTGGGCTGTGTTTGCATCAGTAGACCATGTCCCGCTCCTTTAATATTTCTGGTGTGAGCACATTCTGTTCGGAAACAGAAAAATATCACCGTTGTCGTCGTAGCAACGTTGTCATGAAATATTGTAAAAGACTAGGTGCCGCTTAATTTATGTTTGATTTTCAGTTTTGTATCACAGATCAAAAACCCACAATTCAAATTGTAGTTTTGCAACAGTAGACCAAGCGCCACTTACCAGTCTCTGGACTAATAATGGATAATAGAAAATGTGGCAGCGCCTGGTTCATATGGCTCTGAGCACTATGGGACTTAACATCTGAGGTCATCAGTCCCGTAGAACTTAGAACTACTTAAACCTAACTAACCCAAGGACATCACACACATCCGTGCCCGAGGCAGGATTCGAACCTGCGACAGTAGCGGTCGCGCGGCTCCGGACTGAAGCACGTAGCACCGCTCGGTCGCAACGGCCGGCCCGGCAACGCTTGTTCAGCTCTTCAGCTTCTTGTTCCCTCTCTCTCTCTCTCTCTCTCTCTCTCTCTCTCTCTCTCCTCTCTGTCTCTCTCATAAACACAGAAAATATAAACATCATGAATAGAAGATGGTTTCGAACACATACCACATTTGGTTGGGAACAAGTGGGTAAACACAGCAATCTGGAGAAAACATGTAATGGATTTGCAATACTTTACGTTGTTAACCCTACGGCGGGCGCGTGGCGGCATACAGTGCCGCCAATTCTGTTTTCGTTCAATAATTACGTCAGCCAGCCGAGCACACAACAGTGGTGCTAGATATGCTTCGATTGTTTAGTCACGCGCCAAACTGCATTACTGCGTCGTCATTATACCCACCGTAACAGCTGTGACTCACCTGTGAAGTGGACGACTGCACCGAGATGGCACTGCGTACCGCTCGCGCCCGGCAATGTAAGTACTTGTAGCCGTACCACTTTCGAATGTTTTGATGATTAGAAGCTCTGTTTTACAGCTCTGTCGGTGAATGATGATTTAGTTATTAACGTTGCTTTGGTATTAGAATTATTTTACTGTGTCCCAAGTCCGCACAAAGGAAAGGACTAACACCAGAAGAAATTGAGCGTCTGCTTCTGCAATCATATGTAGATTACGCAGATTTCTCTGACAGCGATGAAGAAGAAGAAATAATTGAAACTGCAGATCATTCTAGTGAATCTGAGCAGTCATGCGTTGACGGGAATGAAGTGAAAGGAATGCCACACGATGACTGCCATTTTTATATTAGTAAGGACCAAGGAACTTTGTGGATAAATGATCCGTTAGCACTACCAGGGAAACCAAAACGTAAGTATATAATCAAAGTCCTACCTGGCCAGAAACGCAATGGTAGAGAAGCTAAAACTGAAATTGAAAGTTTTCTCAAATTGTTTGAGCCTGAGATAATTGATTATGTCGTGGCAAACACAAACAAGCACATAAACAACAAGAGATCATGTGTGAATTACTCAAGGGCTAGAGATTGCTAAACTACTTCTGCTTCTGAAATAGCGGCTCTTTTAGGAGCATTGTTTTTCATTGCTGTACAAAAAGGAGGACGCACAAATGTATTAGAACTGTGGGCATCAAATGGAACAGGAATGATTATTCTAAGGGCAGCATTAAGCTACAAGCGCTTTCTGTCCTTGCTCCGGTCACTCAGGTTTGACGATACTTCTACAAGAAAAGAACGACTAGCAACTGATAAACTTGCTGCCATCCGCAATCTCCACTCAGCATTTCTGAACAACTGCAGAAATAACTACAGTCCAGAGGAGTTCACAACCATTGACGGAATGCTTGTCCCATTTCGCAGACGTTGTGGCAAACTATGGATTGAAGTTATATGCATTGTGCGATAGCAAGACATTTTATAGTTTTAATTTTGAAGTATACTGCGGCAGACAGAAACTTGGACCACATGTTGCATCTTACCAGCCAATGGATATTGTGAAGGGATTGGTTGAGCCAATCAAGGGAACTCACAGGAATGTAACTACAGACAACTACTACAGTAGTTGCCCTGTAGCCCAGCATCTTTTAGAAAATGGGCTAACGTTCATTGGAACATTGAAAAAGGACAAGAAAGAAATTCCTCCGGAATTTTTGCCCAGCAGATCGCGAGAAATTTGAAATTGTCTTTTCGGATTTCAAGATGACTTCTGTCTTTTTTCGTGCCAAACAAAAAGGAACAAGGCTGTGCTTTTCCTGTCGTCAATGCACGATACTGCTGAAATCGAGACCGCTGCAGGCAAGTCTGTTGTAAATTTGGACTACAATGCAACAAAAGGTGGAGTCGATACAGTGGATTATATGTGTACATCCTACTCCACACAAAGGACCACAAGAAGATGGCCCTTAGGATTGTTTTTTCGTTATCTCGATATTGCTGGGATAAATTCCCAGGCCTTGTTTTTTTACAAACAATCCAGAGAAAAGATTCAGAAGAAGAACCTACCTAACAAACATGGCCTTGGTTCTGATGGACTGCCATTTCAAAGAAAGGACTCATCTCTCTACCACGAGATATTCAAGGATTTCTGTCACCTCATCAAACAATTCCCGCCAATCACGATGAGACTGTAAGAAGGTGTGGGAGGTGCCATCTTCGTGGTGGTAAAAAAACTAATAAAACTACTGTCACTTGCAATAGCTGCAAAAGATTCGTTTGCAAGCAACATTGCCACAATGTTGTCTCATGTAATGATGGCAGAGCGTCTCCGGATGAAGAAAGTTTGTGATTCTTGAAATGTATTTATTGACTGCCTTATTCTTTATTATTACTACAAAGTTTTTATACAAATTAGACCTTTTTTTAAAACTTGCTTTAACAATGGTAAACAATCGAATCATATCTGTGGTGATAGTTTATTTAGAATTTGCTATTAAAGTAGTGCTTAGGATATATCCTGGAAATGTGTGTCAGATATTCTGGAACAATTTTAATTCTCTCATGCACCTTGGATATATGTATACAGATCATATTAAAAGTTGCTGTTAAGAATGATGTTATACACAATAAATAATTAATTCCACCAAACACTAAAAGAACTATCTATTTATGTAAGTAAATGTAGGCGGCACTGAGTGCCGCACGCGCCCGCTGACGCAACAATCTTAATCTCACCTGCCGCAAGGTTAAAAGCACGGTGTCCGAAGAAATATTTATACCTAGTGGCAAAAGAATAACACTACGCCAAAAAAGGGGGAGGAATATGATGAACAATGTGAAAAAGGTCAGAACTCAAAACTGTGGTTTTATGTCGATAATAAAGTGGTAGTGCGACCTCCAGACCAGATGAGAGGAAACGCCGATCAGCAAACCGCAAGTAATTACTTTTTTCATACAAATCGCGTCTTGAACTGTTTGATAATCTAAAAATAAATAAACTGTATCACTGTAGGTCCCGATGATGATGCCTTAGAACAAGAACAACGCGAAATGCATCTGGGAAAAGTAAATTAAGTGGCTGGAGGAAAAGGCGGTTTTATTTACAAAACAAGCATAATATATGTCAGAGCTCAAATAGTGAAACAAAATTTTGTCTTACGTAACATTCACTGATTGTATGAAAGTTAAAGAATATATTAAAATAAATTATGAGCACACGTTGCCGGGAAATGCCGCACTTTTCATGTCTGATACGGTTCTCTCACAGACGTTAAACTCCCACTCAATTAAGTAGCTGTCATTTATTTCGATCTACGTGTTATTTCGCGTAGAACTATGGAATTATAACATTCTACTGCCGAAGAAGAACAAACATGTGGTATCATTTACTGCGTCCCTCTCATTGTCGTCGTTTACACCTATCATTCCACATCATTGCTGTAATGCGTTATTGTCGCAATATCACGGTTTCTTCCAAAGGAAATTCGCCTGAATTACTAATTCGAGTTGCTGTCCTTATGACGTACTGTAAACAATTTTGGTCTGAATCTAAGTTAGTCTTTGCCGCTATACCACAGAGCGTTTGGGGTACAGCTGACAATTTTGATATCAATTTACTTAAAGCTCTCAGTTCACTATATCAGTACAGAGAGAGAAATCGTTTGCAGCGTCCATGGTAATAACAGATAATGCCCTCCAAACTTCCTCGCCGTGGCTGTAATTAACTGGAACGATGTTTATACGACCAAATCTCTTTGATCGTTTTCTACAGCATCGCCTTTGTCGGCATTAGGACAGGAGCGCAATTAACATTTCCACTCTGCGACAGCACGCCGGTGCAAATAACCAACAGAGACGAATGATGACATTTGCGGCCTTAAAACTACCTCTAAAATGTCAGCCGCCCTATCGCATCCCGAAAGCGTCTTCCACTCCCGTGTCTCCCTACTGGCCGGTTGAAAGTCATGTTTATACCTTATTGCAATATTCGCGAAGAATAGTCAGGAAATTTATATTACATCGTATGGGACAGAAACGTGTACCCTAGGAGGTGGGAGAAAACAGGATCCAATAACAACGAATACGTAAATTTCCTTTTTTCTGTGTTCCACAATAATTTACTGTACGGCGTTTTGTGGAGAGTACATAGCAAATCATCATCATTTCTCCCATTTTACTATCGGGAAGTTTCCCGAATGCTTTCGTGCGTAATTCATGAAATTTTCATATTATAAGTGAATTTATTGGGAAGAAGAGATATGTTTCCTGGTTCATATCCACTCACAAAGCTACAGAATCTTCATCGAAATGCTCCGAGCGGCGTACAATGCATTTCTTATTCAGTTTTTCCTTGGTCATAAAACTAGAAGTAAATTCAAAGAACAGGTATTCAACCCAAAATGGGTTAAGCAAATTCTGAGAGTGTCTCTGTAAACGTATTGTGTCTGACATTCTGTTTGGAGTTTTCCATCTTGTCGACGTCAGTTTTTAATTATTTCTGGAAACAAAGCGCAACTCAGTTTCAGATATGATCACTTGTCAAAGCGTTATCGCCAACAACTTCCTCACACGCTTTCTAGGATGTCACTGTTTTTATGGCACGAAGTGGGAAACGTAGGACCTATTCTTTTTTTGATAATCATCTGTATGAATAAACAAAATACCACAATTATTTTGCAGGTGTATTATTTCTTACGGACCTTCCGAAAAACTGATTATAACATTAAAAAGTAAGTTCTTTTTTTTTAATAAAGTGTTCATAACGAGAAACACAACAAAATTAACGATTTTAACACAACTAAGTGAAAACAATCTGCTCTGGAAGGCTTTAATCTTTAATTTTAACAAACCGAAGTAAATTTAATGGGCCCAATATGAAGGAAGAAGAAAACTAAAGTAACACAGAGCTCTGCCAAATGCACTCAGTCATCTAGAAAAAAGCGAAGGGCGATCATCATCACTATAATGTGCTGCCGTTTACACCATAACAGCATTGTGGTCCGGTCCACAGTGTAATTTTGTTCGCACCATTGTATCACAGTATCCTGCACAGACTGTAGATATTCAGCTTTACTCAAATACCTCATTACGAGGTCCCTGTCATAGAATTTCGCCGTACACCGCTTGGGTAATACGCCTTCACGCAGCATAGGTATTACAGTTTTTTGGAGAAACAATATGTTCGAAAGGGCCGGTTTTATTGCTTTCAAGGCCTGTGGGAATCACCAAACAGGTTATCAGAAACGAATCAGATGTTAACAACTCATCAAACACATCACAACACTGAAATCGGAAATAAAGAGTATTAACATAACAACAACCGGATTGAATATGATACTTGCTAAAATGATACGAGTCCCGTTCCATCTTATCTCGCAACGTTGAGATCCTTTTAATCAGATTAAGTAGAACTTTGTTTCACTTATGGTCGGTGCAGTTAAATAATGTTTAAGAAGGAAGACATTTAGATCTGGCCTTTCAAGGCAGTCATTACGACAGGAGGTAATTTTGACCTAGTTACATGGCAAAACATCTAAGACAGTGATGTAAAACACTTCTGGAACGATGCCTGAACTCACTTTCTTATTTAATGAAGCATAGTTACACTATTTCGCTGCTTACTATTTTTACTATCACATTCATTCTAAATAAGTGTACCCAGTTTCACTGACGTTTCATACCTTAAATTACTTTTCATCCATTTTATCAGTCGACCGAAAAAAAAAACATTCGCCGCATTGTTCTGTACTGTCTGTGATTAAGCAATGGTCTCTCCTTGAAACCGTCAGAAAAACATTTGCAGTGCCTTTGAGAACTGAAAGATGACCGAAGAAAAAAATTACACATGAAACACGTAATAAGATGAACTGCACATCGGTAAGCAATGTATCAATAGTTAGTACTTGATGAACCTCGTAGACACAAGTATCAGCATGTGTATATAACTAAAGACTCACACGGCTGGGACCACCGAAATTCATCACAGTTAAAAATGTGCTATTGTCTGCGATGGGATCATTATTGTGCGAATATACAGAGCGTCCAAGAATTGAAGGACCTAAATTCCTTCTTCCATGGAGTATCTGACGATACAATCAATGCTCAGAAATTAATACACTCATGTTCAGAAAAATACCTTGAATGACTAGCGACAGAATGTTCATATTCATAGGACATGCACATCAATGTGTTCTGCAGAAATGACTGTCATTTCAATCACCTCGGTTCGGCCTGTGTCCTGTTCCCTAGTAGACATAGGTCCGCCATGCTTCCTCATAACTTGTTCCATACGTAATGGCATCGGCGCGTATTTCAATCACCTCGGTTCGGCCTGTGTCCTGTTCCCTAGTAGACATAGGTCCGCCATGCTTCCTCATAACTTGTTCCATACGTAATGGCATCGGCGCGTATAAGGCGCGAATGGCGTCCTGTGGTATTGCCATCCATGCTGCATTCACCTGGTTCCAAAATTCATTCGTCGTGGTTGGCATCGGGTCGCGGCGCTGCGCCAGTCGTCTCACCATAACGCACACATTTTCAACTGGCGACAAGTTTAGTGATGTGGCAGGCCAAGGCAGAAGTCTAACTTCATGTGACACCAAGGAGGCACGTGTTCGTGCAGTGACATGTGGTCGTTCATTGTCTTGCTGGAAAATGGCGTTTGGGGTGTTGCTCAGAAAGGGTATGGCTACGCATCGCAGGATTTCATTCCTCTAGGTCAGTGTGGTTACAGTTCCATGAGCAGGTACCAACTGTGATTTGTCCTTGAACGCAGTAGCACCCCACACCATAAGGCGTTGAGTAATATGTCTTGTGTGAATGCAATCATCGAAATGTCGTCACTTCCCTGTATGTGGCGAGCCAAAATGTGACCATCATTTTCAACGAAACAGAACCTGGATTGGTTCAGAAACGCTATCCGATCCCATTCCTGTCCCCAATGATGTCATTGCATACACAACTGCCGTCTAGCATGTTTCTGCACATTCGTCGAAGATAGATGGAGAAGTGGACGAAGCTCACGTAACCCACGTCGTAATAAAGGGCGACGGACTATCATTCCGGATAGTACACGAAGTGTTGCATTTGTCCACCGTTGCGCCAGAGCCGAGAAGGACACAGATCTCTCCTGCAATGCCATTCGGATCAGGTGTCGATCTTCTCGTGTTGTGGTCTGCGTGATGACAACCTGGCCAATCTCTTCATGTTCTACGGACTACCGTGAACCATTCTGCGCACACCCGTTGCACTGCGCAAAAACTTCGTCCTAAACGGTTAGCATATTCCCCGATGGATGCGTTACAATTGTCTGTTGACATCAATGAACCCTCTTTCAAACTCACTGATTTGAAGGCACGATTCGCGCATACGCCTGCGAGGTGTCCTCCACGTCTGCTCAAGTCACACTGATCCATTGCCTTCGGTTCATAGGGACAACGAGAGCCCCAGGCACATTTTAACGGTGGGTTGTTTTCCGCCGCGATATCGGTGTTGACCTTGAACCCGCATGCCGACTAGATTAAAATGCTAGTCATTTCTGCAGAACATACTAATGGACATGCTCTGTGAATGTTAACATCCTATCTTTAATCGTTAAAGACGTTCTGTCCTTTTTCTGAACATGAGCGTACTCCATCAAAACCTGATGCGTATAAGGCATGTGTTACGAATGTGCTAATATTTTACAACCAACTTCAACAAGTTTTCCGTATGGGGTTACATAAAATACAAGACAAATCAGGTAATGGGTTCGTAGCTGGTTATCTACTTGTGGATAAGAGTAATTGTACAACAAAATAACGAAACACAGGTTACTGTTGTCACTATATGCTAGAAAATTTTCTTTGAAAAGAGGAAAACGCCTTATCCATTACTAAGTTCATTACCGAAACCGCTTTTAGAGACACCTTTTGGGAAAAGCCGACGAGCGTTCAGTACAGAGACGTCTTGGAAAAGAAAATACTATTGGAAACTGAGAACCTCTCTCTTCAAAGAAATTATTGAAAACGTGAGCGGAGGGATATTATCCACAGCACTTCGAGTTATCCTTGTTGTAAGCCACGTAAGAATAATGGATATTGTTCCCTTTCGTAAGAACATTTCTATCAGGAATGTTACTTTAAAGGAAGAAGGCGTAAGATATGGTTAACATTTAACAACACTATGGAACTGTTACATGTAAGATGAATCAATATGTTACATCTAGGTTTTATGTGGCAAACAACATAAAACGACGTACGCCAATCACTTTCTAGATGTAAATTGCCATAAAGAAGGCAGTTTGTTGTCTTTTTATTTTCATAATGTTTTATAAATATTGTCACACAAATCCATATTTATAAAAGTGAGAAAATCTAAACAGATTCCTTACAGGGAATAATGGTCTGCACATATAGTCAACGACGTAATCTAGCGGTCTGTTAATCATGATTGATTCTGTAATTTTCTGGTGGCAGCGCTACAGCCTGAAGTCACGAGGAATGCATGCTACTTATCTTGGTCACCGAAGTTTATCATTGCAGCAAAATAGCAGAACAGATTACACGATAATATGTTGACCAATTGTGACCAATTGCGAAAACACTGGTTCTTCATCAGAAGAGTATCTAAGTTGCTAAACAGCATTACAGGCTAACAAAAGTCCCTCAACACCTTACTAGGCAACATATGTTTCGATAGAATGAACATTGTTTTCGGACGTTACGCTTTTCGTTATGGAGACATTTGTCTTTTGTTATTATAATTGAAAGGATTTAAAGGACAGTCATCCAACGTCAAGTACAGAGGTTCTTCCTAACAATACGTATTGCTCACAGTAATATCAATTACGTTGTTTGCTCAACTGGAAAATACACTGATCAGTCAGAACATGACGACCACAGACTTATTGCCGATATAAACCCGTCTAGGCGACAACAGTGTCACTTGGCGAAGGATAACTGCTAATCAGACACGCGCTGTATCAGCGAGGGTGCCGACTGTGTGTAGAACTGAGTCTGATAGAGGACAGATTGTGATAGCCTCGGAGGCTCGCCACAAGCATTTCGGAAACTGTAAGACTTGTGAGGCGTTCTAGAAGTATCTTCAACACGTGGCGAAACCGAGTTCAGACCACGTCCAGGCGCCTTGAGTTTGGGTGGCAGTCCCTTATTACAAATATCGGACGTCATAGGCTGGACAGACTGGTAAAACGGCACAGGTGGCTAACTGTGGCGGAACTAACATAAGACTTTAATGCTGGGCAGAGTACAAGTGTGTCTGAACACACAATGCACCAAACACTCCTAACGATGGGCCTCCGCAGCGGACGACCCATGCATGTGTCAATGTTAACACCACGGTGTCGGCAACAATGAATGAAATGGACTTTGAATGAAATAGCGCGTGACCTTCCGCACTGGACGTTGGCGCAGGGGCAGAGAGTTACATGGTCTGATGGATCCGAAATCTTCTCCACCATGCCGATGGGAGGGCGCGAATTCGTCATCTGCCAGAGGAGCAGCTCCTTGACATCTGTACTGCGTAATGGAGGCAAATTTGCGGGGCTTGATCCAGCTGTGGGCCACATTCACGTAGGCATCCATGGATCCACTGGAGCTCGTGCAAGGCACCATATCGGCCAAGGAGTATCTACACTGGTTGCAGACCACGTACACCTCTTCATGACGTTCATGTTCCTGATGACAGTGCCATTGCTCATCAAGATAATACCCCTGTCCCAAGGCCAGGAGTGTGGTGGTTCGTGGAACACAGTGGCCAGTTCCAATTGATATACTGGCGCCCCAAAGCACTAGATCTGAACCCTATCGAACACATCTGGGATGTGATTGAACGTGGCGTCAGAGAACATCGTCCTCCTTTCCCGGAATTTACGCGAATTACATGACCTGTGTGTGGGCACATGTGGTGCCAACTCCCCCAGTCGACGTATGAAGCCCTCACTGCTTCCATGTCATCACGCGTCGCCATAGTTACCCGTGCGAAGGGTGGACATACTGGCGGTTAGGTAGGTGGTCATAAATGCTCTGACTGATCAGTGTATCATCCAGCGTAACGGAGATTTTGTGGATAACATTCCACCCCTAACGTCGCCATACCTGACGCTTGTCGTCAACTGTTGCGATTAAGAGCTCCCCTTCAGCAGATAGTACAACCCACAGTACCAATTAAGAACAACTATTAATAGCGATTAACTGTTGCGAAACATTCTGCCGCCAAGCTTTATAACTAGTATTAAGCACGACTGATAAAGTCTGCTTGTTGTATGAGTTAAAGGTCATTGCGCAACCGTTTTTATATCTTGTGTGTAAATAGGAAATAAATAGATAAATCAATAAAGTTATTGGAGAGAGATTTTCATAATACATTTAGTTTCCGGAGAAGATATTCCTTGATTGTTAACAGGAGATATTCATTTTTCCCAGTTACACCTCTTTGGTTATAACCAGCTTCTCCTTGGGAGGGGTCGTTTCCACGTGGTTTCGTTTCTGAAGAAGTGCTGATTGCTCAGAAGGAGGCACAACAGCATCTATCACCTTAAACGGACTCACAACGTGCAGAAAAATTCGTACAAGGTTCACAAATGCTACTAGCGCAGTAGCTTTAGCCATCATCATTATCTTCGTACGATTATTGGTATACGTATAATAGTGATTTGTTGCTAGGACTCGTATCAGCTCCTGTTCGGTGAAATTTATTTTTCTTTCGCTTCAAAGTAATATTGTAGCTTAATAAAAGAATATAGTGTTACACCTTTTCTTCGATACAACTTCTCTTAAAGGCATTGATTCGAAATGGCGTTGGTCACCTTTACAGGCAATCCCCATACTATTACTGCAACATCGCTCAAAAGACTAAAAACGGTACTGCCTAACTGTGAAAAGTATGTTTGAAGTGCGACTGTTTGATGCCTGTGTCCAAGGTGTAACGCTGTATGAATTTATGTTTTCGGTAACGAAGAAGAAGGGAGACAATAAAACCGAAAGACAATAGCGGCGCTGAATTGAATGATCTCACCCGACGGATAACCTCGTTGGCGATAATCTACGAAACAGAAATGTACTGTGAAGGATTTGTATTCTAATACTATAGCACCCTGAACTCCACTTTGCAAACTAGCATTAATCAACATAGCTCAAAACTGATTGCTTAAGTGATAATAGTGACGGCCTTTATTTCTAATAGCTAATGAGCGACTGTGCGGCTGGTTGAAAACAATTGTTTGGAAGAAAGTATCTACTTCTTCCTTTTTTGTAGTAGTAACAGCGGTTCCGTGCGTAAAAGCAACACGCTTACGAGCTTCCTGTTGCATTATTGAATAAGTTGGGTTCGAAAATTGAAATTCCATACAGTAGCTATAGTGGTGTTCAGTGAGGTATGTTGTGTTCTTTGTGAGTCGATAACAGCATCGGAAATCACACTATGTCTCGTTTCTTCTTTAGAAATTTATAGCTCCACTTCGTTAGCGCCCACTGTTTCGCCGACCTGTATAGTCTGCACAGTTTTATTTGTTTGTTTCTCTTTAACGGAAAATTTATGTTGTTCACAAATTGCAACACCGTCTAAACACTTCACGCTAATTAAACTCTTTAAACCTATGTCCTCACCGAAAGTACTTATGACCAATAAGCTATTGTGGTAGCTAGAAACCAGGGTTTCGTTAACCATTCCTTTTGTGTCATTCCCGAATACATACATTTTATATCTAACCTAGAAGTGAAATACTAGTTTGTTTTAACATAAAGAGGTACTGTATTAAAATTTTCCATCCCCTATTTCATACCCTTTGCGGTTGAATTTCAAAAAACAGTGAAACAAGAATTTTTATATTTTAAAACCGAGAAGCCAAATTCAAATATTTACAGGTTTAGATTTATAAATGTTTTCATAATGAAATACCTTCATGTAACATATCCAATATTTTACCCTCTTAGGGATCAAATTTCCAAAAACTGAAAGATGTATGTTTTTTATTTGGAACCTGGAAGTGAAATACCAATTATAATAGGCGCAGCGTTAAAAAACTTTAATAGTTCTTTCAGATAATTCAGTTTAGAAAACAATTTTCATACACATAGAAGTTAAATTTCAACAAACTCAGGAGCAGGTGTCTCGTTTTTTCTTATCAAGATATCAAATAGCAATTTTCATAGATATAGCCTCAACATATCCTTAATAGCATCATATTCTCAAAAAACCTTTCATTTCCTATTTCATCGTCCTATGGATGGAATTTCAAGCACCTGATTCTTAAGCACGCCTATAGCTGCCTATAAGATCAACTTTCTCTGTAATTTTCAAGTTTCGATATTCAGTGGTTTCGGAATGGCGATGTGGAGTCAGTGAATCAGTAAGTCAGTCGCGACATTGCCTTTTATGTACAGCGATAACACACCGCATATGGATTGATTGTTTGTTATTGCGTACAGTTGGCAAAAAAAATTGCCGTAACTGAATTTTAAATTAACTGCCACTTTACACAGCAGCAAACCACATTGCAGGATGTACAGATCTTCTCATAAAACTAAAGGGGACTTCTAATAGTGAGTACACTAGGCGGATTAACATTTTTAAGACATTTAGCATAAGGACGCAAACTGTGCATACAAGCAATGAAACTGTACCGCTGCGTTCGTAGCATTGCAGACCTATTAAAGGCATTTAATGTTCAGTAAAGACTGTTAAGAAGTATTTAAATGGAAGCACACTGTAAATACAAGCAAGAAAACGGAACCGCGGCGTTCGTAGCATTGCAGACCTATTAAAGGCTCTGTAGTTCGTGATGTTCAGTAAAGAGTGTTAAGAAGTATTCAAATGCATGCAGCTGCAGCTTAACTCATTCGTATCTCAGTATCAGCGCTTTGTCGGCGGACGTGTTCCAGGTAGAACGTGCTGTGTTGTGCGCTGCGCAGTCTTCGCTTCCGCGTGGTAAAACTCGGTGCTTGCGGCAGCGTCTAACTGCATTTAATGAAAGTTTGAATAATTCAGTAAGAAGCAATGAAGGGCCAACCGACTTGGAATGACGCTAATAAAGTAACCATGCTGCATCCAAGTCCTGCGAAGCTGACAGTTGTTTAAAAGAAGACGTGAAAATGTCATGCAATGATATTATATGAATCCATCCGTTATTTCACCTTTCGGAAGAATCTCAGCAGCTTTGCGGGAACGTGGTCAAGCGCGTATCAATTTCCCGTCTTAAATGGTGTGCGACAACTACGAGTTGACTTATAGAAGCATATTCCATCTTACGTTTGTGTTTTTGACTACAGAGCTATTGTAATTCAAGAATGAGTGTATGGAGTGTTGTGAAACGAGGGAGAGGGCAACCGACCACTGTTGAACTGAATGAAAGAGCTATAAATTACGAGTCACAGTTAGCAAATATATGTACTCAAGTAGTACTCAAAGTACTGTAACTGACAGCAGAACGACAGCAGACTGACATGCATTGAGACTATGAAATAGTGCACAGATGGTGGCAAGCCACTAGCCGAAGCCTGAAACATGAAAAAAAAGACGACTAATTGCTGTGCTCTATAATTTATAAATAAGTACTAAAGATTCTATCCTACATGATAAGCCTAGCCTTATCTGAAATATGTAATGTATCACTAACTCATACAATTTTTCCAGAGAGAGTGAAATAAACCAATATTAAAGGGCCGTTTAGCAAAAATTGATAGTAGCAATATAAAAACTGTCGACCTGGTTTACTGCTGACATTTTACAAAACTTCGGAGAAGGTTGAGAAAGCTTCATTTCTTTCCTTTAAAAAATGAAAAAAGACTTATTAATTTGTTGGTGTGCGCAGTATTAGTGGCTTGATTATGTGTTGTGCTTTTTCAGTAAGTTCACCAATAAACCAGTTACCTATTGTCAATGTAACAAGTCGATTGATCTCAACATAGCATCTCACCTTAGCAGTAGTAATATCCTCAGGAAATCACAGTTTGTGTTTCAGGAGAGTTCACTCACCAAATTTTGCGAGCATTAAATAACACCGGTCGGTATTTTTTGTGATATACCTAGGGCATTTTATTGTAAAAATTACAGAATTCTCGTAGATAAAATGAAGTTTTATGGGCCTGATGGAATGGCCAACCGCTGAATAATGCTGTACCTAACCCAAAGAATGCAGAAATTTGTACTTAGTAATACGACCAAAGCTGTCCGAGTACTTAATTCTGACTGTGCAGAAATCACGTATGGCGTTCCCCAAGACTCAATCTTAGATCCACTATCGTTCCACATATACGTAGACAATCTTCCGTCTAATAGACAGCAACCAGAATTAGTTCTTTTTGCAGATGAAGCAAGTATTGTAGTCAATCCAAGCATACATACAGAAACAGAAGAAGTGACAAACAGTGTTCTTGAAAGTACTATTGACTGGTTTTCCGCAAATGGTCTCACCCTCTGTTAAAACGACATAAAATCCTCAGTTCTGCAAATCTACGGTTACACCACCAAATCTAAGTGTAGCACATGATGAGGAAATAATGAATAGGGTGCAATTACATTCTTAGGTATCCATATTTATGAGAATTTAAAGTGAAGTAAGCACATTTTGGAACTCCTAAAACAACTTAGTTCAGCCGCATTTGCAACAAAAATCATCGCAAGTCTTGGGAAAAGACTTATTAACATATTTTACATATTTTCATTCAGCAATGTCATGAGAAATAATTTTCTGAGGCTAGTCATCTTTAAAAATGTCGTCATCGCTTAAATGCTTGCTGTAAGAATAAGACGTGGTGTTCAACCACAATCATCTTGTAGACCACTGTTTAAGAAGCTGGGCATTTTGACCACTGCTTCACAATGCATATATTCCCTCATGAGGTAGTCGTAAATAGTCCAATACGGTGGGTTTCATTTCTTTCCTTTGAAAAATGAAAAAAATACTTATTAATGTTGTGGTGTGTGCAGTATTCGCGGCTAGATTATATGTAGTGCTTTTTCAGCAAGATTACCAATAAACCAGGTACCTATTATCAACGTGACAAGTCGTTTGACCTCAACATTGTATTTCCGGCTAATAGTCGTCACTTTGCTAAAGAAATCTCCACCTGAGATTTATTATGTAGCAATGTTGTCTGTAAAGTAGTGTAAATGGCACTAAATTGCAGATCGTTTATCAAATTTAATACTACTGTTATATGAGGTGAAGCACTTCTCTTTAGCAAAATGAAGAGTTTGTCACAGCATACTACACGCGCACAACACTGACGTATATTTCCTGTTAAAATATTTCATGAAAGTAGTGCAAAATACTCAGGCTTCATACATCAGTAGATAAGAATTTATATAACGTAACTTGCTATCCGCACTGTATTTATAGACTCACTCTAAGCTGAATTTGTCTTTTCAAAGCGGGTTCTGGGCCACCAATCAGTAATCATTATAGTAATTATTTATAACCAACATTTGTGTCTGATATAATTTCTATTCAAAACTGCCGCTGCAAAATTTTACTAAGATGGCCGCTGACGTGAGAAAATCACTTATCGATTGTCGGTTCAGATCCTATTTTACCACAAACAAACAATATATATTAAATCATTTTGCTTTAGCCTCATTATGCATTAACATTTGAAAATATTCTCAATAAAAATTGCTTGTTACTTTCCTACCACTTATTAATAAACTGCACTGTAAATCACTAACAGTAATGGCTGCGCTCCTTAGTAGCTGAGCGGATAAATTAACACTTATATAGGATGAGAATTACAATGGATTAAACTTTGAAATAAATAAAAATAATTTCACCTACAAAGTAACTATATAGTTAACAACACATCAGAGTTTCCTACAGACCTCAGTGTTAGATCACTCGCGCCCAGTCAGTTCAATGGTACGAAGAAGAAGCGTCCTTGATCTACAATTATCACAGATAACAAAGATGATTTGCATTGTCTATTCTCCATTAACATTGTCTGAGATATTATTGACACGAAAAATTAAATTATTACACAAATAATAATTATTTATTATTACCTGTAAGTATCGATGAAGTCCTTTTGATTGATAACACAATAATGTTCGATCAAATTCCACACACAATTCTGTCGTGAAAATTAATCTGAGTCAAATGTAGTCGTGGATATTACAATGTTTAGCATATAATCTACATAAATGGGCAATGTTAATGCAGAATGACTCGTTCTACATCATTAAGATTCATCGCGCAAAATGATCCATGGAACGTGAAGCTGAATTAACTAACCAGCCGATGATCAATGGTACGAGAACGTGTACGGCTTGTAACTTGCCTGGGCACGTCTGCGCAGAATGGATACAGAGTCACGTGGCTCAGCTGCCGGCTTCGCTATGACAACATTGTCTGGATCATACACCGCTGTGACCCGCGTGCAGCCGACTATATACACGGCCCCTCAAGTAAGCTCATGTACCAGCATTAACGAGACGGACATTGCAATGGAAATCACTGCATTCATAGACAACAACAAATCCGAATCATCACAACCGTCGGATTTATACCGACGCAGGTGCCTGCAACTATACAGGAAGCAGGGACGCAGAGGTTTCAGAATGAAAAAAACACTCCGCCTTGTAAAGGGGCTGAACAGTCTGCTTCACACTTGCGTCAAAAATGGAAAGGAATAGTGAGCACCTTCAGCCAAAGGGGTTCTGCCATTAGGAAAAAGACACCAATTGCAGGCGAGTCTTCATATTCGGGAAGCAGACAGTCAAGAGACCACCGAAAATCCGCCCAAAAAAGCAATTAAACATCGACGGGAAGGAAGCCACTCGATACAAACTGTCAAATACGTACAGAAAGTTTCCACACCTCCTTGCTGGCAGACGACAGAAAAATGCAGAAGGATAAATGTTGAAAGTCTCGGAACCTAAACAGACACAGCACCAGTTCCAAAAAGTCTGATATTCACGAAAAGGTGACGAGATACTGGAGAAGGAAAAGCAGTGCTTGGGAAGCTCAGTTCGCAGAGCACTTGACCCCGAAATGTGTACACGGTATCAGACAAGTGAATGTCTGTTGCTATCCAGCACTTGGGTGCTCACGGTTTTGTTCTAAAACAACCACGTTGCTGTATCTGGGACGATCTGAGTACGTAGTTATGGTTGGAGATATCAACCGTGTTCTCGTGAGAAAGGACAAATTTCCTAACTTTACCACCTATCCCGAACTTCGTTACTTCATACGTTGACTCAAACTGTTAGATAGCTGGGAAGTGGTACACGATGATCACTTAGGGTATACATCCGTCATGAACCACTCAGTCACTCGATGGGACAGCAACTACGTGCCTTCCCCGGTCACTTCAGACATCCTGGACGCGGAAAGGTGGCCTTCGACCTTCTCAGAGCGTAGTGTTAATGTGTGCACGGTCAACCTCCGGCGTCAAATAATATGGCGCAGTAGGGGTCAATGGAAACTTAACGTAGCCTACGTACAGGAATTGAGATATTGACAAATAGTTACGAACACATGGGAATCCTGTGAAAGACCCACCACACAATATTCGTCCTTACGTGTGTGGTGGGTCCAGTGAGTAAAGCCAGCCCTAAGCTACGCGCTGATGCAATACGACAAGAAACGAACACAACGACACCGAAGCACGACAGAATTTTATTACATGTTCGTCTGGGATCTTGTGGATCACCAGGCATAATCGGAATGTCGGGCCGAGCTTCAAAGCATCAAGGCTAATATGTTGACGGTCACTCGGCGACGACTGAAAGGTCCAGTAGTCCGATCGCCATGACGAGACATAATCAGCAGAGAAACGCCCTCAGTGCATCATGTCGTCGCAGTTGTCAAACGCCGTCGACAAGCACTGATCCGTTCTTTAGGTCTATCCGACGGTCGACGGCTGTTATCACAGGCAGACTTCGCAATATCCTTCCTTCTATCGTGAGGAAGATCCTATTGTTGAGGAACTTACATTCTGGAGACAGTCCATCGTACCCTTGATGGTTAAGCGGCCGGACTCTATTTGAGCAAACATATCCACTGAAGGCATCATTGATACTCTAGCCAAGGAGGGATTCAACCGATCGCCAGGACCAGACGGCCTACCGTTAGAATTTTATGAGAGCTTGAAGGAAGGAATTTTGCCGCGATGGAGGGAGATGTAAAAGGAGTTGCTGTCCTTATGACTCCACCGCCTCCGTGATTTCCGAAAGTTCTAATTATTTCGATAGCAAACCCTTTGGAAACAGCGATCTGACAGCTGTCGGCGAATCACTTAACTTGGATTTTAAAATTTTTACCCATCTCCTCGCGTTGCTTCTCTATACTAGGCCTTCTCCCCGCACAGAAGTTCAAAGTGGTTGTGATGTGGTAGTGGAGAGTTCTTATCGAGAAGTCGTGGTGGAGGGTGCTTGTTGAGAAGTAGCAGTGGTGAGTCGCTGTTGAGAAGTTCCCATGGAGAGTGCTTGTTCAGAACTTGTAGTATTGTTTTGATGGGCTAGACACCAGATGTTGTTGGATTAGGGATGCTGTAATGTGCTTTTCGTCAATATATATGAAGGTAAAAAAAATTCCTTTTTTTAATTTATTTCAATGTCTTAAACAATATTGCCTCTTGGTCACAGGTTCAGTCAACAAAGCATCTGGCTCGTATTCTTGTATTAGACTGTATTTCTGGTTTCTATGTGCAATTATAGTATTTCTGGTTTTTTTTAATTACTTCAGTATAAATGGTGTTTAAAATATCTGGTTTTATTGAGGAAGAACCGTGCCATGTGTGTACGTTGAATCACACTTCCACACACAGAACAGCTACACTTGTGTTTTGTTGTTAATAAACATGTTGAAAATCAGGGAAAATGTAATGAACGCGTTAAAAGGGAATTTGAGGCGTTACGGAAGCAAGTCAAACAAATTGAAGGCGAAATCGTAGGAAAAGACCGCAGAAAAAATTTAGAATCACAGATAGCAGAGGGGTTTGAAGAAAGTAATTTATTTCATTTAGGAGAAGCAACAAGAGAGCGCCAGGCGCGCGAACTTGACAATAATCGACGTTCGGACTGGGACAGACGCGGTAGGTCTTTGACGCCACGAGGAGAAAACTTTGACTATAAACACTTCTTAACTGTTCGGAAATTTAAGATCTTTCGCAATTCTAAGAATGACATACATCCATGTGCATGGTTAGATCAATTTATGCACGCATTTCCACCAAGTTTGCTACTAAGTCAAAAACTGGAATTTATGTGTGGCTATTAAAGTCCTCAGGGTATTCGCTACACTAAAAAGGGGAGGCCGCCAATTGTGAAATTCAGATTCGATTCATACTGCGCATAATAAAAGCTCATGGCCAGATGTGTAATGTGGCAAAGCACCAAGATGCACTTCTCAGCCGTTGTCGAGAAAATCGACAGTTAAAAGAAACAGTTGCGGTGAAATACTCTATACAGTTAATAATTTTCCACAGCGTCCTGGCGCAGCGGTAAGCGCTCGGGTTTGAAATCAAAAGGTCGCGGGATCGAATCTCGCACCATGCGACTTTTTTTTTAGTATTTGTTTTTTGTAATATATATATATATTTACCGGCAATCAGTTGCAACAATTATACATATAATATGTTGTTGAAAGTCGGTTGTCGTGGAAAAACTGGCGACTTCGAACATCATTATGTTTTCCGCAAACAAAGTTGTATTTCACAAATGATATTAATTCATTTCATAATGTTAACCACGTATAGTTAACGGAAGACGTGGAAACGATATTCCGAAACGAATACGTATAACGTAAGTCAAACGTTCGAATTAGAAATGAGACCCCACGAACACAAATTCGCAGTGGCAGATATGAAATATAAACTCCGTTACTCGCTCGTTACACTTGAAGGACAGATTTTGAATGGGCCGAAACGAGCCGCCGCGTAGCAGCGTAGTTGCCTGCTAACTTCGAAAGAAGGTAGATGCGGTCCCTAGCGCAACTTATAATATCGTCCAAAATCAGTGCGGACGGGAGAGTTTTGGTACACCCTGTTTGAAAAAACGGAAAAAATGGAGGCGGTACAATTGGAGAGCGATCCGCCTTCACCAACATGCATAAGCTGTTCATTAATAGTTTATATATATATGAATTACAAAAAACTAATAATAAAAAAAATTGCATGGCGCGAGATTCGATCCGGCGACTTTCGGATTACGAACCCGAGCGTTTACCACTGCGCCACGACGCTGTAGAAAACTACTTGTAAATGAATATGTGCCGTAGCGCGCACAGGGCCCCGAGCTGTAGTAGTGCTATTTCCCTTTTAGTTTGCTGCACTGCTGCCTACTCTTTTACTATTCTTTGTATCTATCAAAACAACTCTTCGACTATCAATCTATCTAGAGAGTCGGTAAAGAATAACCCAAAAGTGATTTCGGAAATTACCGTTGGGACTTACTGTATCTTCAGCAGCATTCATTCGTAGTTTAAACGAAATTTTACCTGTCTATCTACGTGGCAATATTACTTCATACGTTGACGATATTCTTATTGCTAAACGTTCTTGGAGTGAGCATAACAAGATTTTCGATTATTTATTACGTATTTTTGCAAGAGTTGGCATTACAGTGAACTTGGAAAAACTGAATTTGGTCGTTCTCAGGTGAAATTTCTTGGTCATATTATTTCTACAGAAGGTATTCTTCCTGATCCAGAGAAACTAGACGCTATTCGTAATTATGCTGTTCCTACCACAAAACGTGATGTTCGTTGTTTCCTTGGTGTCTGTTTTTATCTTAGACACTTTGTTAGATTGGACGATTTGGGCACACCTCGTTTTTGCGAACTATCTAGAAAGTTCTTTTTAAACGAAAATCGGTTGACAACTCTTTTTGATTATTTTGCATTCCTGATGAGTGGGTTAATAAATTGCTTTGGTATACATATTTCAGTTATGCACACTTTGGACCCAGAAAATGCTTTCATAAATTACGAGAAAATTGCTACTTCAGTAATATGGAAAATCGTATTCGATTTGTTCTTGCGAAATGCAAATTATGTCAAAAGGCTAAGCCGCCAACTACACTCCTGGAAATGGAAAAAAGAACACATTGACACCGGTGTGTCAGACCCACCATACTTGCTCCGGACACTGCGAGAGGGCTGTACAAGCAATGATCACACGCACGGCACAGCGGACACACCAGGAACCGCGGTGTTGGCCGTCGAATGGCGCTAGCTGCGCAGCATTTGTGCACCGCCGCCGTTAGAGTCAGCCAGTTTGCCGTGGCATACGGAGCCCCATCGCAGTCTTTAACACTGGTAGCATGCCGCGACAGCGTGGACGTGAACCGTATGTGCAGTTGACGGACTTTGAGCGAGGGCGTATAGTGGGCATGCGGGAGGCCGGGTGGACGTACCGCCGAATTGCTCAACACGTGGGGCGTGAGATCTCCACAGTACATCGATGTTGTCACCAGTGGTCGGCGGAAGGTACACGTGCCCGTCGACCTGGGACCGGACCGCAGCGACGCACGGATGCACGCCAAGACCGTAGGATCCTACGCAGTGCCGTAGGAGACCGCACCGCCACTTCCCAGCAAATTAGGGACACTGTTGCTCCTGGGGTATCGGCGAGGACCATTCGCAACCGTCTCCATGAAGCTGGGCTACGGTCCCGCACACCGTTAGGCCGTCTTCCACTCACGCCCCAACATCGTGCAGCCCGCCTCCAGTGGTGTCGCGACAGGCGTGAATGGAGGGACGAATGGAGACGTGTCGTCTTCAGCGATGAGAGTCGTTTCTGCCTTGGTGCCAATGACGGTCGTATGCGTGTTTGGCGCCGTGCAGGTGAGCGCCACAATCAGGACTGCATACGACCGAGGCACACAGGGCCAACACCCGGCATCATGGTGTTGGGAGCGATCTCCTACACTGGCCGTACACAACTGGTGATCGTCGAGGGGACACTGAATAGTGCACGGTACATCCCAACCGTCATCGAACCCATCGTTCTACCATTCCTAGACCGGCAAGGGAACTTGCTGTTCCAACAGGACAATGCACGTCCGCATGTATCCCGTGCCACCCAACGTGCTCAAGAAGGTGTAAGTCAACTACCCTGGCCAGCAAGATCTCCGGATCTGTCCCCCATTGAGCATGTTTGGGACTGGATGAAGCGTCGTCTCACGCGGTCTGCACGTCCAGCACGAACGCTGGTCCAACTGAGGCGCCAGGTGGAAATGGCATGGCAAGCCGTTCCACAGGACTACATCCAGCATCTCTACGATCGTCTCCATGGGAGAATAGCAGCCTGCATTGCTGCGAAAGGTGGATATACACTGTACTAGTGCCGACATTGTGCATGCTCTGTTGCCTGTGTCTATGTGCCTGTGGTTCTGTCAGTGTGATCATGTGATGTATCTGACCCCAGGAATGTGTCAATAAAGTTTCCCCTTCCTGGGACAATGAATTCACGGTGTTCTTATTTCAATTTCCAGGAGTGTATTTCTCACAGAGCACCGTTGATTCCTATCATTCCAGCGAAATTAAATGAGGCGGCTGCAGTCGATTTGTTCGGTCCAGTGGTTCGTTCTACTAATGATTTTGCGTACATTCAGGTAGCAGTGGAATTGACATCAAAATATGTGTGTTTTACACCTTTACGCAAAGCGACAGCTCGTTCAGTATCTAATGCTTTCATCAAACATTTTCTTAAAGAAGTGGGTCATGTTGATAAGGTTATATTAGATAATGGATCACAGTTTCGCTCTAAAATTTGGCTTCGTACTCTACGGCGTCGTAAAATTAAACCAATTTTCATTTCACTTTTTCACCCTCAATCTAACGCTTCAGAGAGATGGCTGAAGGAAATCAATAAATTGTGTCGTTTTTATTGTCACCAGAATCACAGAACGTGGGATCAGTATCTTCATATTTTTCTAAACATTCTGAATGAACTCCCTAATGATTCAACTTCTTTACCGCCTGTATTGATATTAAAAAATAAAGCACCGACAAATCGCATTTCTGAAATCGTTCCTTTTCCACCTACACGGAAATTGCGGCATTCTGAAGTTGTGAACCTGGCTCTGCAAAATATTGCATCTGCGGCTGCTAGAAGAGAGAAATCAGCTAAACGTCCTGGTCGTTTAAAAACCTTGTCAGTTGGTCAAACGGTGTTAATGAAGTCTCGTCGTTTGTCTCACAACGGAAAAGGCTTGTGTCGCAAATTTTTTCTGCTTTATAACGGTCCATATAGAGTTCGCAAAATTATTCATGATAACACTGTCGAAGTAGAAACTCTTAAATCTCGGCGCTCTAAGGGAATACATCATATATCGAACGTTAAAATTTTTGTGGAATGACATACTTTTGAGCAACTAACAGCTACATGTAAACATGCAGAGTGTACAAGGATACCGCGCCGTGTTTCGGAGGCGGCACATACTCAAAAGCAACTGTCAAGTCTGCGCGCCGCACAAGGCAGTCGTTGACCGCAAACAATTACTTCTTACGTCACGCGTACCTACAGATGATCGAGCGCTCAGTGTGAATGCACTGACAGCCGTAAACAAATACACAGTCTAATTTCTCCGATTAAATTCAGTATAAAGCTATAGTGACTTGATAAATTATGTTATTAACGTTCAGTATTTTTCATGATACGGTTGTATAAAATATTTGAGACCTTCAGGTAAATTCTGTGTGTGTCCGACGTTAAGAGGACTTGCTATCGAGAAAATTTCAGGAAGAATGTAATTTCGAAGAAGAACTAATAGACTAAAAAGGTAACTATTAATTGAGTTTATTTTTCAGGTAACATATTTCCACTTAGTACGTACTTTAGACGTAATTTGCTGCTCGCGATTACGTGATTCATACTTTTTGTTAACTGATATTGACAATGATTGATTAATGAACAGGGTTGTTACTTGTGTATATTATGTATCGCTTGGCTGCACTGCTTTTTCACTGATGTCATATTTTTCTATCATGTGCCTGCTGTGCTTATTTATTTAAATTATAATTGTCACATGATTAATTGTGCTTATATGGTTATGTATGTAGGTTATACTTTGTGATGTATCTGCTTTCGCCTTCATGTTTACTTATAAGATTACATATGAACTTTTATTTGCTTATGCTGATATGATCCTAATGACCTGTTTATTATGTAAGATACATATTAGCTGCTTTGCGTATGGATTGCATATTTATACATTTCTGTTTGTTGTCATAACTACTCTTTAATTTGGTATATAGAAATGCTGATATACGGTGTACAAACATGGAGCTTAGGTCACACTATGGTATTAATTATAGATTGTTCGCTTGGCAGAGCCTCGTTGTAGGGACTGTGCTTGACATTCTGTTCTCTACTGGTATATTTACTCGCTATTGCATGTTTTGCTTACGCTCAGTGCTTTATATTTTAAGATAAGACAATGAACTGCTGTAATTCTACAAAAGACATTGGTACAAGAAACTTCATTGAAGTCACATGAGCTGGAGGTTTTATGGAAGCTGTATAAATTTATGATAATAAGAAGGAAGCTAACGACATGACACACCAACACTAGGTTTAGACCATTGACAGTTATTACACTGCTTTCTTCGTGAGCAATTGAAATAGCAAGTGACACTTGACACAAGAAATAGTCCACATGTCTGCTTCTGTTTTGCTATGATTCTTGAAGTGGTGTTCACACTGTGAATTATTACTATCATTCACACTCCATACTCGTACTTACTGAAAGTTATTCAAACTGAAGGCTGTTAGAGGTCATGTATGCATTTCTTTTATTTAATGATGGACAAGGTAACCAAAATGTATTTTATAACTCATAATGAGTAGAAGATTTGGCTCAGGTGGACTACACAGAGGTTGTGTGTGGACATTGTGTCTTCGGATTGCATGGGATGATAAATTGAAGTTTGCACTAGGATTTTATCTGCACTTGTTCGAGGAGACTGACTAGAGGAAAGAGTCGTTATGGAAGGGAAATGATATTGGTAATAATGTTTATATGTATCGACGTGTTGAAGAGGTATTCTACTGAAATGATGTCACTTGTTGGTGTGTGGACCTATTCAACATTACTGGGTGCTACTGATGGACTGCTTCTACTGAGATAATGTCACTTGTTGGTGTCTACACCTGTCAACATTACTGGGTGTCACTAATGGAACTGCTTCTACTGAAATGACGTCACTTGTTGGTGTCTGCACCTGTTCCACAATGCTGGGTGCCACTGATGGACTGCTTCTACTGAAATGATGTCACTTGTTGGTGTCTGCACCTGCTCAACATTACTGGGTGCCATTGATTGAATAATACTTGTGTAAACTATTATGTAAAATCGTATGTATGAAACCATTGGTATTCCTTACTGTATTTTATATATTAGGTTATGGAATGGTCAGTGCAAAGCCAAAATTTATTTAGTTATGTGATATTTAATTATTAATATTATCTTTTATTTTTGTCTGTAATTTTTTTTCTTCTTTGGACGAATTTGGTGGTATTTTCACCACCAATGCTGGCAAAAATACCATCAAATTCTGGCCCGTGAAGGAGGGGCATATGAAAGGTAGCTACACTGATCCACAGCGCCAGAGATGCGCCAAAGAGTTTTATTCAGCCGCCTCCACTGGCAGTTCTTGTCGAGAAGTCGTAGTGGGCAGTGTTGGTTGAGATGTGGTAGTGGAGAGTTCTTATCGAGAAGTCGTGGTGGAGAATGCTTGTTGAGAAGTAGCAGTGGTGAGTCGTTGTTGAGAATTTCCCATGGAGAGTGCTTGTTGAGAACTTGTAGTATTGTTTTGATGGGTTAGACACCTGATGTTGTTGGATTAGGGATGCTGTAATGTGCTTTTCGTCAATATACATGAAGGTAAAAAAAATTCCTTGTTTTATTTATTTCAATGTCTTAAACAATAATGCCTCATGGTCACAGGTTCAGTCAACAAAGCATCTGGCTCGTATTCTTGTATTAGACTGTATTTCTGGTTTCTATGTGCAATTATAGTATTTCTGGTTTTTTAAAAATTACATCAGTATAAATGGTGTTTAAAATATCTGGTCTTATTGAGGAGGAACCGTGCCAGATGTGTACGTTGAATCACACTTCCACACACAGAACAGCTACACTTGTGTTTTGTTGTTTCGTAGGTTTTATAGTTGCTGGGGACTTAATTAATTAATTGTGTTAACGGAAGTTTTCTTTCATTCGTTGTTGTTCTATGCAGTCAGATTGCGTAAAATTACTAGTCAGGGCCAACCGGTTACGAGACTTTGTAATCGGACATACAGCTAGTAAAAAAAATAAAAAAATATTTGCATTCCTTATTTAATTAAGGACTTCACACATATCCATGCCCGAGGCAGAATTCGAACCTGCGGCCGTAGCGGTCGCTCGGTTCGAGACTGTAGCGCCTAGAACCGCGCGGCCACTCCGGCCGGCCGCACAGACATGCTGTGTTGTTACAGAGACGTCACAGCCATTGCAACATTCGGTAGACTACAGCGAGCCAAGATTTCCGCCGACATAGATTAGGGATTCGATAACGTGAACCACTTATTCCTCGCGAAGGTGATGGAACGGATGGCTTTCGCACCTGCCTTCAAATGGTTCAAATGGCTCTAAGCACTATGGGACTCAACATCTGAGGTCATCAGTCCCCTAGAACTTAAGAACTCCTTAAACCTAACTAACCTAAGGACATCACACACATCCATGCCTGAGGCAGGATTCAAATCTGCGACCGTAACAGCAGCGAGGTTCCAGACTGAAGCGCCTATAATCGCTTGGCCACAGCGGCTGGCTAACGTTTCATCACCACGGAATCGAGTGCCTCAT
The DNA here is from genome assembly GCF_021461385.2 of Schistocerca piceifrons. Taxonomy (NCBI): domain Eukaryota; kingdom Metazoa; phylum Arthropoda; class Insecta; order Orthoptera; family Acrididae; genus Schistocerca; species Schistocerca piceifrons. Next base: position 157,643,122 of record NC_060140.1, read on the forward strand.
GGTGCATCGTTTTTACCGGTAAAAACCCGACGCGACGCTAACTCCATGACATCGCCCTGTCGGACAGGCCCTCTGCCTGAGGTATTATGTCGAGTACACGGTCGGACACCGTCTCATCTGCGGCCGCGGACGTATGGTTACTTCTCCAGCCGATACTGGCCCCTTGTCTCCGGGTGCCTAGGCTCGTGATCGTCCCCACTATGCTCCTCCATCTGGGGACGAAACGCGTTTTCTCACTATCATCAAAAGCTCGGCGTTGCTTCCCGAAGGGGTGTCCCGGACCGGCGTCTTCAAAACCGGCGGTCGTTTTTCTCATAAGGAGCATCATTGAGTTATTTTCTTCCTTGTTTCCTAAGTTAAATATAGGAGTATCCTGTTATTCTTTATACGCTGTATCACAAAGAAAAATGACCTACATAAAACTCTTTCCATAATTACCCGTATTCTTTAATTTCTATTCAATGGATAAAAGTTAAGTTTAGAGAAAATGCTATTTCATAGAAATGGTATGATCATAATATTCATGCATATTAATTTGTTGTGCTGTCGGCATTAAAAATGTAAAGGTCCCGAGTTCGAGTCTTGATCCATCACACAATTTTAATCGGTCAGGAAGATTTATCCTTGAGAAGGGAATTGACGGAAGGTACTGAATTAATGGGGGCATCTATACAGTATGCTCAACCAGAAATTACTGTGAAATTGTGGGAAGAAAGGAAGCATTGCGCTATTAGACACTGGGTTAGTTTGTCTGCTGTGTCTCAATATTGCTGGCAGCTAATAATCACTGACGTGATGGAGCGAGCTGTGACTAGGATTAAAAGAAAGACAGCAACTTGGAGATACCTGAAACCATTAAAACATAAGTGTTTTGGGATTTTGTTATTGAGGATCATCGTTTCAATGTATTTTGTTTCGTTTCTCCTTGTTTATCTAAGAATAATGTGTTAGGAATATATTCCTTGCAAAATTAAAATTGTATCATTACTGTAATAATTATTATCTTCATCTGTGGTATTGCAACCGTATATTTGTAGAAGTACATTGTTCTAACCCACCTCTTGCTTGCACATATTTATTCAGTTTCACGAAATCAAATAAAGTGAAATACATGTAAACAAAAGCTGAAGTGGGATTTTTGCAATTTCTTTCAAGCATTATAATTTATAAAATTCTGGTATTTCATACTGAGGTGTCCAGGACGTTCTCCTGTGTAAATGAAGTGAACTTGTACAGCTACACATTACATCTGTTCAAGTATTTTATTTTAGTAATTTATTTGTGAGTAGCTGTAATTTTAGTGAACACATTATATGATTACTTGGATAGATAAAGAAACTGATGTAAGAGTTATATCGGAGAGAGAATGGAAAACAAAAAGTAAGCTGGATGATGCAATTTATCAAAAAAACATGTGTAAATACGTCACGGGTCAGTGACATTTTTTCTGTATTTGTTGTTGATATATATGGGGAGGCATAATGGTGCTCAAAGTTTACTAATAATGCAAATGACCACGAGTGATATGAGGTGCAGTACCTAGCGCTTATGTCCGGTGCATGGAAATGAGACGCGTAACGCGAATTTCATTGTAAATTGACTTTAGTTAAAGAGGACAAGTGTCCTGCTCAGTCTGTTTCACTTTAGTAAGTAGACGACTTGTAAAGTGACGTGAGTTTTAACCAGAATTATTGTTATCATTGGATCTGGGATTTGAATATCTAGTTTGCTGTTAGAATCAGGAATTAATTTGTTCATTAGATTAATGTTTATACATGCATGTCATGTATAGTTGTGGAATGTAATTTGGCATTTATCATATTTCAGGTGGAATATAAGTACGTTTAATTAATTTTTGGATGTTATTGGTATGTGTAGTTTGTTTAAATTTTATATTTTGTGCATTTTGTTTTGTTGCCCTAGTGCGTCTCCCTTAAGAACTAAATACTGTGGTTACATGATGAACCAGGGAACGACCGTAATTGCCTAACCACTGAGAACTCATGTACTTAATGTAATCAAGAGAGCAGTTTCTCGTTGAGGTAATTTATTTGGACACTTTGTAGGATAACATGTGGCTGGTGAGAACTTGCACAGAACACTAATAGCTGTAGGCTGAGGCAAGATAAACTGTAACTAAAGTCATGCAGAGGCCTGTACATTTTCTTTCGTTGGTGAGCCTTCCATGTGGTAAGTGGTTGAGCGATACCGACTCCCAGAGAGACATGAGTCATGAGTCGGAGTTCGATGACAAACCTCGGAAGTACCAACGATACCGACCGTCCACCATGTTATCCATAACCGATAGACGTCACTTGTTACAGGAACAGAGAGGCATGTGGTCAGTAGACCGCCCTCCCGGCCGTTGTCATTTTTCGTGACCAAGCAGCTCCCAATTGTCCGAAGAGCTGAGTGCACCCATCTTGCCATCAGCGCTTGGCAGACCCGGACAGTCACCCATACAGGTGCTAGCCAAGCCGACAGCGCTTAACGTCGGTGATCTGATGGGAAACGATGTGATAACTCCGGCAAGGCTGCTGATCAGCGAATGATGGACGTAGAAAATTTGTTGTGGACACGAGCTGAATACTTAAAAAAATTCTTTGACAATCCGTTCTATACACGAATTCAGTCATGATTTAGAAATGTTATTGCGATTTTCGGTTAATATTTTGGGTGACTACATCAACTTTAACGTTGTTTAAGCAACTTCAGGCTACTGTGAACCGCACTCTTTCTCTTAATTATTTGTTAGAACTAATCTGACTATACATGGTCGTTTTATTGTGATAGTGAATGAGATAGGTTAACTTTAGTTTTCAAAGTGAGTGTTAGTGAGATTTTCTCGCTTTTTAAAAAAAAATTCACTCGATTTCGGAGAGTTGATGTGTTATTGTATGAACTCTGTTTACACAAGTTTCTGTGTTTACACCGTCTGCTCACACTGCACGACACCATCTTGCCCTGCTTGGTTAATTATTGTTCAACAGGTTTAAAAACTTTTTTTCAACACTGCATAAAGCCATCATTCGCGTCTCTGTGCATATTTCTTGAATATACATTTGGTTAAAACCTTAAACTACTTGCTTTGGCCCTCATTCCTGTCTGATGGGGTTTTTAACAAATTTATCACGTATACATTCATATTCGCTAAGTAGTAACTTTCTAGCATGTAATAGTTTGTAGAGTACTTATCTGTTAAGGATCTGGGTTTAAAGGTGATGGTGCTCGACCAACCGCTATTGACTTAAGGAAAGCCACGCTAAGTGTTTTAGGTTCTGCATCGCCCACACCAGTATATCGGTAGCGCCGTAACTGATTTGCCCGTCCGAGGGTGTCAAGGTCGTAAGTAAGTTTTGCATGTTTCGGATTGGTGGTTCGTCGTACGTTAACCATTTATGAAAATGTGAATAAACTCAACTCATTGTGTTTAAGTTAATTCACAAGATCTTTCACGAAGCGCAACAGAATAATTCAAGGGGGTTTAATAAGAGTTGGCCAAGACAAAACTGAAACTGTAACGCTTAAATAGATGTCGTGCTACTATTAATTATACAAGAGTAAGAATTGCATCCTGTAGATACAATTCGTTCTATGCAACAACTAATAAACAAAAAAAAAAAAAAATCCGTTGGGTTGTACGGCAGCACAAACCATCTGGATGTCTCCATCTTTGCTGTCTCAAGTGCCGAAGTTCAGCAGCTTAATAAACGTACCTATGTAGATGAAAAATTTATTTAAAAAATCTGTTACCTCTTTTTAATGCAGCTTTCATGGCCCTAAATGCCATTAAAATGATCGTCCGATGTTATTTCAATACGTAATGGAAAACACAGATTTCTTAAAGCGAGACGGTTTTAGTCAGGATTCGAATACACCATATTATTCTTCACATTTTTACTACAAAGTACAATGTTATCAACATAATCTCCGTTCAATGCGACGGCCTTCCGCCGCCGTACTGGGATAGCCCGTATGCCCGCATGCAACCGCTCCACTGGTCGACGTAGGAGACAGCGTTTCGCTGCATCAGCAAACTCCCCATCATCACAATCTGCTTTCCCTAGAGATCTTTTTTTATTTTCTTTTTTTGTTTGCACGTCAAGGTCCGTAGGACCCAATTTAGGAACAAATCTCCAAGCCATACAACATGTCAGTACATGAAATTACAACATAAAAGTAATAACACATAAGAATAAGATGTTTTGGAACCCGAAAAAAGTCGACCCATAAGTTCAAGTAAACCCAAACAACAATACAACTAAAATCAGCTTAATTGTTCAATGAAGTCCTCGACAGAGTAGAAGGATGACCCATGAGGAAACTCTTCAGTTTCGATTTGAAAGCGCGAGAATTACTGCCAAGATTTTTTATTTCTAGTGGGTGCTAGAAAGTGCGTGAATTACTGCCAAGGTTTTTGTTTTCTAGTGGTAGCTAACTGAAAATGGATGCAGCAGTATACTGCACACCTGTCTGCATAAGATTTAAGGAAGTCCGATCGTGGTCTAGCGGTTCTAGGCGCGCAGTTTGGAACTGCGTGGCTGCTAAGGTCGCAGGTTCGAATCCTGCCTCGGGCATGGATGTGTGTGATGTCCTTAGGTTAGTTAGGTTTAATTAGTTCTAAGTTCTAGGCGACTGATTACCTCAGAAGTTAAGTCGCATAGTGCTCAGAGCCATTTGAACCATTTTTCAAGTCCGATCCAAGGCAGATCTGATTTCTGACGAGTATTAACTGAGTGAAAGCTCCTTTCTCTTGCGAATAAGCTAATATTGTTAACAAGAAAGAATATATATATATATATATTGATAGGTCAATATCAGAATACCCAAACTAGTGAGCAGGGGTCGACAAGAGGTTCGTGAACTTACACCGCTTATTGCACGAACCGCCAGTTTCTGAGCCTGAGATATTCTTTTAGAATGGAAAGTCTTACCCCAAAATATAATATCATACGACACAAGCGAATAAAAATACGCAAAATAGACTAAATTTCGTGTCTAACGATCACCCACTTCAGGTAACAATCGAACAGTCCAAATGGCAGCATTAAATTTTTGAACAAGATCCAGAACGTGGGTTTTCGACGAAAGTTTACTTTCTACCTGAACACCTATAAATCTTAACTGTTCAGTTTCATTAATCATATGCCCATTCTGTGAAATTAAAGCGTCAGGTTTTGTTGAATTGTTTGTTAGAAACTGTAAAAACTGCGATGTAGCGTTAGCTTATTTTCTACAAGCAACGAAATGATTTCATGAACCGCACTATTTGAAACCGAGCCAATGTCGCACTCAACATCCTTTACTACCAAGGCAGTGTCATCAGCAAACAGAAATATCTTAGAGTTACCCGTAATGCTAGATGGCACAACATATACAGGGTGAGTCACCTAGCATTACCGCTGGATATATTTCGTAAACCACATCAAATACTGACGAATCGATTCCACAGACCGAACGTGAGGAGAGGGGCTAGTATAATTGTTTAATACAAACCATACAAAATGCACGGAAGTATGTTTTTTAACACAAACCTACGTTTTTTTTAAATGGAACCCCCTTACTTTTGTTAGCACATCTGAACATATAAACAAATACGTAATCAATGCCTTTGGTTGCATTGTAAAATGTTAATTACATCCGGAGATATTGTAACCTAAAGTTGACGCTTCAGTACCACTCCTCCGCTGTTCGATCGTGTGTATCGGAGAGTACCGAATTACGTAGGGATCCAAAGGGAACGGTGATGGACCTTAGGTACAGAAGAGACTGGAACAGCACATTACGTCCACATGCTAACACCCTTTTATTGGTCTTTTTCACTGACGCACATGTACATTACCATGAGGGGTGAGGTACACGTACACACGTGGTTTCCGTTTTCAGTTACGGAGTGGAATAGAGTGGGTCCCGACAAGTCAGGCCAACAGATGTTCAATGTGGTGGCCAACATTTACTGCACACAATTGCAATCTCTGGCGTAATGAATGTCGTACACACCGCATTCCATCTGGTGTAATGTCGCCGCAGGCTGCCACAATACGTTGTTTCATATCCTCTGTGGTTGTAGGCACATCACGGTACACATTCTCCTTTAACGTACCCCACAGAAAGAAGTCCAGAGGTGTAAGATCAGGAGAACGGGCTGGCCAATTTATGCGTTCTCCACGTCCTATGAAACGCCTGTCGAACATCCTGTCAAGGGTCAGCCTAGTGTTAATTGCGGAATGTGCAGGTGCACCATCATGCTGATACCACATACGTCGAGCAACGTTGGCAGATCATTCTGTAGAAACGCGATGTATGTTGCAGCTGTTTGGACCCCTACAATGAAGTGAGGACGAATGAGGTGGTCACCAATGTTTCCGCACCATACATTTACAGTCCATGGTTGCATACAGTTGGCGGTAGATGTTTTGCAATGTGCGGCACGTTGGATGCTCTCTGTCAGGGTACCGTTCTGCATATACCATGCAGGCTTCAGCTGCATTTCGTCGACACTCGCCATAGATGAGTATCATCTCCGCCTTTTCAGAGTTCGAATACACCATGGCCACAGTTCCTGCAACACTACACTATCACAGGCGTCTGGTAACACGGTGTACTATAGTGGGTCTGCGTGCGGAGACGAATGCAGAATAACAATAGCAGCAAGCGCTACATGCGGACACTGCGACAGCCAGACCAAACCACAACAGTGCACTACAGCCACACCCATAAACACGGTCGTCATCGTAAACATGTCCCTGCAGATGCTGCTCGCCGACCGTCGCCCGTGTTTGTTACAACACGCAACTGAACGTCGGAGGTTTCAAGCGTCAACTTTAGGTTACAATATCTCCGGATATAATTAACATTTTACAATGCAACAAACGGCACTGATTACGTATTTGTTTGTATGTTCAGATGTGCTAACAAAACTAACGTGGTTCCATTTAAAAAAACGTAGGTTTGTGTTAAAAAACATACCTCCGTACATCTTTGTATGGTTTGTATTAAACAATTACACTAGTCCCTCTCCTCACGTTCGGTCTGTGGAATCGGTTCGTCAGTATTTGATGTGGTTTACGAAATATATCCATCGGTAACGTTAGGTGACTCACCCTGTATATAAATAAGGAACAGTAGTGGTTCGACACTACCCCATTCAGACCCCGTGTCACACTCATTCTCAGCACTGTGAATAATAACCTTTTACTGTCTGTTGATACAGTAAGAGGTGAACCAATTGTCAGCTACTCCCCGTATTCAGTAAAGGCCCAACTTCTGGAGCAATATTTTGTGATCAACACCATCAAATGTCTTAGTTATCGTATGATACAAAATGGTCCATTATCCTTGCATACAAAGCGTTTTCAATAACTTTAGCAAACACTGATGGCTTAGAACTATTTGTAAGATTGTCTACATTATTCCTTTCACACTTCTTAAAAAGCGGCTTTACTGGCTCTGAGCGCTATGGGACTTCACTTCTCAGGTCATCAGTCCCCTAGAACTTAGAACTACTTAAACCTAACAAACCTAAGGACATCACACACATCCATGCCCGAGGCAGGATTCGAACCTGCGAGCGTAGCGGTCGCGCGGTTCCAGACTGTAGCGCCTAAAACCGCTTGGCCACTCCGGCCGGAGCGGCTTTACTAGTGAGTATTTTAATCGTTCAGGAAACTGACCATTCCTAAAGGAAAAATTACAAATATTGCTAAATACAGGGCTAACATGTGCAACACAGTACTTTAATATTCTGCTAGGCACTCCATCGTATCCATGATACTCCTTAGTTTTCAGCGATTTAATTATTGAGTCAGTCTCCCCCTTGCTTGTATCACAGAGGTGCATTTCAGACATCGATCTGAGAAGGGCATTTGGCAAGAGGGTTATATGACTCCTTGTAGAAATTAATTTTTTATTTAATTCACCAGCGATGCTCCGAAAATGATTGTTAAATACTGTACATATATCTGACTTATCAGTAACAGAAATATCTTTACTATGAACTGACCTTATATCGTCCACATTGTGCTGCTGACCAGATACATCCTTCAAGACTGAGCATATGATCTTCATTTTATCCTGTGAATTAGCTATTCTATTTGCATACCACATACTCTTTGGCTTCATGATAACATTTTAAGCACCTTACAGTACTGTTTGTAATGGACTACTGTGGCTTGACTGTGACTACTTCTAAAATTTTGATATAACTCCAGCTTAGCTTTACTAGATATCCTTATCCCACTAGTCAGCCACCCGTGCTTCATTAGGCCGAACAGATGGAAGGGGTGACATCCGAGTTATACGGTGAAGTTTTATGAGCTTCTCACGGTGGCTTAGACCTATGTGAGGCCTTGCATTGTCATGGTAAGGTCGTTGGCATTTTTTTTTGTAGCGACGAACACGCTGAAGCCATTTCTACAATTTCCTGAGGGTAGCGCAATACACTTGAAGGTTGATCGTTGGAACACGAGGGAGGACATCAAACAGAATCACCCCTAAAGAGTTCCTGAAGACCATCGGAGTGACGTTACCTTCTGAGGGTGCGGTTTTGAACTTTTCTTTGGAGGGGAAATGGTGTGGCACCACTCCATGGACTGCAGTTTCGTTTACGGTTCGAGGTTATGAGCACATGTTTCATCGCCTGTGACGACGTTCGACGGAAAATTGTCACTATTAGCGTCCTTTGTTGCTCCTTCCGGTCTTCTATTAGGCTGCAAGGAACCCAGCTGGCGCACACCTTTGAGTACCACAACTTACGGACGAATGTATCAACACTGCAACAGTCGAAATCAGCAAAAAGCCATTGTATTTGTAGAAAATTAACACTGTCGGTTGGAATAGTGGTGCACAGTGCATATGCAATAACATGAGATCCAGAATATCGACGAAACGAGTCAAACGATAACGCGCTTGATATCACTAGTATAGCATATAACAAGACATCAACGATTCAGTTGGTAGAGGGTTGAAATCGGTATAAAGGCAGTCTGCTCCGAGCCATGTTAGCGTGTGCATAGTACAGTAGACAGGAAATAGACACCATTATTGGCAGTGCATATTGCGTACTAAAGCCACGATTATGACAAAACCACACGGAAAACAGTTAACATATGATGAAAAAGCAAAACTGGAGCGTACAAGCAATTGGTACCCTTCAATACTCAAATCGCCAAGATGTTGAACCGTTCAACTACAGTGACTGATAATTTCGTTAGATTGGGCGCACGAAATAGACACTATGTAAATAATGGTCAAAGCAGAACATTGTGAGTTACCCAAACGGTTATTTTTGTGCAACACAAGGGCCACAAACGTCGGTCCTTCGTAGTTCGTTGCTGATTTACTGTTGTCAGTAACTGCCAAATGTGCACCATAGATTTTGTCACATGACTAACATGTTGCATTCCAGAAACGACTGCAGAAACCTGCTATAACATATAAACATTAACAAGCTAGACATAAGATTGCTGAAAAACATATGTCACGGACTTTAGAATGGGATAAAGTGATCTTCAGTGACGAGAAGAAGATGGGCTGGACGGTTTTCGGTATTATTGGCATGATATGAGAACAGAGCTGCAGTTAAGGACGAGTAGACATTTCGGAGGTGGAAGTGTTATGATTTTGGCAGCCTTATACGATAAAGGTAAATCACTCATTGCTTGGCTGAACACAGGATTGAAATGCAACGTGTCTACTGAAGTGCTAGAGATCTAACTGATTATAATGTATAAGGATCTGGGGGACGAAAGTCTAATGTCTCAGTAAGATAACGCATCCGTGGATGTTTCTCCTATAACCAAAGCCTGATTTGAATGCGAAGATATCTTGCCCTGGCTTACACGTAGCCTGGATCAGATCCCTGTGGAAAACGTTTGGGGAATACTTACAAGGCAAGGTTATCGCAATGGATGGCAATTAGAGCCCGTATACGAGCTGAAAAAAGCGATAGGAGAAGTGTTCTATAGTTTCACTGCAAAAACTACAAACCCTACAAAATTGATGATTACTACACGAAGATAAAAAATGAAAGTTTTATACAATCGTGGAACACATGATGTAAACAACGATTCTTCATTTCAGACTCTAAGGAAACGTGAAACAATGAAAAATTTACTCTCCACTGACAATGATGTTCAAATGGTTCCCCTAGAACTTAGAACTACTGAAACCTAATTAACCTAAGGACATCACACACATCCATGTCCAAAGCAGGATTCGAACCTGCGAACGTAGCGGCCACACGGTTCCAGACTGAAGCGCCTGGAACCGCTCGACCACACTGGCCGGCCTGATATTCGGTCTATAACAGTAACCCTAGGTTTTCGCCTGGAAAAACAATGCTTGTTATTTGTGCTTTACTGGCTTACGGGCGTCGCGTCTTATAATGTTGTGGTAGCTGCACAATATTTCGATGCGACAGCTGCCCCTCATCTGTAGGTGCTTACTGAAGTGTTGTAGCAACGGCTCTCACAATATACACGCTGACTCGCTAGAAAACGGCAGTCGCCAAGGTTAGAAGCTATAACGTCATCATAGATGAATCATAGAACATGCCGACATCCAGTGCCACTGCCGGAAAGATGGCGGAAAAGCGCGGCCGTAAATAGCGGCCCAGCACGCGCGCGTGCAGTGTCTTGGTGCCCAGTGTAAGTGTGCGGACTTTGATTCTCCCTCTGCGTTTATTAGGATTCGTTCGTCTGCGGCTGACGAACCCTTACTACCACCAGTACTCGTTGCCATGTCCTGCTGAGTTGAAATCCCGAATCTCTGTTGATTAGGTCGTTACTTACACCAATTTCGACTGCTTCTTTAATGGTGGAGTCCCCACTACGTGGGTCTCTTCGTAGTTAATGATGTGTCTTGTGTCAAGACATTGTTCAGGCACGGAAGACTTTTCTGGATGATGCAATCTGGCGTGAAGTCTATGTTCAGCACATCTATCCTTAACAGTGCGGCACGTCTGGCCAATGTTTGATTTCTCACACTGGCATCGGATTTTATATATCCCTGGTCTTCTTAGACCTAGATTGTCTTTAACAGAACCCAGCATAGATTGTGCTCGCGCCGGATGGCTGAAGACACATTTTATTTGATTTATTTTGAACAGCCTGTCAGTCTTCAAGGACACGCCACCAACATAGAAAAGCCATCCACCTGGAGCTTTGTGTTTCTTCTGGCTGTTCTTCGGCTTTAGTGCGTGTAGTTTTAAATGAATTACGGATGAGTTTATCGGAGTACCCGATTTGTACAAACACAGAGCGAAGATGGCTTTCAGCTGATATGCTCCCTGCATCTGAGACAATTCTAGACTTATGAACGAGAGTCCGTAACACGTGACTGCGTTGAGACGGGTGATGGCAGTTCGTGGCACATAGATATGGGTCTGTGTGAGTCAGTTTCGAAACAGGATGCGACGCGAAGAACCAACTCCTTTTCTGCTGACGAAGTCATCAAGAAACGGGAGGTCTCCATTTTTCTCCACTTCCATGGTGAAGCAAATGATGGGATGGAGGGCGTTAAGGTTTCCAAAAATGCATTGCTGCCCCGTGTGGCCAAACTACGAGTACAGAAGTGTCGCTCACGTATCTCCCAAAACCCTTAACTTTCAACACCGCTGACTGAAGTGCATTTTCCTCCAAGTCTTTCATAAAAAGGTTAGCTGCTACGGCAGACAGAAGGCCGACGTAAGACGTCCTTCTACAGCTTAGTTCCTACAAGTTGTAATGAATCCAGCAAAGGTACCCGTGTGAACAAAGAGACCAAATCGAAACTCGCCAATAAATCAGCTGGGTCGAGAGGTAAAGTTTTCAGTCGTTGTATAAAATCTTCTTATTTTAGAATGTGATGTTCACAATTTCCGACCAGTGGGCTTAGATGAGAAGCCATATGACGTCTCAGGTAATATGTTAAGTCTGCTATATTGCTCACGATAGGGCGAGGAGAAATCCCTTCCTTATGGATCTTAGACAGCCAATAAAGTGGTTGTGGAACAAGCGTTTGTACTCTTTAAGGCCCTTTTCAGATATTCAGGAAACTGGTTGGATTTGAGGAGCGCGGATTTCTTATGTTGTGCTACGTCCGTTGTATCCTTCTGGAGACGGCGATGCGCTAAGTCCTGCATTAAATCCATCATCTTTCCGAAATAAGATGTTTCAGCAAAAGAACAGTAGCGTTCCCCCTGTTAGCAGATAAACATCACTATTTCTGTGCCTTCACTTAAGGAATGGAGAGCATTCGCTTCTTCGGAGTTGATTTTCTTCTTCGGTGCGGGCGTCCTTGTTACGGTCCTGCATCCTCTCGCCTTATTTCTTCAACAGTCTCACTCGGAAGTTTCAAGACGCCTTGCTAAATGGCACTGATACAAATGACAGGCAGGGTCTCTGGAGTGGTCGCAAAGTTTAATCTGTTTTACAAAACCAAAATAGCTGCGTCACTCAGTTGTTCATCTGTTAAACCAAACACGGTACGTCTGCACGGTTTACATTTTTGCGATGTCTGGCACGTAAGGCGATGGAACCTGGAAGTTTGACGCTCCACAACCTGCTGCCGCCTCCAGTCCGAAAGCGACCACGTAACACTGTGCACCCACTCCTAGGAATCCCCTGACAGACGCAACGAGATTTTCAGACCTAGTGAAAGCAAGCTCCTGGAGACTCATTCAACCACTGTAAAGGAAAAATATTTATGAAGTAATTTGTTTCACGCACTGCCTTCATTCAACAGGTCATCTAGAACTGTTAGAGTACTGTAAAAAACTTACACGTTTTGTAAATAACGCAATATCATTGCTGTTAGTTTTCTGCTAAGTTAATTCTCCGTAGATGAGTATCATTTCACTCTTCTATTCGTTGGTGTACATTGTGCTCACACAGGTGTTCAAATTAAGATGGCTGACGGAATAGTCGATGTGGATTTCCTTTATGTTTCCCCTTGTTTCCAATAAATTCCAGCAAGTGGACAAGTTTCGTTACCATAAGCGTGTACTCGGTGTTCTATAGCAGGAGAGGCAAAGTCAAATTTCTGATAACGTCCTGTTTTCTTGAATGTTACACCGTGACACACTTCTAGCAGGGTTAGAGAAAAAGAAGCCGTTCCCGGATAAAAAGTATAGTACACTACTGTTCACGTCACCACTGCAAACATGTTTCGAAGAAAGGCAATTATACTTGTTAATGACCCTCTGGCAAATAAACAACATTTGAATAATATATTGGTTTTTTGTGGACAGAGTGTTATTTTGAGTGTTTAAAATAAAGAGACATCCTCAATACCCGGACGAAATTTCGATGCATACAATGACATCAGTTTAAAGAACTACAGGAAATTTCTTACAAAAAATTCTTCATATAAATTAAAATAAAGAGACATCCTCAATACCCGGATGAAATTTCGATGCATACATTAACATCAGTTTAAGGAACTACAGGAAATTTCTTACAAAAAAATTCTTCTTGCATTTTTGCTTTGTCTTGTTTGGTGAATGTTTTAGTCAGAAACTAGTTTTCCAGAAACTACCATCACAAACTAACTATGACTACTACAAATATGTGTGCTAGCACATCGGAACCAGCAACCATGAATGATACCTCCTGACTCGTGTTATCAACAGGTGGCCTTCGTAGAAATGCCTGGAGGTTGTGCAATGTGTCTAGTGTTATCGTCATTTTTGATTTGGTTAGTAACGCAACATTTTCGAGCATTTTGTTACCAATATTCTACGATAAGATTAAATACCTCCAAGAAATGTTGAAAATGGGATCATGTTGCGCTTAACGTTTTGCTTTCTTCCAACTTGTCATTTATGAGCCGCATAAAATAGTGATTGCTATCTAATTACTAGTTTACGTAAAAAATGGTGTCGATATTTTCCATCAGTTTTAGCATTACCTCTTACCTAATTAATTTTCCGTAGACATCAAAAAGTCTTCCGTATTCATAGAAGAGCTAGTGGGAGTTCAAACAGTATTAACCTAAGGGTCATTGTAGCAAGTCTGTTTACTAAATGAATACAACTAGCTAACTCGCCTGGCTAGCGCAGTACTCGGTACAGACTTCTCACCCACTCCACTACGCCGTTATCTCCGTGTACGGTCCAACGGTTAAACACTTGGAATACTGTTCACTCAACCAAAATATAATTTTCAGAGCCACGTAACCGCAGTTGCTGATTAGTGCAGCTGGGAATACTAAATACAAGAATAAAGTACTCATACGGTACTGTAATAGAGCGACGAACAAGTGACCTGAAAGAATGACTGCTGCATACACAGACAGGAAATGTTTTTTGACTAGTTTTCTTGTGATAGGTAGGGTACACCTTCAATACAGAAAGGCAATTCTGAAACTGTGACTGATGATGGAAACACGACTAAAGAAGACTTGACCTGGAAGAATCGTTCGACAGTGTCAAGTGCTGCAATATTTTCGAAATTCTGGGTAAAGTAGGGGTAAGCTATAGAGAAGGACGGATAATATACAGTATGTACAAGAACCACCAGGGAACAATAAAAGTGGAAGATCGAAGTTCACGAATTAAAGCGGATATAAGACACGGATGAATACATCAAAGAAGCATTAACGGAAATAAAATGAAAGTTCAAGACAGGAATTAAAATTCAAGTTGAAAGAATATTAATGATAAGGTTCGCTGATGACATTGCAATCCTGAATGAAAGTGAAGAAGAATTACAAAATCTGTTAAATGGAACGAACAGTCTCATGAGCACACAATATGGATAGTGAGTAAATCGAAGAAAGAAGGCAATAAGAAGTAGCCGAAATTAGAACAACGAAAAACATAACATCCGGGTTGGTGATGATGAAGTAGATTATGTTAAAGGATTCTGGTACCTCGGCAGCAAAATAACACATCAGGGATGGAGGAAGACATCAGAAGCAGACTAGCGCTGGAAAAACGCATTCACAGCCAAGAGAAAGATACTAGTAACAAACATAGACTTTCATTTGAGACAGAAATTTCTGAGAATGTTCGTTTGGAACACAGAATTTTATAATAGTGAAACATGGGCTGTGGGAAAATCGGAAAGGAAGAGAAAGAAGCATTTCAAATATTTTGCTACAGAAAAATGTTGAAAATTAGGTGGACAAAAATAGTTCAAATGGCTCTGAGGACTATATGACAACATCTGAGGTCATCAGTCCCCTAAACTTAGACTTACTTAAACCTACCTAACCTAAGGTTCAAAAAGGTTCAAATGGCTCTGAGTGCTATGGGACTTAACATCATAGGTCTTCAGTCTCCTAGAACTTAGAACTACTTAAACCTAGCTAACCTAAGGACATCACACACATCCATGCCCGAGGCAGGATTCGAACTTGCGACCGTAGCAGTCCCGCGGTTCTGGGCTGAAGCGCCTAGAACCGTTCGGCCACCGCGGCCGGCCTTAGGTGGACAGATAAGGTAAGGAACGAGGAATCTCTCTGCAGAATCGGCGAGGAAACGAATGTGTGAAAAACACGGACAAAAAGAAGGGACACGGTGGTGAGACATCTGTTAAGACATCACGGAATAACTTCCGTGGTATTATGGAGAACTGTACAGGGTGAAAACTACAGAGAAAGACAAAAAAATTATTGATCTAGATATATGAGTACGTGTGAGTAGGGATTAAGAGAAATGAGTTCTCTTCTGTTGCTGTGGTGCTGACAGTCAGCGTATGTTAATAATTAAATTTGATTCAATGTTGGCCGCCATCATATGTTGGTAGCCATCATACGTGAAAGAGAAGCGGGACACAGGTAGGCTACTTTTACCTTGTCAGTGGGGGCCTTGAGGGAAAGGCGCTGAACTACTGGATTTCCGAAACTTTATTATCGAAATTCAAAAAAAGTCATCACAGGATGCATACACTGGTATCCAGAACAATTCGTAATAATAATTTTTTTACTAAAACAAAAACAACTTCTTGTAACACATACAGTGGTAGTACACGTGTACAGTTTATGTTTAGGAAACAACTCTTTCCAATAAAAATAATAGTTTCAAGAACAAAGCTGGTGGAACTATGTAATAGAATAAAGTAGGCACTACACTTCTTAGGGCAGCGAGATTTAAGTTACCTCTGGGATCACCTTAATAGGCTATTGTGCTGGTATACTGTGCTCAATAAAACAAATCTGACAGAAAACAGTTTTGCACTTATACAAAACACTGAACACTACTCAGACATGGAGGCAAAGGTACCGACCCACGTAATGTAGCAACCATCAATTTTTAAACATTAAGCATTAATCAATGTAATGGCAGACCTAGATCACGGCAACTAATCACATAGGATAGTCAGTAAACAGAAACGACACGCTGTATTAGGAAAATGAGTACTCCAGCTATGAGCACTAGTTCTCTACAGTTAACAACTCTAAGTCAGTAAAGAACGCCTGCACACATGATTTAGCAAATTTAAAAGAAATTCTTAAAGCAGTAGCTTTTAATCTATAAACTTCGGACTCAGTCTGCCACATTAATTAGGGAGGTTCAACGAGAAACAGAAATCAGATTTGGTGCTACTAAAAGAAAGCATCAGGCACTCAATTTAAGGTCACTAGTCTGCTAAAATAGGCAAACAGAAAAATGACAATTTTAAACACAGTGAGCTGGGACCTATAGAATAGCGGACGAAGTCTTGAGCAAGTAATTGGGGCACTCTTGCATGTAACAATAGCCATATTTAGTAGTAGTAAAATATTTAAATAGTAGCTCAAAAGTTGGGCGACAGCCCCCTTAGAATAACAATTGGAAATGGCTACATTTCAAAAGAAACAGTAACCTTAAGTCCACAGAACAGGAATAGCTGGCGTAAATTAACCGTTTCAAAAGGCAATTTTTAATTAATAACATGTAACCAAGATAATAGTGCAAGTAGGCCCTAATCACTAGTTAGTGTAATCAGACGATTAACACTAGCCAGTTTTGTGGTAGCAATTGATCACACCAAGAGCGAAAGACTACTAAAATTAACAAATTGAAATAACAATTCCTTTAAACAGTAATGATAAATCAGTTAGTGACGAAGTTAGTACTGAACATGTAGACAGACGATCCAACCAACACCTCAACAGAAATAACGGCAAAACCTCTGGTGGTAAACCAATAGTTTTGGCCGAGGATTATTAGAAAGGATGCTTCATCTTATTTCAACAACTAAAAACTACTTACAGTTTACTTCACCATCAGCCTCGTCATCCGGTGGTAATTATAAACGGCCGTTGGACAAAATTCAGCCTTCGTCAGAGCAGTGAGCGGACTGACCCAGTATTCAACAAGAATATGATACGCCAGATAGAATGCCACCGTACTCACGTTCAAAACTGATCTTACACACTATCTTGACCCGCAGGTTTCTATCACAAAGTAAAGCGAGCTCATTAGTACACCGAAATGGCAAAAAGGTTCCACCGTTCGAAAAGCACTTTCCCAATAAGGTAGTAGACAGACAGCCATATCAACCCGCTAGCCCCATTTCGCACAGAAGCAGATGAAATGGTATTGCTCAGAGTATGAAAGCGTTACCAAGCAACTCCCTTCATGGCCGTCTCCCACAACTGGCCCCGGCCACTTGTGCCCAAACCCCTGACTCCACACGACCGTTAACCCAGGCGCGGTGCAAACAGGACTAAGTACGAACACTTCCCGGATAAACAGCTCTGGACAGACGTGTCCACAGCACTGTACATTCCAACTAGAGCACTGTCCACGGGATCCACTGCTGTCCACCGCTGTCCACCACGTCAACCTGCCGACTCACCGCGTCTAAAATATTTTTCCTCGTGCGATGCGTGCTCCCTGAGCATCTCTTCCGGCACAGTACTCTCTCCGCTAATCGCACGACGGAGCGGAGATGATACACAATCATCAAAATTCTAACTACTCAAGGAAAAATAATTTATTAAACTTATTCCATTCCATGATGGACTACCTTGAAGAGCGACCGCTTTTCATAATCATATTCACGGTTTGAGCTGTAATGTTATATTTATTACAAATCACGCGTATCGCCTGGTTTAGGATACCTCATATTTTCTAAAAGAAAAGACAATATAGGACATAGTTGTACAAAACTACACGGTTCTAAGCTGCTGTAAGTTTTTTTGAAAATAATTTTTTTTTAATTTAAAAAGGCAAATTAACACTTACGAAAGGGTGTCAAAGCATTTACTATCATCGACCGGTAGGAAGTGGATACAAGTAACAGTGATTAGATAGCACCTTAACAGAATATGATTGATAGAGCGTATTATGGGAATTCAAAATGCTTTAAAATGAAAACAAATTTTAATAATAAGGAATATAATAAAACAAATGTTTCCTCAAAGACATTAGAGGATCCAAGAGGTACAAATGAGTGTAGATAAAATCCAGACCAAACTATATGCTCAGTAGACAGTACAGTTGAGTGAAATTGACACCTCTAACAGAATAAATCACAGAAGCTGGAAAAAACCATGGGTAACAGAAGAAATACTTCAGTTTATCGATGAAAGATGTACGTACAAAATTGTTCACGGAAATTGAGGAATACAGAAGTACAAGTCGTTGAGGAACGAAAGACATAGAAACTGCAGTGAAGCTAAGACGCAATGGCTGCATGAAAAGTGTGAATAAACCGAAAAAGAAATGACTCAGCATATAGGAAAGTCTAAACGACATTGCCTGTAATTAAAAGCCTGGGTGTTAACATTAATTCCAATGTTAAATGCAAAGGAGAGAGCGGATAGGTGGAAAGAGTACCTTGAATGCCTGTATGATAGGGAGATTTGTTTGATGTGACAGAAGAAGAAATAGAACTCGATTTAAAAGAGATAGCGAATCCAGTTTTAGAATCAGCGTTTAGTACAGTTTAGGAGGACTTAAGATCAAATAAGCCAGAAGGGATAGACAACATTCCATCACAATCTCTAAAATCATTGGGGCAAGTGGCAACAAAACGACTATTAACGTTGGTACGTAGAATTATGAGTCTGGTGATATACCAAATGACTTTCGAATAAATATTACACAAAATTTCGAAGCCTGCAGGAGCTGACAATTGCGAGAATTATCGCACAATCAGCTTAAGAGCTCATGTATCCAAGTTGTTTACAAGAATAAAATACAGAAGAATGTAAGACGAACCCGAGGATGCGTTAGATGACGATAAGTTTGGATTTGGGGAAGGTAAAGGCACCAGACAGGCAATTCTGAAGTTGCGGTTGATAATGGGACCAAGAATAAAGAAAAATTAACATCCCTTCCTAAAATTTGTCGACCTGGAAAAAGCGTTGGACAGTGTTTAAAATTCCGACAAATGTAGGGGTAAGCTATAGGGAGAATCGGGAACTGTACAATATGTACAAGAGCCAAGAGGGAATAATAAGACGATCAAGAATGAAGTGCTCGGAGAAAAGGGTGTAAGACAGAGATGTAGTCTTTGGCCTCTACTGTCCAATCTTTATGTCGAAGAAGCAATGAAGAAAATAAAACAAAGGCTCAGGAGTCTTAGTAAAAATCAAACCGAAAAGATATCAATGACACGATTCGCTGCTGACATTGCAATCCTGAGTTAAAGCGAAGAAGAGTTACGTGATCTGGTAAATGGAATGAACAATCTAATGAGAACAGAATGGGCATTAAGAATAAATCGAAGAAAGGCGAAAATAATGAGAAGTATCAGAAATGAGAAAAGTGAAAAACATAACATCATGATTGTTGATCACAAAGCAGATGAAGTTAAGAAATTCTGCTACCTAGACAGCAAAATAACCAACGAGGGATGGTGCTAGAAGGACATCAAAAGCAGACCAGCACTGGCGAAAAGTAGCATTCCTGCCTAAGAGAACTCTATTACTACCAAACATTGGCTTTAATTTGAGGAAGAGATAACTGAGAATGCACGTTTGCATCATAGCATTTTGTGGTAGTGAAACATGGACTGTGGGAAAATCGGAACGAAAGAGAATCGGAGCATTTGAGATGTGGTGCTACAGAAATATGTTAAAAATTTGGTGGACTGAAAAGTTAAAGTAGCAGGAGATTTTGCGCAGAATCGGAGAGGAAAGTAGTATGTGGAAAACACTGACAAGAAGAAGGGACAGGACGGTAGAACATCTGTTAAGACATCAGGGAATGGCTTTTGTGGTACTAGAGGGAACTGTAGTGTCCAAAACCTGTAGAGGAAGACAGATATTGGAATACATCTAGCATGTAATTGAGGATGAAGGTTGCAGGTGCTCGTCTGAGATGAAGAGGTTAGCACAGGAGAGGAATTCGTGGCTGTCCGCATCAAACGATTCAAAAGACTGATGACTCAAAAGAAAAGCAAAATACTATATGTGTGAAATTAATCGAAGTATTAAAATCGTAGTAATACATGAAAAGTAATAAAGAAAAGATTTTTTAGTAGATTAGACAAATTTTGTAATGGGTATCATACGCTCACTGAAAGTCTCTTTCTTACTGTCCAACTGATCATTCAGAATCCCACCATTATTGCAGTTAAACGTGGAGACAGATTAGACAAATTTTGTAATGGGTATCATACGCTCACTGAAAGTCTCTTTCTTACTGTCCAACTGATCATTCAGAATCCCACCATTATTGCAGTTAAACGTGGAGACATTTCTATCTCTTCCAGTAAGTTCAATTTTTAGTCTCTTTTGAAAACTTATTGTATTTAAATTATTTATCTTTGGAGGATGGTGACGACTAGCTTCCAAGTGTCTGGCAGATACCGAAGAAAGTTCAACTAATGATCGCTGACTCTAGACTTCAGCATCCTGCCTGTTTGTGCAATGTACGGTGCATCACATTCATCCCAATTAATCTTCTATACCTTAGAACCGTTAAACTTGTCTCTATATGGGTGTTCATTAAGAATACAAGAATTATACAGATTGTTTGCCAATGAGTATATAATATTAACGGCCGGCCGCGGTGGCTGAGCGGTTCTAGGCGCTCAGTCGGGAACCGCGAGACTGCTACGGTCGCAAGTTCGAATCCTGCCTCGGGCATGGATGTGTGTGATGTCCTTAGGTTACTTAGGTTTAAGTAGTTCTAATTTCTAGGGGACTGATAACCACAGATGTTAAGTCCCATAGTGCTCAGAGCCATTTGAACCGTTTTTTGTAATATTAATATAATATTTTTGAAAGAGTTTGGTTATGTCTTACGAAAGACTCCCCAGAAGTGGTTTCACACGAACATGGGATAGCAGATGGGAATGTTAGGTGGATGTTCTCATTAGCCGTAGTCTTGTTTCTGTACAGATTGTCAACTACCAACGGGCTGTAGCCTTTACGAACTGCCATGTACCTAAGATTAGGCAGCTCTTTCACTATGGAAGCCGTGGATAGCGGCAGTTCAAAGTACGGTGGATTATAATGTTAAAGAAAGCAAAGCTGTAACGGGTGACGAGAGGAAGCACGTTTCATCATGTCACTATCTATACAGAAATAATTTACTGAACGAAATTACGCGGTATGATGAACAACCCCTACTGTAATTTAGATTACCTTTAAATTACGTTAGTAAGCAGTACTCTGTGAAGTTGCTCTGGTCATTGTATTCAGCACACTGCCACTGCTTTTAGGACACCTTTTCGTGTTTTAGTCAACTTTTCTTTTTATTTTCGTTAGAGTCCTTTTTCGTGTCTGTACCATCCGCAGACGTAAAAAAAAGTAAGAGCACTACACTCCCATAAGAAGAAAGTCTTTATCTGAATTGATCTTAAAACACACTCGGTTCTCAACGTATCCCGCCCTAGTTCTGTTCGTGCTGTTTTGTTATTGCAACCTGTAATGATGAGTTTCGTAAAATCGTGACATTTGATGTTAATTAAGGTTGGCTACGACCAATTATGAGGTAAATTAGTAATACCGTGCGAATAATTACGGTGCACGTGTTTTCCTGTCAGCTTGTCAGGCCTCTCCATCGGGGATTTGACAACGGTTCGCGCTGTGGTTTTCTGCAGAGCGGAGGCCGATGCAAAAAAATCAGCGGGGACGCCTGGTGGGGTGTGGGGGGTCGACTCGCATTAGCTCGCTGTCAACAAGAGGCAACTGCTCCGCTCTGGATGAGCGTATGGTGCTTGACTTCGTAAACCCAAGGAATGTGGTGCTGCCTGGGTATAAGTTGTTACCAGCTAAGGTAACTGTGCCGCGCTTGGTTGATTTAAATTGTGCAAGTGGTCACATTGCCAGCATGGAGAGGCCGCTGTAGCAGCTAGTGTATTAAACAATAAAAGTAATTTTTTATTGCTTATTGGGTTCTACGACATTTTCACCGCTGCACATGAAATGAATCTGCTTGATACATTAATGGCCGGCCGCTGTGATCGCGCGGTTCTGGGTGCTACAGTCTGGAAGCGCGCGACCGGTACGGTGGCAGGTTCGAATCCTGCCTCGGGCTTGGATGTGTGTGATGCCCTTAGGTTAGTTAGGTTTAAGTAGTTCTAAGTCCTAGGGGACTGATGACCTCAGAAGCTAAGTCCCATAGTGCACAGAGCCATTTGAAACATTTGAACATTTTCACCTGTTTTGGTGCTGGTGGTGACTGAATTGCTCTGTGGTTTCTGTGGTGTGTGGTCATCAGTGGGTTCCTTCGATTCTATGTTTTATTAATCATGCTGTGTTCTATTAATAATTAATTGTTTTCGTTATGGTGTCGTTTTTGGTAGGGTAGATTTTAGGGTATGGTGTTCGGTGCTAAGATTTAATTGTTTCGGTTGTGTAGCTCTGTTATTTTTTCACCCCTCTTACTATAAAGTTGGAGTTATTCTGAAGGGCCAAAGAATTTATCGTAATGAACTTTTCATAATTGGGATTCACAGTCATGCAAGATATTTGGAAGACATCATGTTACGTCATCGTGTATAAAGCAGACGTGGCTTAAAGTCACTGGTGTAAACATGATGTCTTTCAAAAACTTTATCGTAAGTTAGAGCGTGATAGATAAGTGTGGATTATTTGCCTACGACCTTCTTGTGTTGATTTTTATTAATAAATGAAAGTAAAACTTGTTACAAATTTGCGCCAATACAACACGCTGCCACTTTTCAGTCCCACCGTTTACTACGCCACATCACATGCACTCTTAAGGCTATACATTATGACCCCTGCCCACCGCAACTTTGGATGCCACCTCGTGGCGTTGCGAAGCGGACACGGACGGCGGTGATCCTAGCGATGATTTTGGTTGTAATTGGGGAAATCCATTGAGATCAGCGACTTTGGCAAGGGGGAATCTGGCCGAATACTCACGTGCTACTGTCATAAGCATCTCCCGGAAGAGGCAGAAGAACATTGAAGGTACTGCTAGACGTTAAATAGTAGGACGTCCAAGACTCGTCACAAAGTGTGGCATTCGAAGACTTGTCTCCTCTGTACAGTAGGACAGATGGTGAACATGAAGCCCTGCAGCAGACGGTCCCTACGTGTTCACTTGTTGACCCAATGACATCGTCAATAGCAATTGCAGTGCGCACGAGGCCATCGGGATTCGACCATCGATCAATGGAAACCTGTCGGATCTTCTAGTGAATCACATTTTTGCTACACTTAATCGATGGTCGTCTCCACCAACGAGATGAAAGACGGCTCGAAACGTACTGTGCCCGACGGGCGCAGGTGTGTAGGAACAGTATTGTGCTACGAGAGACATTCTCGTACGTTTGCACTGGATCTGTGGTGGTAGTCGAAAATATGGTGACAGCTGTGGAAAACCTGCATCCCTTCACGGTTGATGTCTTCTCCGACGGCAGTGTCATCATTCAGCAGTATAACTGCCCGTGTCTCGGAGCTAGAACCGTGCTATAGTGGTTTGAGGAGCATTATAGTCAACTCACGCTGATGTTCCGGAGAACAAATTAGCCGAATGTAAATCTCATTGAACGCATCTGGGCCTCTATAGCGAGCCATCACAGTTATTTTAGGTGAATTACATGACCTGTGCGTAGACATATGATGTCACATAACTCCACAAAGTGGCTTTTAGTTCCGTTATGGGTTCTGTGTGTGGCGGACCAGTAAGTTTAAATTAGCAGTCTTGAAGCAGACCTCTTGGTAGACGAATGTTAGTAAAATAGAAGCTGTGTAAAGAATACAGAACGCAAACAATTTCAACATGCACTATGCTAAACATACATTCTGACAACTGGTTAATGTGCTCAGTAAGGGGTGTGACCATTTCTGGCAGCAATACAGGCCTGACAACGACGGGGTATGCTTTGAATGATCTCTTCAATCCCATGTTGAAGCAGTAACACCCATTCTTCCTGCTGAGCTGCTAGCAAGTCTTGGAGGCTGGTTAGTGAATGCTAGCAAGTATACCTAGTGCATCCAAAAATACTCTATGGGATTCAGATCGGCAGAGCAAGCAGGCCGTTTCTCAGAAAACATCAACCAACCGTGCTGTAGGAGGCCGAACATTATCGTCCATCAATATGGAGTCTGGGACAACAGTACCTCACAGCCATCGCACATAAGGCCCCAAGATCTTATTACGATATCTGAGAACTGTTAACCTTTGGCGGTTCACACTTACAGTTTCCTGAAAACGTGTTTCAGTGGTCAAAATAATTCCAGCCCGTACCATCAGGAATCTTCCATGATCTCGGTCTCTTTCCACAATGTTTTGATTATGAAATCCTGTTTCACGTTCCCTCCAGATGCGAATCTATCGAGAATCACTCTCGGGACTCATCTGTGAAACGCACATTGGTCCCCCATTCGACTGTCTAGGTGGTATGTTGAGAACTCCAATCTAGGCGTTCACGTCTGTGAAGAAGCGTCGGAAGCACACATCCAGCAGTTCTTCGACAATAAAGGTTGAAACACGTATGTAACATAGCAGCGATGGCGAGGCATTGTAGCATCTGTGACCAGAGAGTTTGCGCTTGACCGCGCGAGTGTTGCGAGCTGTTCGCTAGTTGTCGCTATGCAGAGCAGTACTCTGTCTGTAGTCGTTGCGAGTCTGTCAGTAGTAGTCGTTGCGAGTCTGTAGCTCTGTTTAGTTGCAGAGCAGTACGCTAATAGTCGTCATGCAGAGCGGTCGGTCAGTAGTAGCAGCCCAGTGCGGTTGTGTGATGTAGGCGGTCGGCAACACTGGTCAAGATGGTGAATAAGGTATACTGTTAATTAATATAATCATTAGATAATGAAAAATTTTATTTATTGTAATTATTCTCCAACAAGTTCCCCAATAATAATTTTTATTTCAAAAGCATTTTTTCAAAAATTTTATTTTTTATTGAACTAAAGATTTCGTTGCACTTCCCATTTCATTCCACTTCTTTTAAAGAAAATTTTCAGTAAAATTACAGAAAAAAGGAATATTATTATTTGCAATGCAGTTCCTCCAAGCCGTGCGCAGAAATAAGAGCAGAAATTTGACATCCAGTTATTCTGAGGTAAGACTTTAATTCTGATTGATTTACACAGGGCCAAAAACCGATGTTTCGGTTTAATTGAATTTTCTTATCACTGAATAGACTTTAATTTTTTTGTGAGGAATTTATATTTGAGTCAGATTGCGAATTACACATTTTTGTTGCCATTGTCAGTACATTTCA
Organism: Schistocerca piceifrons; assembly: GCF_021461385.2. Lineage (NCBI taxonomy): Eukaryota > Metazoa > Arthropoda > Insecta > Orthoptera > Acrididae > Schistocerca > Schistocerca piceifrons. The sequence continues at coordinate 157,668,684 of NC_060140.1, forward strand.
TTGTGGGCAGGTTACGCATAGAGCAATGTCCATTAGCATTCTTAAATAATATTGTCCATACTTTTTCAAAATTACGGTGGGGAGGTTATACTTGGCGACACCCAGTCCAGGATCGAATTTCGTTGAGAGTCTTTTGAAAAACAGTCACATATCTGCTCTTATTTGCTTAGATATAATTAGGATTTGGCGCAACGCTTTTATTAACTTGTGACTTTCTTTCTACAGGTCAACGGCAATTCGTTGCTCTGTTGTATTTGTGTGTTGCTTTTGCATTGTGCTTATTTGTTTTGTGAATAATTGTGACTATTGCAAAAATGCCGCGAAAGACGGTGAATAGTGTATCGCGAAGTATTGTGAATGAAATTACCGACTTAAACAACGTGACCGATAGTAATTGTGATACGCAGCGTAATGATGACAATCCTGCGTTCACTAACAATCAGTGCATTCCAACCACTAATGATGACTTTTACCTTAATGATGAACAAACGAACTCAATTGTCTCGTCTGTTAACTTGACGACAATTGATGACGCGGAGCGGTCTATAGTAATGAGTGCTGCCGAGCTTAACATAACCGATTTAGTAAATTCACGTGACGATCAGACAAATTTGTCTAATGAAGATGAACAGATCACACAAAGTAGGACGGATTTATTTAATTCCGAAACAATGACTGACAGTGTACGTCCGACTGATAAACCTTTCTGTGAATTACAGAATGACCAAATGGTCACGCAAAACGAGACAATTCCAGATCCACCACTAAACAGCACAGAGAATATAAACGCTAGTTTTGACTTGGTACGAATTATGAGAAGTTTGCTACAACAGCAAAGTGAGAAAATAGACAACAATTTCAAACAACAGAACGAAAAACAAGACAAACTTAGTGACCAGGTCAGACAACAGAGTGAAGATTTTAAACAACTTAGGGAACAGAACAAACAAGATAATGAAAATCTCAAACAACACTTAAATGAAAAATTAGACGACAATTCCAGACAGCTTAGTGAACAAATTAGAGCGGTTGCCGCGCAATGTCATGACACTAAGGAACAGTTGCGCGTGGAAATTGAGGCTTGTTCTCAAAAAAATAGCGAAGAAATTAAGTCTGTTGCTCAGGAATTAAGGGAATTGCAAACAGCTGCAACAGAAACACTCAGAGACGAAATTAGCGGAGTCGCTAAACAATGCTCTGAAAAAGCTACACAATTACGGGACGAGTTTAGAGCAATGACGGTAGAACTTTCGCGCACAATGGACGCAAAGATAGACGCGAAATTCGAACAGCAGAACACTCAGATTAACGAGCGCTTTAATCAGCACATACAGAACAGTGATACGCGTTTCCGCAGATTTATTCAAGATCAAAACAAAGTAAAACGACAAGTCATGGAAACAATCACTGCACAAAGACAGGAAGACAAACGTAAAATGTTTGCGAAAGCAAAAACGTATGTAGACAATAATATTACTACAGTGTCCGACAAAATTAATACCATAGAACAATTGAACGCGGAATTAAGGGATGAAATTTCTGATCTTAAATCAAAAACAGATACACACACAGTAAATATTCAAACAGTGACAGATAGATTCGAACAATTAGATCTAACACAGGATTGCGATGTCATCAAAGCTGATGTTAAAAAACTGAGCGAAACTACGCGTAAGTTGCAAAAACAGATTAATGCGTCTGATTCTAAAACCGATGATCAGGTTAAAATGCTGTCTGAAAAATGTGATGAATTGGCCAGTCGTATTGATGTTATCGAAAATACTAATGACAATAAATCAGACGATACTGCACCGGTTTCATTTAACCAAACACCTGAATTTCAAAATTTACAGCAGACAATTAATGAGATCGATTCATCTAACAACACGTTGCGTAGGAAGTTGTCAAATTTACAACAAGAAGTAACAGAAATGAAAAGTATTTCGGTTAATAACTCAACACAGCAGACGCCACTTAGTGAACATTTGTCAGAGTCACGCAGCGTGTATAATGTGAACAATTTACAGAGACTACGCGAATTAAAATCCGAAAAGCCACGCGACTTAAAATCTGAAAAGCTATGCAACTTGAAATCCATAATTACACAGACAAACAAATTCACACACAAACCTGAACGTGTTATCAAATTCAGTGACGAGAACGTTGATTATAAGGAATTTGCATTTGTGAGAAAATGTAAGGAATTTAATAATGGCAGAACACAGGTACACGCTTTGAGGTGTATACGACAATTTGTTTTTATGCTTTCACCGCTATTGCGTGTAATGCAGAAACTAGCTGTGAACCAGATGCGACAATTTATTTTTGTATTTACAACAGTATTGCCTGTAATGAGGAAACTTGAATTAACATGGATACAACTATTTGCTTTTGGATTTATACCGCAATTGCCTGTAACGCAAAAGCCAAAATTTATTTGCAGTGCGTAAAGACCTCAGGGGATTCATTACGCTTTAATGAATATGTGCCGTAGCGAGCATAGGGCCCCGAGCTGTAGTAGTGCTGTTTCATCTTTAGTTTTCTGCACTGCTGCCTTCTCTTCTACTATCCTTTATATCTATCCAAACAGCTCTTTAACTATTGCTCTACGTAGTATTAAGAAACGTGTAAAGAAAACCCGATGTGACAAAGTTTTACTGAAAGTGACAACATTCTTTAGGCACTCCAGAACCAGCGTAATTTTAATAACGGATAAAGTCGTAATCATCAGTATGTGTAAAATTTTCAGCAACAGGAATCACATTTTAGTAACAATAGACGTTTTCCACCACAACAGCATGAAAGTCAGCCGGTTGGAATATATAACCAACAATGTAATGCACAAGGTCAACCAGGCTTTAATGTTCCGCCGCGTGCGCATATAGTCCAAGATCCAACAAATAGTAACGCATGGCAGCAAAGAAATAACTACGTACAGACAACACACCATTTCAACTCGTATCGCAATGCGCCGTATAGAAATTACTATCATGACAGACGTAAAAAAAATAATGAGCACAATTTTCAGCGTATATTTTAATAACAGTCGATCTTATGAGCAGCAACAACATCAGCAACAACACATTATCATGAATGATCCAGACAATAGGTGTCATCGATAGCGTAATACGTCAGTAAGAAATAACAGAACAGTTTATATAGTGGATATGCCACAGCATCCTCCCGTAAACAACAGGACGTACGATACATTTTAACCAGATACAGCACAGATTGCATATTACAGTAACGCAAACATTACTTTTGACACGCAGAATTTTGCTCACGAGAATGTTATTTGAAACATGCTTTGTTGAATGCTCCACTTTTATCGCACCCAGATCTTACTAGAAATTTTTCCATTGCTACCGACAGTTCCAACACCGCTTTAGGCGTACACATTTTCTAGGAAATTGAAGAAGATGGTTCAATAGTAATTAAAAACATCGCATTTGCAAGTCGCATTCTGTTACCTGCTGAACGAAATTATTCTGTTACAGAACTTGAAACATTATGTGTTGTATGGGCTTTTACGAGATTTCGGCAATTTCTTTATGGCAGACATACCACTGTTTACACAGACCACAGAGCGATACAATTTTTACTTTCGGCTAAATTTACTCACGACAGGTTAAGTAGATGGAAACTGTATTTACAGGAATTTAATTTTACAATAGTTCACATTCCCGGCACACAAAATGTTATAGCAGACGCACTATCGCGTTCCCTCGGCAACAATCAGCAAGACGTAGCAACCAACTTCTGCAAAGCAAATTTCAGTGTCATGTACATTCAGCAAGTTGCATTTGAAAACTTTATTTCATCGTCATTACAGGACATAGCACAAGAACTAAACAAAGACAATGTCTGGAAAGAAATTAAACACCTTTGGCTAGATAAGAATAATGTTACGATTAGGAACCATTACACTGTGCGCAATGACATTCTGTTTCGCCGCTCTCATCCTGATAGCAACAATTGGTTATTATGCATTCCTGACGAACTGGTTAACAAATTAATTTGGTACACTCATTTAAGTTACGCACATTACGGAGCACGAAAATGTTTTCTTATACTGAGACAGAACTGTTATTTTACTAACATGGAAAAACGTATACGACGAGTTTTAGCGTCTTGTAAAATTTGCCAGAAAGCTAAATCAGACACCACTTCACATATTCCTCCTTTATATCCCATTATACCTGTTAAATTAAGACATATGGCCGCAGTAGATTTTTTGGTCCGATTCCGAGAACTAACAGAGGTTTTTGCTACATTTTTGTCGCTGTTGAGCTCACTTCAAAATTTGTTACTTTCACTCCGTTACGCAAAGCTACTGCTAAAACTGTTTCGAAAGCATTTGTAAAACATTTTCTATCTCATGTAGGGCATGTAATGAAAGTAATTTCTGATAATGGATCACAATTTCGATGTGGCGTATGGACACGTATGTTACGAGCTAGAAACATTTCTCCGATCTATATATCCAAGTACCACGCTTCTTCGAACCCCTGTGAAAGGTTAATGAAAGAAATTGGTAAACTGTGTAGAATATACTGCCACAAAAGACATATTGATTGGGATACACACATACTCTCATTCCAAGATGTAATTAATTCCATACCAAATGAATCCACTATGCTATCTCCGTCTGTTATACTGAAAAATGCTGAACCACCTAACAAAATTAAAGAGTTAATAACATTTCCTACATCTCGTCGATTACGACACCACGAAATAATTGACATTGCGCTGAACAACATCAAACGTGCCGCAGAGCGCCGGAGAAGACAGCAAAAACAGGTTTGTACACGCCGCGACTTTCACGTTGGACAGAAGATATTAGTACGCACACACTATTTATCCAGTAAATTAAAAGGTAAGTGCTGTAAATTTGAACTTCTATACGCAGGTCCATATCGGATTCGCAGCATCCCTCACCCCAATGTTGTACACGTCGAAACTTTGAGAACCAGAAAATCGAAAGGCAATCACCATATCTCAAACATTAAACCGTTTATTGAGTGAAACCACTGTATGATTCAACACACTATGATGCCATTTACTAATGCAATTATTTCACGTGACTAATTACTGATGATTATCGTATTTTTTCTTGGCAAGTGCCCGGCAAGGTAAGGTTAGCAGGTCGCTTTTCTTGTCGTTACACATCAGACCGTGCACATTTTCCACTTTTTTTTGTGTGTATGATTGTACTCCAGTTTTGTTTGTATGCACTATGAAATAGTTAAGATATAACACACACCAGTCGACTTTGACATTTTGTTTGCCTTATGACATCTCAACATCGTGACTGTTTCACATTTTTTTTTTTGCTGCTGCATTGTATTATTCTGTGTATATTTTTGCATTTGAACACTGTCAATGTTTTTGACATATTACGTTTTCTGTCATGTTATGCTGTAGGGTTAATTATGTTACCATGAACCAGTCATTATCTAGTGGGTATATGATTTAAATGCAGGACATTAATCTTTGTTCATCAATTTCAGAAAGGAATGATGATTCTAAGAAATAAATTTAACATAAATGGGAATTTCACCTACGGAATAAACGAAAGGAGATGCAATAACTTTATGAGGAAGAGTAAATGGATCAGGATTAACAAACATTAACAAGAATATACTATACTCATCACAGAATAGCAGTCTTAACTAATTTTTTTTTTCAGAATACAAGGTGATTGATGCAGGCTGTCAGAGAGAACTACACATCTTAGTTTTAGTGATGAAATATGCTAGAGATAAGGAATAGTTATGTAATGAGTAATGAAGTGATTTTTTGCAGATGATAATGAATACTGATGAATAATGATGAAGGATATGGTATTATGAATAATGAAGTTTTTCTTTACAGGTGATGATAATGGTGAAGTTATGATGATATGGATAATGAAGTTTTTTTCTTTACAGATGAGGATAATGTTGAAGTTATGTATTTATGCTACGTAGTTATTTAAGTATTTGTTGCAGTTTGCTTTGACAGCAGGTGTTACATTGCATAGTAGGATGACTGAAAGTTTTAGAAAGGACAGCTATGGAACACATTTTTATACACATTTCACTACCTGTTAATTCGAAGTTCACTACTTTTCAGCATAGTGTGCGTTTCTTCTTTCAGGTCAATAATCCATTTTGTATATTTTTTCAGGAGAAGCTTTTCATGATACTTACTAAACCTGTTTCTTATTATACCTGTTCTAGTACTTGCATTGTTTATTTTTTACCCATTTGTGTTTATCATTTATAAATGTGATCACATATACTGCCTTGTTACATAACCTTGCTACAGCTGACTCATGACGAATGACGTTACCTATCCTCATTTGCAGCAATAGGTCTAAAGCAAATAGTGTTATGTCTCAGCAATTAATTATCGATCCCAACGCAATGCATTGCTAACAAAAAAAAATGTATTACCAGTCGCAAGTAGTGATACCAGTTTGAGAAAATTCTGAATAATACTGATTAGCTCTGAATAGTATGTCGCTTGAGTAATGACTTCTTAATGAGACAAAAAAAAGTATATATTTAAAATAATGCTTTGTCACTAGCTAATAACTGCCACTGTTTATTGTAATGATACTACTTATAATGCCTGTGATTATTAATGATTTGACTGTAATTAACTGATTTTAATAATGACTTTGTAATGATCTGAATACTACTGAAGGAGAAACACTGTTTATTGTAATGAGACTACTTATAATGCCCATGATTATTAATGCTATGACTGTAATTAACTGATTTTAATAATGACTTTGTAATGATCTGAATACTACTGAATGAGGAACACTGTTTATTGTAATGAGACTACTTACAATGCCCACGATTATTAATGCTATGACTGTAATTAACTGATTTCTAATAATGACTTCGTAATGATCTGAATAATACTGAATGATGAACTATGTTTTATTCTATTCAATACTTGCTGGCCACTGAGTGCCAATAATTAATGTCACTCCACGAATTGTTATTAATTATGCCATTGATTAGCTCTTGTTTCCAATGTTGATACTTTGTAACCAGAAAGGAATGTGACTGTTTAATAATGCTTTGTAATTAGGAGAAGACTAATGATTCTTACTATTGGACGACAAATGATTAATTAACTGTAATTAGACAAATGATTAATTAACGACAAATGATTAATTAACTGTAATTAGACAAATGATTAATTAACTGTAATTAGGCAAATGATTAATTAACGACAAATGATTAATCAACTGTAATTAGGAAAAGGCTAATGATTATTATTGGAATGACAAATGATTAATTAACTGTAATTAGGAGAAGGTTAATGATTCTTAATTACATTCTGTAACTGAAAAGAATGCATTTATTTCATAATGCTTTGTAACTAGGAAAAGAAGGCTACTGATCCTATGTAAAACAATTAATGAACGTTTTTCTGTAATACTACATACTTGGTACAGAAATGTTCAATAACTGGGCTATGAATGCCACAAACTGCTAATTAAGTCTGTAATTGTCAATATTATGTGACTTGATGTCCTTCACCTCATAAGCTGACTACCCTAAATTACTGCAATGTCCATTTGTCCTGTTTATCCTAGTGATCATGGAGCACTATATTTGGTTTTTGCACTAATTCTACGTTGGTGTGCCTTGTAAGAGCGTGGTGTTGACACGACATGCTGTCCACCACCGTGAGCAATGAAGACGTTATTATGGTCCCACTGTTTGGTGTACCTAATGTACTGCCAAAATGAAAACATGAAATATTACTACGACGATTCAGTGTCCTGGCTACGCTGATAAATTCTGATGGGAAAAGAACTTCAAGTTGTGTCACTTGGTGCTGTACTTCTGTGGAAAGATATGGACTTTCAGAACAGCTGTGTGCAATCTAAAGTACTACAACCATGATGCAATCCTTCCCTTTCCTATCCTAATTCTTGTCACATAATGAAAATCATTTTTTTGGTAACATCATTTCTGTTCGTAGGTTATACATTTTTTTCGATTCCTGAACTCCAGTGCGAGTACACTTATGTCACTGGTCGACATGATGTTTGCCATTATGTTTATTTGTTGTGAAAATGCTAAAGACATTTTTCAGTGCATGTGCACTTTGGACATGATTTTCTTGCCATTATGTTTATTTATTGCGAAAATGCTAAAGACATTTTTCGATTTGTTCTGAAGTACAGTATATGTACACTCTTGTCTTTTATATTGTATATACATTCTTTTTATTCGCTGAACTCCAGTGCGAGTACACTTATGTCACTTGTCAACATAATATTTTGCCAGTCTGTTTATTTGTTCTGAATATGCTAAAGAATTTTTTTCAGTGCCTGTGCACTTTGTTATCTGTCAAATAATTTGTATATACATTTTTCTGATTTGCTACTATGTTTTGTACTCACATTTTGTCTTTGATATATTTTGTACTTAGTGCGTGTGCACAACATTTAAATATTCTGTAAGTTGTAGGATTTTGTTAATTAAAGAAAAATTTTGCCGCGCTTGGCAAGTCCAAATGACTCACCATCGCTGCCAAATTTTTGCCCCCCCCAGTGGAGGGTTATGAAACACGTATGTAACATAGCAGCGATGGCGAGGCATTGTAGCATCTGTGACCAGAGAGTTTGCGCTTGACCGCGCGAGTGTTGCGAGCTGTTCGCTAGTTGTCGCTATGCAGAGCAGTACTCTGTCTGTAGTCGTTGCGAGTCTGTCAGTAGTAGTCGTTGCGAGTCTGTAGCTCTGTTTAGTTGCAGAGCAGTAAGCTAATAGTAGTCATGCAGAGCGGTCGGTCAGTAGTAGCAGCCCAGTGCGGTTGTGTGATGTAGGCGGTCGGCAACACTGGTCAAGATGGTGAATAAGGTATACTGTTAATTAATATAATCATTAGATAATGAAAAATTTTATTTATTGTAATTATTCTCCAACAAGTTCCCCAATAATAATTTTTATTTCAAAAGCATTTTTTCAAAAATTTTATTTTTTATTGAACTAAAGATTTCGTTGCACTTCCCATTTCATTCCACTTCTTTTAAAGAAAATTTTCAGTAAAATTACAGAAAAAAGGAATATTATTATTTGCAATGCAGTTCCTCCAAGCCGTGCGCAGAAATAAGAGCAGAAATTTGACATCCAGTTATTCTGAGGTAAGACTTTAATTCTGATTGATTTACACAGGGCCAAAAACCGATGTTTCGGTTTAATTGAATTTTCTTATCACTGAATAGACTTTAATTTTTTTGTGAGGAATTTATATTTGAGTCAGATTGCGAATTACACATTTTTGTTGCCATTGTCAGTACATTTCATTGTGGGCAGGTTACGCATAGAGCAATGTCCATTAGCATTCTTAAATAATATTGTCCATACTTTTTCAAAATTACGGTGGGGAGGTTACAAGGTCACTCTGCCGAAACCTGCCGTGCACCGTTTGCCTGGATAAAACGCATCAGTGCATGATGCAAGGCAAAGTGCCAGCAGGCGTTAAGTACTTAGGCAGTACCATCGTACCCTTATAGAGAAAGAACTTTCCTGTTTTTCTGACATCACACTTGGTGGGTCCTGCCCTGGTCTTCCGAGTACAGTCTCTGTCTCTATAAACTGTCATCTCATTAGAGAGACAAAAGAAGGATTCACATTAAGCCACTGGGCCACATGTGTTTGCGACTATGCTTCTTCCATTGTTCCCATGGCCACAGAAAGTTTGGTAGACGTCTTCTCTGTGTGATACTGCATTGTCTGTGCACACAGCGACTGTGGGTGTCAGACTATCCTGCAAACACTTCCGCACTGGATAGGTGCCCTGACGTCACCGTACGTGTGGATTTCCGTTGACCGGAATACCATTTTCTGTGTAGAACACGATCGCTGTACGTTTATGTCATGACTTAGATACAGGACAAGGAAATAGCGATTTCTTGCTGGTCGACCATACGTACTTGATTAATGCTATGGCAATAAAATTTCTTTTCGCATTTATTCCTTCGTATTAGCTCCTTGCTTGCATAATACCGACTGACGCGCATGATAATTATATTATGCACATACAATAAATTCTTATGTTATACAACATCTCTCAAGGCTACCCAAAGCGACTGACGCAATAATTCCTACATTGTACCACAAAAATGAAGTGAAATGATCGTCTGGCATTGTTGGCCGGGTGGTCCCCTGCGGGGAAGTTCGGCCGCCCTATTGCAAGTCCTTGTTAGTTGAGGCAACTTCGGCGACTTGCGCGTCAATGGTGATGAAGAACACACAACAACCAGTCATCACGTGGCAGAGAAAATCCCTGACCACGCCGGGAATCGAACCCGGGACCCCGTGCACGGGAAACAAGAACGCTACCGCAAGATCACGAGCTGTGGACTGTACCACAAATTTTCATTACACAACTGAAGTCATATCAAACAGAAAGGAAGATGTAGATAATCAACGTTGCCTCCGTATCCAAAAGTAGCTAGTTTCAGCAGCAATATTATCCGCTCATCCGTGGCGCCATTGAATTAGTCCTGTCTAGCGCCACTGGCTCAGGTGTAGTATCGACCCTCTTGCGGCCCTATTGCCAATATCTATATATCTATGACGAAGAGTTGGTATCTGTGGGTTGTGTCCTTAGAAGGTCTTTATATATATATATATATATATATATATATATATATATATATATATATATAAGGTTTGCTGGCCCGAGAGGGAGGCAGAAATTTTGGTGATTTGCGGTAGCATCGCGACAAAACGTGGTTATGAGTTTCGAGCGGCCGAAGACACGAGCTGCGCAAGGAGGGCCTGCGCAGAGCGAAGATATCGGAGTACTTCATCGTGGTGAGCGCGACTACCAGAGCAGGCCGACATCCCGTCGGTCGGTTGGCAGCATTCGTGTCGAGTGACCGCTCGTGGCCTGGCTGCCCTCATCTGCCTGGGTTTCATCGGTAGTACTCACTAATCGCTGCGACGCATTGAAGATCCGTGGGTCTGCTTGCTGATAAAGGGGAGTGACATTCTATAAACCTCGTGGTGGTTTGTTTCATTGTCTACCTGCCCTCCATACTATTTATGTTTTTTACCCGATCCTCAGAGTTTTACTCGGTCGGTAATTTGGTCGTAAATATAGGAAGTAGTATTCTACTAACACACAAGTAGTCAGAAATTTAACCCCGCAATTATATTGCCTTTCCTCTCTACTTTTTTCTGATCATTAATGTTCTAATTCATCAGCTCTTGGTCGTAAATACGGCTGAAACAATTATACTACGGTACAGGTTGCCGTTAAACGAAACAAGGACCTTCTGGTTAGATTTAGCTGTTAACTGGTTCTATTCATTGACTGTAATTACATTTCTCAGTCATTAGCTGTAATCTGAACAACCTGTTGTACTAAACTGTTCGTATCTCTGTCTGAAAGATCGGTCCATTATTAGTGTATTTGAGCTGGATCTTGTGGTTCCGCCGAGTGAGTTCTCTTTTAATAAAAGTTCACAAGTAATGTTTTAAAACGTTCCTTCACAGCGGTCTTAATAACTGTCAATCAGTTTAACTTTGAAAATATTAACAGCTATCTGTCACCAGGCTTTAGTCAAAATAAAATTGTCTGAAAGGACGGATTGTGATCCAATCGCACGTTGGTTGCTGAGTGAAATTAAGAGGTTGGTTGCTTTGAACTAAGCCTTATTGTTGTCATATTGTTTGCTAATCAGTGTAACCTTTAAGCACAGGTGTGCATCTTAACACCGAACCTGTCGACATACAGCTGTCATTTTACAAGTTGTCATCTGTTTTGAGTAATTTAATCACTCTTGTCATCAATGGCGCTTATATAGTTTTCCTGTGTGGCAGAAGGGCATTTAATTAGACAGACTACCAGTAGGGTAGTAAACACCGCTGTTTCAGCCGGTAACTGGCGGGCTGCAGGTCTGGCCGTCTTGTAAACATTGTCATATTGTTTGCTGTTTTGCAATACAGCACTTCAGATTTATTTTGAAAAGATTGAAAGCTTATTCAACTTAAGGTTAAGGTCGAAAGAATTCTGCAAATTATTCATTTAGTTAAAGAAAATTTTATTGCTAAATGCATCGATTCTCTGTAAAACACAGTGTATATATATTGTTAAATAAACAGATTGTATGAAAAGAAAGTTGTATTGGTTGGTCCTCCCTTCAACATCTTCCTTAATTCCTGTAAGTACCACCTATCACCCGCCTTTAACAGTACAGTTACATAATGTTTCTTTTTTTTATTTCCTCGAGAATATTGTTTACAGACATAAAGCCAGGACAGTGAGTTTCAAACATTTGCTGCGTAGTGGGAGACGTGAGGCAAATCGAAAGAAAATCCTTTTATTGATCATCTCAGGAAAATTTGTTGCGTTAAAGAACATCCGAGTCACCACCAAGCATCACATACCAGGGTACGAAGTAGCTTTAAGACCAAAGAAGACGCGATGCGTGGTTATGGAACATCTTACACGACGTCCGCGACCACCCGTTGTTTTATGGAGAACGAAAACTAAGAACGATTCTATAGATCAGTTGTGGCATTGTATTCATCCTGAACTTAATTACTTTACTAAAGCTCTGTGTGGATTTAAATATTGCAAAGAGCAGCCGCCTGTAACTTTTACACAGATTATAGTCGATTTTGTTTTTGGCAGATAACGTTTTGTTTTACCGTGTGATGATAAAAAGATGTATTTGTCTAAATTTCAATCAGTTAACAAGATACAGTTTTATTCCAATGATTGAAGCTTGTAAAACAACGGAACATTCATAGAATATTCGCTGGGAAAGGAACATATTCTTCACGTAGGCACATGCGTAATCATGGGCACCAGTTACGATTTTAGTGCGAGGTAATGAATGTTTTCAGGTGACTTTTAAGTTACACCCTAATAATACAAAGTGAGCAGATAAATATACTTCAGATTCAACTTTTACGCCTCGATCTCAAGATCGAAATTCCCTGAAATAAACACAATCGTTCATGTAATAAAGGAATCACCACAGCCTTAACGTAAGACACTTGTGTCACATTTTACGTAATACTGACCATTATCAGCACCAGTAATAAAACTTTCTAAGCCTCGCAGCTTGGATGAACTACAGTCAAGTTTGATTAAAATCAATAAATCACCACAGCACTAGGTAAACTTGTTATTCCATAAACCAAATATGGACGACAGTCGTAAAGTTCGAATGTACCAGGCTGTCGTTTTCTACAAACCAAATTTCAGACACAAATCAATACCTTCTTAGCCACGCTAGTCTGGATAGTGATTATTTGAACTTCATCAACTTGTAGGGGGTCACGACAGCTCTAGACACCATTGCTTGTACCACGTGTGAATCTCAAAACGACGAATTTAAAAGCGTTTCTAAAATCCGGTAAGTACACTACTGGCCATTAAAATTGCTACACAAAGAAGGAATGCTGATGATAAACGGGTATTCATTGGACAAGTATATTATACTGTAACTGACATGTGATTACATTTTCACGCAATTTGTGTGCATAGATCCTGAGAAATCACTAGCCAGAACAACCACCTCTGGCCGTAATAACGGCCTTGATACGCCTGGGCATTGAGTCAGACAGAGAATGGATGGCGTGTCCAGGTACAGCTGCCCATGCACGTTCAACACGATACCACAGTTCATCAAGAGTAACGACTGGCGTATTGTGCCGAGGCAGTTGCTCGGCCACCATTGACCAGATGTTTTAGTTGGAGAGAGATCTGGAGAATGTGCTGGCCAGGGCAGCAGTCGAACATCTTCTGTATCCAAGAAGGCCCGTACAGGACCTGCAACATGCGGCCGTGCATTATCCTGCTGAAATGTAGGGTTTCGCAGGGATCGAATGAAGGGTAGAGCCACGGGTCGTAACACACATGAAATGTAACGTCCACTGTTCAAAGTGCCGTCAATGCGGACAGGAGGTGACCAAGACGTGCAACCAGTGGCACCCCGTACCGTCACGCCGGGTGATACGCCAGTATGGCGATGACGAATACACGCTTCCAATGTGCGTTCACCGCGATGTCGCAAAACACAGATGCGACGATCATGATGCTGTAAACAGAACCTGGATTCATCCGAAAATATTAGGTTTTGCCATTCGTGGACCCAGGTTCGTCGTCGACTACACCATCGCAGGCGCTCCTGTCTTTGATGCAGCGTCAAGGGTAACCGCAGCCATGGTCTCCGAGCTGATAGTCCATGCTGCTGTAAACGTCGCTGAACTGTTCGTGGAAATAGTTGTTGTCTTGCAAACGTCCCCATCTGTTGACTCAGGGATCGAGACGTGGTTGCACGATCCGTTACAGCCATGCGAATAAGATGCCTGTCATCTCGACTGCTAGTGATACGAGGCCGCTGGGATCCAGCACGGCGTTCCGTAATACCCTCCTGAACCCACAGTTTCCATATTCTCCTAACAGTCATTGGATCTCGACCAACGCGAGCAGCAATGTCGCGATACGATAAACCGCAATCGCGATAGGCTACAATCCTACCTTTAACAAAGTCGGAAACGTGATGGTACGCATTTCTCCTCCTTGCCTGAGGCAACACAGCAACGTTTCACCAGGCAACGCCGGTCAACTGCTGTTTTTGTATGAGAAATCGGTTGGAATCTTTCCTCAAATCAGCACGTTGTAGATGTCGCCACCGGCGCCAACCTTGTGTGAATGCTCTGAAAAGCTAATCACCTGCATATCAAAGCATCTTCTTCCAGTCGGTTAAAGTTCGCGTCACGTCATCTTCGTGGTGTAGCAATTTTAATAACCAGTAGTGTAGTTTCAGAAAATTAACAACGTTTATAACATTTGATTCCACTTTCTCTAATGTTACAGCCGCTGTTGAAATGTGTGACGCTATTTGGTTTCATGCCAAATGACGTCGTGTTGGAAATGGATTGTTGTATTGTGCCAGCATTAGAACGTACGATATGGTCTCATGCTAAAAGAGAAGTTGATGAAACATTCCGTTTAAACGTTGCAACATATTTGGCTTTACATTAAAAACATCGAAGTACTATGTATAATGCCGAACATTCACCGTATCTTCTTAACGTAGTAAGGGAGTGAGCTGCCGTTGGATTCGCTTATTTCATACTAGATTAACGCACACTGTTTCGTTCGCGGAGACTATATGGTCTCCACAGATGTTCTTGGTTTCCTGTAATCATTTCTTTATGCTATTCACTAATTATAACAGCCTCTCAACTTTTATCGATAATTAAAGCCACAGAATGTACTTCTCACCAAAAGGTGATTCTGGTAGGTGGAGTTCAAAATTTCTGTTGATCACACCTTTTGAGTTCTTGCGGTAATATATTCATATCTAATCGAGAATTGAAATGCTTGTTTTTACAGAATTGGTTTAGTTTTTTTAAAGTGACTGAATATTGACCTAGTGCTCAGAGCCACTTGAACCATTTTTTGAAACTTTAAGTTTCCGTAGCGGATTGGGCTGGGTGATTGTGAGTCACTGAATGAGTCTGGTCGTATTTCAGCCCTTAGGCTTGAATTTCCGAAAACAGTGAAACAGATTTTTTTTTCATTACCAACCGAGAAGCCAAAAACTAGTTTTTAAGGATTTAGCCTTAAAAACGCTTTCACAGCTACGTACTTTCATAAAATGTTGCACTCTCAACTTCACTCATTTATGGGTTGAATATTTCAATATAATGAACGGCTTATGTTTTTATTTCCGAAAGAGAAGCTAAATACCAATATTCATGCATTTAGCTACAAAAATGCATCCATAATGAAATATTCCATAGAAATTTTAATTCCCTACTTCACCGCTATAATGGTTCTTTTTCCAAAACTAGTGAAACGTGTTTTTTTCTTTCTAGCTGGGAAACCAAATTGAATTTTTTTATATTAAGCCATAAAATTGGTTTCATAATATACGTATTTCAAAAAGTATTTAACCCCCTACCTGCTAATTGAATTGCTAAAAATAGTGAAACTATTTTTTTAATTTCTAACTGACAAGCCAAACAACAGTTTTCATAATGTAACTTTAAAAATGCTTTAGAGGTTCTTTAATGATTGTTTATTTTCAAAACAAGTCTTCCACACGCTATTTCACCACCTTTGCGGTTAAATATCCAAAATTTCTGAAAACTGTATTTCTTTATTTCTAGTTTTCTCATGTCTGACTTCAAAATTTCCTTAATAATGACATATCTTCAAAAAAAGACTTACATTCCCTATTTCATTGCCTTAATAGTGGAATTTCGAAAAATGTCTTCTTACAAGACGCCTACAGTACAAGATCACAACCATCTCCACATTTCAGGTTTCTATCCTTTACTGTTTGGGTCGGGCGATGCTGAGTGAGTCTCAGTCGGGACATTGCCTTTTAGAGGCAGAGAAGATCTACTTTAATGATACAGCTAATTACTGAAACTCACGTCATCATAACTAACACTGATTCGAAATGAAATACCACATAGTTTAATCAGAATTTTGTTACAATGTGGTTACGTGAGTATCCTGTATAACTTCCAATTTATATCTGTCTTTTCAAGCAAGTATCATGTGAACGCGAAGACACAGTAACACTACAACACTGGTATTATATTGTGTAAGCATTTTTTATGGGTACTGTCTAATTTTGCACAAGAAAACATATCTCTTTGAGAGCAACTTCGACGTTTCGCCTGTGAGGGAAACAATATATTTTCTTATTTTATGGGTATTTTGTAAAACTGTAGTGTGCCACTGCCGCAATTTGGTCACATCACCAGGATAATGTTAAAGAAATGTAGTTGTTTGCATTTGATAGAAAGTAGTCTTGGATGTAGCAACAGCACTAACGTTGCCTTCCTAAGTCAAAGTGTGTGAAATGTTCTCCAGTGTTAGCCACGACAAAGGGACGATGTGTGTATGTCGTGCAAGACAAAAATATGGACAAGGTGAATGTCATATTTCACGAGTCACAATAGAAGCGACGTATGTGGGCGGATAAATTAAGCTCCAAGTAATATAAAAACTCAGCGCCATAATCTTTAACCTGAGTATTCTCGTAACAAATGGGGGATTTGTCATAATGTCCCAAGCCTGAAGCCGACGTCTGCCGTGTTACTTGCCCCACCATACATTAGGTTCTGGTGGAGGTGTTATGATCCAAAATGCCAGCTTGCGTAATATATTAGTGTACTCATCATTCTGATTATAATATGAAGTTTGAAGGATCACCTGTCATTTCTATGTGGGCTCGATAAGGGATATTTCATTTTAGTTTGGTAGCGCTGTTTACTTTCACTGTAGGTGTTTTGCTTCTCTTATTTGACACTATTTCCCATCACTCCGCAAAGCTCTCTGGTTGCACACTGTGAGAACGGAAGACTGGAAGCAGACCAAACATAGCAAAATACATTCTCAGCATTTCGGGAAAGAGGAAGTATAGCGAAAATTAGACCGCTTTAAGGAAAATGCTGGATTACGAACGCAGCCATTTCTCGTCACATAGTTCCTAAATATATAAAATAACGAAAACCAATAACCTCTTTTTAGCCAGGTGGATGCATTTTGTCAGTGCTGGTAACCATTATAGTGAGGTAACGCAGCTATCACTGTAATAGGGAGAGCTCGCCATTTAACCATCCCTCTAACGATTATTTGAATTCTGTTCCTACTTAATAAATTTCATTTTGCTCATTAATTTAAAACTGCAGTTGATATTTCACTTTGTTTTATATTAAGGAATTCCATTTGTTTCACTTACAAAGTACTTCATTACCACATATTTGTTCAGGTACGTTAGGTAATAATTGTTGTTCGGGAAACGAATTGGCTAATGAACTCAGTTTGTCCCGTTGGATTCGTGGCCGAATTTAGATATAGCGTTGTTGACGTGCTGTGGGTTACGCTAAACGTACATGATACTTTGCATCGTATATGTAGTATATGTTTTTGCACTATTTCACAACAATAATTTATGTAAGAAAAATTTTACCTAACAATACATTGACATATGTGATGATGGAGTAAGTTAGCAGAAGTATCTTGTAAACATTCCCCGCTCGTCAACTATTATTTCGAAACAGGTTTCCTTAAATTTCTGATCCGATTAGGCTAATGCAGATAGTCATTTACGTTGCTGATTATATAGGGGACAAGGTTGCAACGTGCAGATCTGAACTGTTGTTGGGACTGATTTTAATAGCTACTCTCTTGTGCTTTTTCTCAGAATATGGTTGATAGTGATTTCCTTGCATCGAGTCGTCTGGCATTGCATTCTATAAAGCGTAGCAGACAAAGGACCGGCAGTCGCCTCGTTCAATAGGGACAGGCATAAAGAGAAGGCAGTGGGGCGTGCTTAAATCGAATAGCCAATTAGACGCTGCAGTGCCTGGAACTGAGAGCGGTTTAGCGAGCGGAGAGGATGCTGGAGGCTGTAGACAAACACACATACCCCACTGGCGGGCACGAGGCTGGATCTTCTCCTATCCTGTCCAACAGCCTGTAAGAGAAGCTTCCCCCCCCCCACCCCCCCGCCCCACACACACACACACACACATACACACTAGCGGCGTTCAGTACATTCTTAGCAAGCAATACTTTGGAGAAATGACTTTTTCAAACCCTTTCGTTTCTTAAGGTCTGCATTGTTTCGTCGGGAATGGGAACTTACATGATATACATCATTTTTCGCAACATTTCATTTGTTTCTGAACAGAACTACGAAACATATTCTCTCAGTTCATCCGCCTTTAGTGACTAATGTCTAGTATTAGTAGTGATATAAGAAGTGGAAAATTACTGAAACAATTAAGAATGAACCGATAATAAGCGCAAATTATATCATGCAGTACTCCATGTAATTTGGAAATGCATGAGATATTAGCCTCTCTTTGGGATTTTGTACACTGACTCGCTTGAATGCGACATCCTTACGTCACCTTACTGGGAGGGTCTTTATGTTCGCGTGGTATCACTCCACTGGTCGACGTCGAAGCCAACGCCTTGCTGCATCAATAACCTAATTATTCACCTGCTGCGTCCTGCGGAGTGCATCCTTCATTGGGCCAAACAGATGGTGGCCTGAAGGTGCGAGATACGGGCTACAGCGTTGATGAGGGAGAAGCCCAACGAAATTTTGCGAGCTGCTGTCGGGTACGCAGACTTTAGTGAGGCCTTGTGTTGTCACGAAGAAGAATTAGTTCATTTGCATTTTTGTGGCGACAAACACTCTGAAGTTGTTTATTCAGTTTCCTGAGGTTAGCACAGAGCACTTCACAGTTCATAGTAGCACAGTGAAGGAAGACATAAAACTAAATAACCCCTTCAGAGTCCCAGAAGGCGTCACCGTAAATTTACGAGCTGATAGGGCGGCTTTAACATCTTCTTTGGAGGAAAGGTGGTGTGGCGCTACTCCATGGACTGCCGTTTTATGTCCCATGTTTCATCACCTTTGGCGTTGTTTGGGAAGTAATTGTTACTATCAGCCTCTTATGGCGCAAGCAGTTCTGCGCAGATGGTCCTTCGTTGCCCTTTCAGTTGTTCTGTTAGGCACCGAAGAACCGAGCAGACACACATCTTTGAGAACCCCAACTGGTGCACGAGTGTGTCAGCACTACCAACAGGGACGTCCAGTAGTCCTACGAGGTGTTTGGTCGTGGTCCGTCGATCACCTCAAATGAGAGTGTCCGGACGTTCCATCATTGCAGGAATCAGCTATGTGCGGTCGACTGCCGCGCGGGAGATCGGACAGGTTTTCGCTACCTTGTTGCGATGATGACAGACGCCTTGTCCAACGAATGACTGTGATTTTCGTCACTACCATATCTCCGCAGACATTCTGTGAACGATCATGAATATGTGCGATGCCCCGGTTTCCCGCCAAAAGAAATTCGATGACAGTTCTCTGCTTGGAACGCATCTCTGTTACAGACGCCATTTTGTGTTCTACATATAGTGCCTCCACTTATCAGAACTTCTTGAAACTGAATGGGCTGAAACGGACAAATTCCACGATGCCTTACAAAAAATTCTGCATTGGTATGTGAAAGAAATTCTTGTATTATATATTTAACGCCCTTCGTATATTACATGTCATTTTTCAGTCATAATTGTAAATCACATCCAATGTGAAATGGCAAAGTCTGCTGGGTTATTGCAGTCTCGTTTAATGTGCTTATAGAATAAAGCATTATTTATTGATCATTTCATACAAAATTCATCGCCTCCACTGGCATGCCACTGGACTCTTCTTGCATCTGCCGTCGTCCTACGGGCCAGTTGTTCAATATCGATACTCGGCCTGTTGACTCAGAAAGGTCGATATTGGCCCATGAGTAAAGAGACGTTCCGAGCTGGAGTCGAACAAAAATTTCGGCGACAGCGAACCCCAATACATAAGGCTGCCACGCCAGTATGTCACCTCCCATCCTCAATCTGCGGATTATTCACAGCGAGGCTGATACAACCGTTCATAATCGAACCACCCACACGAAAGAAACCTGCGCTGTGATGAGCATTTCTTTGTATCGCTGGCCCCAACATGGCATTTCAGTAATTTGGAAGTCCGCGTAGAACGACCAGTTCGGGAACTTCTTGAATCGCCGAAACGGATCAGTCCAACATGGCAGTTATTTCTGTTATTGTTTTTATGGAAGATAAATAATCCGTCGTCCATGCCATAATCCTTCCCCTAAGGTCTCGTCTTCCGCTACTAGACAGATCATCAGAGTCGTTCGTGACTCGAAATGAACAGTCTTATACTATTTCAGCAAGCTCAATAATTTGTTCGCATTCACGCAACAGTCTGTTCCTGACATCATCAACGTGCTGTGTAAAGTCGCAGAGTCGCACCGACATTTCTTATGGAGCTTTCGGTGGGGAAGTGTTAAATGTCTAATTTGTGTCCCTCTTCTTTCTGTTAAAGTTGGTTTTTGGCTTCTGAATACCAATGGCCTCTTCGTACGGTCTAGCACAGTAGATCTTGATAATACCGTTGCGGCACAGTTATAAAATTGTTAATGGCGCTCAACCACTTTGACGTAAGATAAGCTGGTTACGCCACGATCAGCGGGGGATCAGGACGCACGGTGATGCAAGACAGACGGGAAGCTCAATCTGCAACTCGGCAGTAGCTGAGTGAGAGAGAGAGAGACAGAGAGTGAAGTGTTGGCAGAAGAGCCAACACCGTGTTGCTAGAGGAGGCCGAAATGCACGCTTTTAAGCTCACGTAGATTGGCGTGAGGTCTGGAACAAGGTAAAGTAATTATCCTATAAAGAAAAGAACGTAGTTGTTGGAATACTTAACTTTAATCCACAATTGGAGAACATCGCTCTTGAATGTACATGCTGCACAAGGTAAATATCAAAAGCTATGGCGCCTTGCTAGGTCGTAGCAAATGACGTAGCTGAAGGCTATGCTAACTATCGTCTCGGCAAATGAGAGCGTAATTTGTCAGAGTAGCATCGCTAGCAAAGTCGTCTCTACAACTGGGGCGAGTGCTAGAACGTCTCTCGAGACCTGCCGTGTGGCGGCGCTCGGTCTGCAATCACTGACAGTGGCGACACGCGGGTCCGACGTATACTACCGGACCGCGGCTGATTTGAAGGCAACCACCTAGCAAGTGTGGTGTCTGGCGGTGACACCACAGAGAGAGCACACGCAGCAGGAAAACAGAAAAGGACAGCGGCTAAGCAAAATAAAATGCAGGCTCGTTCACGCCGTGGGATGCCGCAAGATGAAATAGACACAGCTAGGGAAAAGTCTTATAAACC
The DNA here is from genome assembly GCF_021461385.2 of Schistocerca piceifrons. Taxonomy (NCBI): domain Eukaryota; kingdom Metazoa; phylum Arthropoda; class Insecta; order Orthoptera; family Acrididae; genus Schistocerca; species Schistocerca piceifrons. Next base: position 157,690,434 of record NC_060140.1, read on the forward strand.
AATTTAACTAGCTGCTAAGAGAGAATCAAAGCCATGGTAGCCGAATAACGAGGCCACTTGCGGTCATCTCTAGGAAATCGCCCGTCACAGAACTACGGAGAGCTTTTTAAATACCGGAGCCCCAGTCCCTAGTAGGAGAGAACGGTTTATGATAATGGGAATGATGGAGTCCGTGTCAACGACATTCTGTTCCATGACCATGCTGTTTTTGTAGGATTTATCTCAGATGAACCAGCGCAGTACGAGCTAGCCGTAGAGTGCCGCAGAGCGAAACTCCACTGACGAACTTAACGCTATGTCACACCAACCACTACTGATGGGAGAGATGACGAACTATCAGCAGCAGTACAGCACCAGGTGCTCTACCTGAGTCGAGGACGACGACCAGGGTTCCTGGCGGACCACTGTCCGGTACGCCTAAGCGAATCCGGGTGCGAGGCCTACCAGACCGGCAGTACTGGATTCAGCGCCTGTCTCCAACACACGCCGCCTATGGGGTGCTCAAGGGAAGAAGAGGCACGGAGTGGGATCGAGTACACTTCCTCAGAACGTGGCAGCTATCCATGCTTTACCAGGCTGGGCTAAGCATCAGTATCGGCGCAAGAGGAACAACGTCTTGCTAGGACGCTGGTGCAAGGATTGGCGCAGCGTCCGACATCGAGAGTCTGTCCGTAACCACGGCGGGAGGCAAATACGGCACCTCCCTTTGTAAAGTTGTCACAATAAACGATTCACTCAATTATCGTGTTTTCTTAGCGCCACGAGGGCTTCTAGGAGATCCCTGCCGTGCAGAGGCATCAGACGCTCAGACCCTCTGCAATATCACAGTATGAAGGAAACGAAATTGGTAGTTACCTGCTTCCACTGCATAACCTTCTGCTTCTGATTTGTCGGCATCCTCGAGTTGACAGTTGCCCTTGTGCTCGCTAAGGCCAGTATTTACGCTTCTTTCTATAGTTGCTTACACACGTGATGACAAATGCTAGGGATTTTATACTCTAATGCTGTGGAAAGGGGCGGCCGTAGATCTTTTACAGTGTTCAAATATCCTCGCATTTTTCTTGTTGGTTTAAACTCTGAATAAATAACCTGTTTTCTGAGCACTCTAACGGTATGATTTATGACACGTTTTAGAAATGGAGGGAAAACTAACTCTTTGTTTGATTCTTGTAGATTGTAGTGCCCTATTTATCTGCCAGAGTAGTCATTTCATCTGAAGATAATTTTTAACTGTTTCATTCAAAGGGATATGAGACAAATTTCGACCATTACCGCACAAGATTCATTTTGTTGTTGACCTGTTTTATAGAAAAAACAGGTCGAAAGTTGCTCAATTACGTTAGAACAAGAACATTAATAGACAAAGGGGCATTTTTCAAAAGAGTTTTTTGAGAGCAATGGCAATACATTATCTACATTTGCACCTGCATCTACATCTACATGATTTGTCCGCAAGTAACAATTAAGTGCCTAGCAGAACAACTTTAAAACTATTTTTCTACCCTTCCACACTTCAAAAGCATGCGGGGAATAGAGCACTTAAATCTTTCTGTGCGAGCTCTGATTTTTCTTACTTTATCACGATAATCGTTTCTCGCTTTGTAGGTTTGCGTCAACGGAATATTTAGGCAATCGACAGAGAAAGTATGTGACTGAAATTTCACAAGAAGATCCTACTGCAACGAAAAATGTCTTTGATTTAGTTGTTGCCACCCAACTTCATTTTCACGGGCCTGGCACTCACTCCCGTATTTCGCGATAGTACAAAATGAGCTGTCCTTCTTTGAACTTCGTCAGTCCCATCTGAGGTGGATCTCACAATGCACAGCAATACTACAGAAGAATGCAGTAAAAGGCCTGTATAGTAGTCCTCTTGTACTTTCTGTTCTGCCAATAAATCGCTCTCTTTCGTTTGCTTTCCCCCCACCAGATTATTTATGTGATCGTAACTGTAATCCCTAAGCGTTTCTTCGAATTTACAACTTTAGATTTCTGTGATTTATCGTATAACCGAAATTAAGTTTTTATACTCGTGTGGATTACTTCACACTTTTCATTATTTACAGTCAATTGCTACTTTTCGCACCATGCCGATATCTTGTTTAAATCGTTTTGCAATTGGTGTTGAATATCTGACGACTTTAAAAGACGGTACACGACAAGATCATCAGAAAACAATCCAAGTCAGCTGCACAGATTGTCTTCTGTATCACTTACGTAAATGACGAATAACAGACGACTTGTTTTACTTTACGTCTTTCCGTCAGTGTCTACGAACTGTGACTCCTCTGACTCAAAATCATGAATCCTCTCGCACAACTGAGACGATGACCACAGGCACACAGTTTGATTAGAGCGCTTGTGAGTAACTGCGTCAGAATATTTCTGGAAATCTGTAAATAATGCATCACTTAGAAATGTGCTGTCGATAGAACTCACTACTCCGTGAGAACCAAGAGCTAGTTATATTTCACAAGAACGATATTTTCTGAATCTGTAGTGATAATTCGCTAATAAAACGCTTCTTCGTGGCAAATTTTAATGTTAGAACATTGTAAGTGTTCCAAAATCCTAATGCTAATCGACGTTAGTTATATGGATCTGTAATTGTTTAAATGCGAACATTTATAGGTTAGGCTTTACCGTGACTGTTACTGACATTAAATGAAACAACAAGTTCACTGTTACCAGTCACCGTTTTATTTATTTCGACGACGCGTTTCGAAGGTTTAAACCTCCATCATCGGGTGGATTTACATTAGTAAGTATTATATTTGTGTGTGTGTTGTGTTACGATTCTTGGAGGAACTTGTGGCACTGCCTAGTGGAAAAACGAGGCACTATTTCAGAATATGGTTTAGGATTACTTTTGACGAAACATTAAACTGATATCTAATGGAAAACATTAAATAAGTAAACTACAGTACCTTCAGTGGTCACAGGTTCCTTTTGCTGTCGTAACACATCACATGTATACTGCCACTTTTGTAAACAAATATGGCGTCTGAAATCAGCTGGGGGCAAGGTTCGTATAGCAGAAGTGAAGACATAATCGCAAAGTGCTAAGAATATACATCGTAAGAACATTATTACAGAATAATTGCTTTAAGCATTTGGCGGTGTTTGTTTTGAGGTGTCAAATATATGTGTGTGTACTTCAGGTGGTATAAAATCCAATTCTGACAAGTTAAAACAGCAAATATTCGTACTCGTTTATACAATCAGGTGAAATGTTAAAATGGCTTAAACATCATACTTGTTGATAACAATTAGGTGAAATGTTACAGACTTTAATTACAATGATCATATTGGCAACAACAGTAAAATCATACATACATTACACTCTTTGATTGGGGTTAATAAACCCGATGATGGAGGTTTAAACCTTCGAAACGCGTCGTGGAAATAAATAAAACGGTGACTGGTAACAGTGAACTTGTTGTTTCATTTAAGATCCGTAATTCAGCGGATTACCCATACGGATTACTCATATTTCCTTCCCTGGGCACTGGTGTGACGTGCGCAACTTTCCTGTCTTTAGGTACGGTCTTTCGACGATTGAGAGGTTGGATCCGATTCCTAAGAATGGATCTATTGTATCAGCATACTCTAAAAAGCACGTGATAGGAATACAATATGTACCAGAAGACCCTGCATTCATTAAGTGAGCCGGCCGAGGTGTCCGAGCGGTTCTAGGCGCTAGAGTATGGAAGCGTTCGACTAAAAATTGCTCTGTGCACTATGGGACTTAACTGCTGAGGTCATCAGTCCCCTAGAACTTAGAACTACTTAAACCTAACTAACCTAAGGACATCACACACATCCATGCCCAAGGCAGGATTCGAATCTGCGACCGTAGGTGTCACGCGGTTCCAGACTGTAGCGCCAAGAACCGCTCGGCCACTCCGGCCAACCGCGCGACCGCTACGGTCGCAGGTTCGAATCCTGCCTCGGGCATGGATGGTTGTGATGTCCTTAGGTTAGTTAGGTCTAAGTAGTTCTAAGTTCTGGGGGACTGATGACCTTAGAAGTTAAGTCCCACAGTGCTCAGAGCCATTTTTTCATTAAGTGATTTTAAGTGCTGTTCTACGCCGAAGATACCTACTCCTAAATCACTCATGCTGACAGTTGTTCTAGTTTCGAATTTTGGAGTATTTAATTAGTCTTCTTTGGTGACGGAGTCCCAGAAAACGGTGTTTAGTAATTATGCTTTTGTGGCACAGTAATCAGTGACACCAGCATTATTATCGCGCTGGGGCGGGGGGGGGGGGGGGGGGGGGAAATTGATTGTATTTTGCCGCTCAAGTACTTTGCGCTTGACCAGAATCTGTTTGGGTTTTCTTCCAGATTTCGAGACGGTTTTTCGTTGTGTCAGCTACTGGAAGCATCTCACATTGCGGTTCGCGTTAAATTTCGAGTTTCTGGTAAACTTCGCCAATCTTGGGGATTTTACGTTCTTTTGAATTTGACGTGCTTTTTTCTTTGTTTCTGCAACAGTGATCGGACCCGTTTTGTGTACTATGGCGAATCAGTACCATCGTCTATTAACTTATTTGGAATAAATTTCTTATTTGCTGTCGACAGTGTTTCTTTGAATTTAAACCACGTCTGGTCTACGCTAACATACTTAGATTGGAAGGAGAGGAGACTGTCTCTTAGAAAGGCGCCAAGCAGATGTTTGTCTGCTTCTTTAAAAACATGTATTTTGCGTTTATTTGTGGTGGGATTGGATGTTAGGGTATTCAGTCTCGCTGCTATACGCTATTGGTCACTAATCCCTGTATCCTTCATGATGCTCCCTATTTTCTCAGGAATATTTGCTGCTAGTAGGTCGACTACGTTTTCGCAACCATTTACAGTTGGAGTGGTCTCCTGAACAAATCATTCAGATCAATTTTCTGATAGGGCGTTCAATACAATTTAGGAGGATGTTTCATGCCTACGATTTGCTTTAAACACGTAGCTTTGCAAACATATCGTGGGTAGATTGAATTCACTACCAACTACAGTTGTATGAGTCGGGTATCTTCTTGAAATAAGGCTCAAGTTTTCTTTGAACTGTTCAGCTACTGCATCATCGAAGCCAGGGGGTCACTAATACGAACTAGTTATTAATTTATTAGGGGTTTCCAATCATAAGCCGACCGTTACTAACTCACGGGAACTATCTACTTCAATTTCCCTACAAGTGAAACTATTTCTGACAGCAATAAACACTCCACCACTAATATAATCTGCCTTCTGAACACGGTGATGTGCTTTTGTAAAAATTTCGGCTGAACTTATAATGCGTACCACCAATCTTCAAGCTACGTTTGCAATATTTGGTGCACGATTTGTTCTTTAAGGAAGAGAGGAAGCTGATATGTAAGACATTTGTTCTTTGATAAATAGAGAAACCAGTACGTGTAACACGCTTGGCAGTACGGTACTCTCTTAAGACACGTGTTTTCCTCAGCACAGGTACCTTGCAAGGGCAGCACTTCAGTTCTTATCTGCTTCTTCTTGGTGCTGTAATTTTCACATCTTCGTCGTACAGTTCTCTGTGGCTGGTGTACTGAACTTCCCGTTCTCTTAGAGACTATTTCTTTATCGCTAAACTGGAGACAAGACTGTTTTTTGCTAATGTGCACTGAATTACTCAGGCGTCTGCGTTTCTTCCTTGAAGTAACCAGTACACTGGTCACAAGACTTCTGGACACGTCCCTCAGAAAGTTCTTAATCACCGTTGTTTCAAGCTTCACTTCCTTGTGAAGCACAAAGGCATTCACGATACCTGCATCCATAAAATACAAGAAAATAGGAGGCGACCATATACAGCCTTTGCATCAATTTCCTGCATGGTCAACATGATTGATTTAGAAGTAGATATCCTCGATGTAGCGAAGCAGTTTAACTCTCTTAATGAAGGCAAGGCCTTCCTTTTACCAGCAAATGAAGGTGGTTTAGTATGGATTGTTGCCGTCATTCCATATTTACGTAGTTCTCTACAAGTGTTCATTATCAACTGAAATGGAAGATAATGTATCGATGTATATACATGAAGTACATTGACCCACTCAAGTAATTTTATTGCACAAATAATATACGAACTGCATAACACAGATCGAAGTTCCACGCGGTATCTAATGAAGTTGATGCGTGGTGGTACATATTCTGAACTCAGAGTTATTTATGAAATACTCTTCTTCTGTTGAATATATCTAAGAACCATGAATTCTGCAGTGATTCTGAATGTATAAATGTCATTATCTCACCTGCAGTAAAGAGATGAATCAACAATATATCACATTAAACGGAAACAGTTACCAACGCAATGGGCAAAAACGATCAGCGCTAGGCACATCGTGGGATATAACGATTACCACAGATGGAGCAATGCAACTTTTGACCTCTCTCGGTTGTACTGGGAACTACCACCTCACGTACAATGGGTGACTCAGCAACAACACGAGTACCTTCGTACTGAATGAATCAGAATTTCCCAATTAAGTGATATGGTGTTCTTACCACCATGCATTTAAGTTAGGACGAATGGGGGCACACACGTTGTACCACCTGCCCTGAAAAAGTTTTACGCTCGAACTCGTCTTCCAAGTACCCTGGTTCACAGATTGTTTTAGCCTCTGAAGGTGGGTCCTGCACTGCAAGACGACACGTTTGGGCAAGAATTATTTTTCTATGATCATCACACACTAGAGCTCAGTACTTGTATCTGAAATGTCAGCTGCGAAACAGTGCTCCAACGTTCTTTTGGCCAATTCAGTCTCTATTTACCTCGTGCTCATATTTCTCGTTTTACCGCCGGAACCTTATTAGTAATGCCCTGGAGCCGTCATAAAATGTTTAACACCGCCTGCAGCCTTGATAATGGAGTCAATTCAGCGATGGAAAGACTCCGCAAGCTCCTTCAAGCTGAACGTACTTCGCGATGAATTGATGCTGTACAATTACAAAACTGCTGCGATTCATTCGCTGCTCCTAATAATCCCATAAATTTACTGTCTAATGAAGATAAGGTGATCTAACGGGTTATTTGAGGTAGAGGAGTGTGATGGAATGTTTGCAAGACTTGGAACGTGGCTGTTTTCACCTTGGATGTAAGAAGTTTCCACAGGATGGTCATCATGAAGTTGTAGAAGGACAAAATTTGGTCATCGTAAATGTTGTGTACTCAACCTAGTTGCTGACGTAATCTGAGTGACTGGACCTAAGCGACTGTTCGACAAAACGTATGGTTCACGACAGTACCACCTACGGCCCAACAAATCCTCCACACACAGCATGGCTGACGACTCATTGGATCGTTCGTGAAGCCGACGCCTAGCACCATTTAAAACGAGGCCAACCTCCCTCCACGTCACCTGTACAGTTCAGTGCTGCTTGGTCCATTGCTATATCGCGAGACACCCGATTGCAGCTGTCCTCTTCATTCAGCTTTGTTTGCAGTTTTGTAGTATACGCCGTTCCTTGAAGACACTTTGCAAATTCTCGTGATACACCAACAAATTTGGTACATTAATTCAGGGTAAATTCAAAACACGAAAGCTTCTTTCCAACATGTCTCCAAGTCGACTCTTCTTACTATACTTATCCCATACAAGCGAAAGCAATATAGTCCACTTCACTGCCTTCTCTTATTCTAGTAGCTGAGCATCACAAGAACCTCTTGTAATATTCAGACTGCTCCCGACCAGTGTGCTTAATTAAGGGCTGGATAATGTACAGGGTGTTCCTGAAACGCAGAGACAAATTTCGAGGGTTGGTAGAGGGTATCTTGAGGAATAAATCGGGAACAGGTACACGTGTCTGGAAACTCCATCCAAAGACGCTACAGAGCGTCGATGTTATAGGCACCAGCGCCTGCCACTAGACCAACCCTTCGGCAGCAAACGGGGCTTTGTACACTGACAGACAGTAGACCGGACATCTCACAAAGTTGTTTGTTGTCCAGTGATCGCTGCTGATTGCCACGATTGCCAGAGGAGATGATGGAACTGGCGGCTGCGTAGAAAGGTCTTTTCTCCTATCAATGTGATGCTCTGTGGCTTCCACGACAACAGTTTCGGATACGGGTCCCCATCAGAAGTTTATTTTTTCTTATGAAACCCTCTACAATCTCTAGAAATCTTCGGTATACAAGAAAAAAATTAACTGCAGACGGAAACCTGTGTCAGAAAGGCAACATTGCATCGCATTCATAGGGACCTAGGTCTTTCTGTGCAGTAGCTAGCTCCATATTCTGCGCTGACGTACCTTCCGACACACACTTTTAGTTGGCTTCCAGAATAAGATGCAGATGTAGATGTAGACAGTGGCAGCAGTTGTGATCAGTGAATAACAAACAACATTGCGAGACGTTCCCCCTATCGTCCGTCAGCTTAGCTGCCAAAAGGTCTTCCTAGTGATAGGTGGCGGTGCCTGTAATTTAGAAGTTCTACATAGCCGTTTTAGTGACATTTTGGGACACTGGTTCGTAATCTCAATTTTTCCGCAAGACACTCTACAATACCTAAAAGCTTGTCACAATATTTCTGTGACACCGTGTGTAGTCCATCGACTACAATTTTTCAATTCCGTCACCAGCTTGCTTCAACATAAGCTATGAGAAAACTCAATGATATGTATGATATGTGCATGATTAATCTCCTTGTCATTAGCAACGCTCTTGGTTACGAAAACGTTACCTTCTAGAAGAAATTGTCTGAAGTAGACCCATTTTAGAAAAGGTGCACACCAACAGAAGGTATGCAAAGGATTAGAGCAGCAGCGATTTATGACAGTTGGAACTACCAGAAGAGGGTATTAGGGCTACCACCATCTGACCACGTTATTTGGTTTGCCTGGGTAAACAGTACACGTGAGCAGCCATCAGACCGAGGAAGACTCAGCACATCCAGGAGCACCTCCGAAGATGTCCAACGTAGCTTTGGACGAAACGTCAGGGATAGAAGAGTTCCACGGACCACGGCCATACAAACCGAAAGAATTCTCAGCAGCTGTTCTACTTTCGAAGGAAAATAACACATGACAGACGAAACAAAAAGGGTATAAGAATCAGTCTAGCACAGGGGATGATGGCACGCTGCCATAGCAAAAATGGGCATTACTTTGAGAATGACACTTCTGGGAACGTACAGTTGAAGCCCACGATAGTATGGAAGCGAGTCATGGACATTGAAAAAGCGGAACAGAAAAGAGACGAAGCGTCTGAGACGTTGTCCTGCAGAAGAATGTTTAAAATTAGGAAGACTGACAAGGTAACGAATGAGAACATTTTCCTCAGAACGTATAAAAAGACAGAGAGAGATAGAGAGTGCGGAGACGATGATTGTATCCGCATGCCAAACACCCTGGGATAAAGCAGCGTCTGTGAGGCAATGTTTTGTGGGCAATAACATTCCTGTAATGGACTGTTCTGACCAGTGTCTCAGCCTGAACTCAATCGAACAGCTGTGGGACGATTTGGAAATCAGATTTAGCTCCAGACGCCAGCAACTAACAAAACTACGTTCTATGACTTCTACTCTTGACGAACAGTGGGCTACCACACTTCCCCACATTCAGACACGTCGTTCAAAGTGTCGCCAGCAGATTTCATTTCTCTGTAAAGACGAAGAGTGGTCAAACTCTTTATTACTGCCCCGTAACGCGTGTCAGGATACGTTTGATCTGCTAGAGTAAGCTCCATGTAGCTGTACTCTTAAACGATGTTGCAATGCTAGGGTTTGGTGGAAGATTCGGGAAGGAAATAACGTGACTCGCAGTAAGAAATACTGCTCGATACCTGAGGTTCTCGTATGGTAGTTCACAGGGGTGTAAGCTTAGATTCTCGTTATTTTGAAATAGCTTCAGAAACACATATTTCTAGAGCAGTAACTATGCATCTTATAAAACTGTAACTGGCTTATATCTGTACATAGGAGATACTCGTATTTAAGGAATTTTAATATGAAGCACCTTTATAACGGCAACAGAAGCCAAAAAAATTGTTTTCATAATTGTTGCTTGTTTCTTTCTCTGTCAGTCCATATCTTCGAACGAGCGTAACGCAAAAGCTACTTCATGAAACTGGATGTAGTTTTCTCAGTTTTATTATAGGAGGTGCAGCCTAAAGTCTGGTACTCGTATATGTTTCATTTTGATATGCCACCTAGGACCCAAGTTACGTATCTTTGAAGAGTGTTTTCTTTAAATATGTCAATACTGGAAATTCGGAATCCACAGGAGATAGAGCGACACTGTCGTAGGAAGCTGTAGGTGCCTCTGTGAAAACAGTTCTATCATAAAGTAATTTTTCGTCAAGCGTAAGTAGCCATGAAAATGAGTAAAATTGCCAAAAAGAATCTGAATCGCCTCAAATTATCGTAAGGATCATTTCATTATATTCAACAAAGAAATTGGGACAGCGGAAGTTGTATAAAACTAAATTAAATAAACCAGATAGGAATGATGGAATTCGTAAAAAGCATCATTTTAAATCGTTTTATCTTCATAATAATGATGTTGATAGTTTAATCCCGTCACCCACAAATATTCTTGAATTCATTCTTGAATCGGTGTACCTATTACCGTTGATAAGTTTGTCGAGTTGGCGCTACTACCAACTTTCATAAGGCTGTCAAATTTACCAAAACTACACACATAAAAAAAGGTTTTGCATCACCTCGGTTCCGAGAGTTCCAGAACCTCTAAAGAAAACTGGAATAGACAACATAAGCACCATTTCCACCCTTCATATTGCTCATGAAAACCAAACATTGCATGTTGTACCGCCATACAGAGAGTCCTTCAGAAGTGATGATCCAGATTGCTGTACATGCCGGTACCTCTAATACCCAGTAGCACGACCTCTTGCATTGATGAATGCCTATATTCGTCGTGAAATACTATCCACAATTCACCAAGGCATTGTTGATCCATATTGTCCCACTTCCCAACGGCGATTCGGCATAGATCCCTCAGAGTGGTTGGTGGGTCACGTCGTCCATAAACAGCAATTTTCAATTTATCCCAGGCTTATCCGATAGGGTTCATGTCTAGAGGACATGCTCGCCACTCTAGTCAGGCGATATCGTTATCCTGAAGGAAGTCATGCACAAGATGTGCACGATGGGAGTGCGAATGGTCATCCATGAAGACGAATGCCTCGCCAATATGCTGCCGATATGGTTGCACTGTCGGTCGGAGGCGTTTACGTATCGTGCAGCCGTTAGGGCGCATTCCATGACCACCAGCGGCGTACGTCGGCCCTACATAATGCCACCCCAAAGCAGCAGGGAACCACCACCTTGCTGCACTCGCTGGACAGTGTGTCTAAGGCGTTCAGCCTGACCAGGTTGCCACCAAACACGACTCCGACGATTGTCAGATAGAAGGTATATGCGACGCTCATCGGTCAAGACAACGTGATGCCAGTCCTGAACGGTCCATTCGGCATGTTGTTGGGCCCATCTGTACCGCTGTGCGTGTTGTGGTTGCAAAGATGGACCTCGCCATGGACTTCGGTAGTGAAGTTGGGCATCATGCAGCCTATTGCGCATAGTTTGAGTCATAACACGACGTCCTGTGGCTGCTCGAAAAACATTATTCCAAATGGTGGTGGTGTTGTCACGATTCCTCCGAGCCATAATGAGTAGGTTGTGATCATCCACTGCACTAGGAGCCCTTGAGCGAGCCATGTCATCGACGATTCTCGTCTCTCTGTATCTTCTCCATGTCCGAACAACATCGCTTTGGTTCACTCCGAGACGCCTGGACTCTTCCCTTGATGAGACGCCTTCCTGGCACAAAGTAGCAATGCGGACGCGATCGAACCGCGGCATTGACCGTCAAGACAACATGAGCCGTGTACCTCCTTCCTGGTGGATGGACTGGAACTTATCAGCTGTCGAACCCCCTCCGTCTCAGAGGCGCTGCTCATGCATGGCTGTTTACATCTTTGGGCAGGTTTAGTGACATCTTTAAACAGTCAAAGAGACTCTGTGTTACAATATCCACAGTCAACGCCTATCTTCAGGAGTCCTGGGACCGGAGTAATGCAAAAATTTTTTTGATGTGTATTATTGTTGATAAATTTGTCTTGTTGACACCATAAGGTACTTTCGCACATTTCTTCAGACATTTTCATCGTGTCTTATGGATAAAAGTGACGTGACACAATTGCTGTGATTTCATATTGCTGTCGTCGTTAGTTTAACTTCTTTCATTCTTGAATTCATTCTTGAAATAGGGTAACTACTATCGTTGATAAGTATGTCAAGTTGTAACAAGCAGCTTGCCCACGACTTCGTCTACGTTCATCTTGAACCCGCATGAATTTGTCAAATCTTGATGGTTATTATCGGTGTGAAAAACGGATGTAGAAAAACTGAAGGTCATGCTGTCAAAGGAGCGCAACGGTAAAGAACTGATGCATTTGTAAGCACGATAATTATCGCAGTTTCTTTAGGTACAACAGTAGGCTGCTCCACTATCCAAGTAAGTTGGTATTTCATGCTTCAAACTCTTTATCAATGCTTACAAACACATCAATTCTGTACCGTTGCATCCAATGGACAGCTTCAACTTGAGTTTTTTGTATCCGTTTTTCTCACATAAAATAAGCTTCTCGATTCATGTGGGGAAAGGTACATAGTTATTGAATTGTGAATTTACTTTGAAAAAAAAAATTGTTTTCTTAAAGAATTTACTTTATTTACTAGCGATTCATCATCAACATTGACACATTTAATGACACTAAGTGATCGTGGAAATAGTTGCCAGGAAGTAACTGGTGGAAAATTACTTTTAACAAATGTGAATTTATTCCTAAAAGCGTTTTCAAAACAGGTTTAAAATTATAAGCAGAAAAGCACACTCGAAATATCAAGTCACAATTTAACAAATGTGAATTTTATTCCTGAAAGACTTTTCAAAATAGATTTAAAATTATAGTCAGAAAAGCACCTTTTAAATATCAAGTTACAGTTTTATTTAGAGTCAAAGAACAATATTAACGGTAGGAGCCTTCGGGCTAAGAAGCTTGCCTGCTCCCTTTCAACACGGCCGTAGCCATGACCGCTCACAACAATCTTTGAAAGAGTACACTGGTACAAATCTGCAACACACCAGATTACTTTAAACACAAAATTTTTAACAACTCACAGAAACATGTAAACTAGGCACTCCGTAAGAGGAATGGAAATGGTACACCCTCAAATTATTTGCCACCGAAAGTGAGATTTTTTTAAGGACTCTTACGGAGGAAGGGTGGCAAGCTTATAACCTGAAATGTCTATTTAAACGAAACCCATAAAATGCAGACTTACATAAAAAGTACAACATGCTCTACATTACACAGATAACACCTCGCCAGATGATAAGCAAGATAGAAACATATTTCAAGAATTCGGCCTTCAAGCAATAAATGCGTTAACACCGAATCCGACAAACATGACACAGGCAGCTATTAACATACGGCAGACCGACAGACACTTAGACAGTAACAGCGTAACAAATGCGGACGAGAGACAGACGAGCAAGTTGGGGACGAGAGACTGACCTAGAACACAAGTAGAATTTAACAAGTAACTGAACAACATATCACTAATCACTTAACTTCTAATAAACTGCGATTTCTGGCGAAGACCTGGCGCAGCACCCCCCAAAACGCTCTCCCGAACCGTCCGCTGCCAGCCGCTTCAACGTCCGCAGGAAGGCGCGCCGATCTCTTGTCTCACGGCGTCGCAGCTTGCCCCGGCCAGCCCGATGTCGTGGTTTCCTTCCTGTTGCTCTCGTGTGAACCGCGAAGCCATTACCCGTTTCTATACGGAGCTGCCCACTGGACTCACGTGGGGACCTCACATGCGCCGATGCTCAAGGCGGACAAATCATCTCGTGTCTCAGTAACCAACCGACCGATCCAACCGCCAATGACAGTTGCCCGAGCAACTTGAGCAGACTGGCGGCCTAACGTGCGGACTCAGATGCAGGAACTCAGCCCCGACCGGGCGACCACTAGCGGAGTTCTGTTACTGGCGGAGTGACAAAACTCTCATTTTCTAGGTTTAAAATTTGATCCAAACGACAGACATACTAGCACTCCGACGACAGACAGGCACCAACTGCCGCACAAATGCAAACGAGAGACAGACCAGCAACTGGTGACGCGAGATTGACCTAGCCTCACTCCGACTGACTCTCTTTAACGTACGGCAGACCGACAGACAGACACTGACTGCCCGACGCAGAGCCGGCTGACCAACTGACTAGACTCTGAGAGACTGACCCCCACTGCCGAACTCATAACGCCCATTAAATGCACGTGAACATGCTACCTTTCCCCTTTCCCACCAGAGGGAGACACCAAAGCTGCGATTGCCACAGCGGCACCACCGCCAGAAAAGGAGGGCGACTGCTTTACACTACGCGCTGCTGCGCGCTTTTCAAAAACAGCAATTTTTTGCTACGGCTCAGTTATAATTAAGTATCTGCTACAACAGTGCGAAGTAAGTACAAAACCTGCTACCCGTTGTGCGTGTAGTCGCCTTGCGAGAACTATCCTTGGTCACGTGTTCCCTTTCGTCAGGTACTTCAGACACCCTCCTGCCAACCGCTACGCTTCAGTCATCCACCGCAGCTGCCAGACGGAGCCCTGGGAAGGCGCTCCCCCTCTGGCAAAACCGGCGGCTGCTGGGTCCGCCACGCCACTGTGCTCGGCGCGCCTCGCCGTCTTGCCGGCTGTGGGCCCCAGCGCAGCGCTGCCAGCGCCTCCGCATTATTCGCTAACGCGGTTACCGGAGCGTCCCACAGGACGAGCCGAAACAAATTGTTCCGCTTCGCCTCTTGGCGCTGCCTGGAGGGCCGACAGCCCGCCAAGAAGGATTCTCCCAGCCGGCAACGTCTGAATGCGAGCAGGCAGCGCTCCGAGCTCTTAGCGTTAAATTATGTCTCATTGTTTGGCAGCGATGTGGTACGCGATTATGGAATTTTATGAACGTATCTGATGAGATGTAATGGCATCGCTATCTGTTGTATTGAGACAGCCATCCCGCATCAAGTGAAGTACTTGGTTCTCGAGGAGGCAAGAGCGTCTCCGTCAGAGAGTGCATTAAGCGAGATATGGAATGTATGCCATTACAAGGCGGACGGAATTCCTTCTACCAATTTTTCTCGCTGATCTAACTGCTAACTTTGATCACTGAAAGTTCTGGTTCTGGTTGGTTGTAGAAGGGACCAAACTGCACGGTCATCAGTCCCTGATCACTGAAAGAATAACTATATTGGGCAAATCTATATGAAAAGAAAGAAATGGAACAAACCAGCTACGATTGTACGAAAACAGATATGGCTTAAACGTATCATACTCGAATGCCCAATTTATGCGTCAACTACTTTATAGGGAGAGAGAGATCTCCCCTATATCCAACTATATACCTGGCCGCAGTAGCTGGTGGATCTCCATCATGGAGCACTTATTTTTGTGCCCCCCCCCCCCCCCCCCACACGAATTCCACTCCTGTGCCCACCTCTTCATCTCAGAAGATCACTTGCAACAAATGTACTTCGTTATTTACTGGATGATGTCTTTTGTGTCCCGCCTCGAAGGCGGCGCATAGGTAGGAGCAGGAAAATTACGTTGATACTGCAGTGAGTAAAAGTGGTTTACTGGTGCAAGAAGAATACGTAACTTTGTACAGATGCGAAGCCTTAAAAGGAGAAGGCCTCAGACCTGGCCAACCGATTCGGCACCAATTTTGCAGATCGCTTGTGTACTACTTAAAGCAAAGGACCAAGATATTTTGGCTCAACACCCTCCCGATTTTGAGAAAATCGCCCCTAAAGGTTTTGACTAGCAATCGACTCAAAATTGGTGGGATTGATATATAATTTTAAATAGAGTATTTTTCATTATCAGGTATGGAGGTCCACAAATGTATACTTTTCCAGAAATCAAGGAAAGTAACTTTTACAACTGCCACATATGTACGTATATGGTAAACGCTTTTCGCCGAGATCGCCGATAGCAGCCGGCACGGTAGCTCAGCGTGTTCGGTCACAGAGTTTGAAACCCTTTGTACAAAAACTGAGTGAATGGATCAACAAAGAACCTAAACGGGTGTCATCGGACGTCTGCTCCGAACAAATTCAGCGAACAATGTAGAACAAAATGAGAGCAACAAAAAATAAATAAATAAAAATAAAAAGAGCGCAACAGCCAAGGCAAATGGCTATGAAGCGAAGAACCAGGTGTCGACTCTCCAGGAAAACTGCCGGATGTAATTCTTCTAGTTTGTATTTTTGCATATCTCAATTGACAGTGATATGAGGGTTAATAAAGTAAGTAAATCAATAAGGCATGATAAAAAGAAAGGCAAATAAATTTCTCAAATCTGTTGGGGTAGTAAACAACTCAAATGTTACTCCTCGTCGCTTTACGATGGCTCTTCCATTCACTGTTATATGTCCTCAATTTTCTTCGAACTACTAGATGGATGGGACGTGTCCTATAAACATTCGAAACAAATGTATTCGCGCCACCAAGAACATCTAATGAGTGCAACCTTTCGAAAGCTACACTGTTCCGCTATCGGCACAAAGCGTTTGCCATGTGGGTACATTATCGGCAGTTGTAAAAGTTTCTTTCCCCGATTTGTGGGAAAGTGTGCGTTTGCGGACCCCATACCTGATGATGAAAAATGCTCTATTTACAATTATCTATCTATCCCGCCAATCTTGAGTCGGTTCCTCATCACAACTTTTAAGGGTGATTTTTACAAAATCGGGATGGTGTTGAGCCAAAATATCTTAGATTCCTTCGTTTTAGGTTGTACACTAGCGGCCTGCCAAATCTGAGCCGAATCGGTTGGCCGTGTCTGAGGACTTCCCCTTGTTAGACCCGTCGTATGTAGAGCAATGCTGTAGGGAAGTTTCGTGGCTGGCTGCGCCTGATGAAATGGGGAGAATCTGCAGCAGAGCTCGTAGAGCTGCACAGTACCAGCTAGAGGGCACTGTCGTCGGTGTTTCGTGGTAGTGCCAACCTTTGAAACTATGCCGTGGCCTCGTTGCTATCGATACCACAAATTCTAAACTCTGTCTTCCTCTACAGTTTTTACCTCGTTTTTACCCTTTTTATCTCTACAGTTTTTCCCTCTACTACTTCAGAAATTTCGTCCCGTCTCTTGCTCTTGTCAATGTTATTCCGTATATTCCTCTACAATTTCTGAGAACAACTTCCTCATTCCTTAACTTATCAGTACACCTAATTTTCAACATTCTTCTATAAAACCACATCTCAAATGCTTCGATTCACTTCTATTCCTATATTCCCAAAATCATGTTTCACTACCATTCAATGCTGTGCTCCAAACGTACATTCAAAGAGAATTTCTTTCCCAAATTATGGCCTGTGTTTCATAGTAGTAGACTTCTCTTTGTCGGAAACGCCCTCTATGATAGCGTTTGTTTGCTCCTTTTGTTGTCCTTGCTCCGCCCGTCATGGGTTATTTTGCTCTCTAGGCAGCACAATTCCTTAACTTCAACTGCTTCGTGATCATCAGTTACGATGCTAAGTTTCTCACTTTTCTTATTTCTGTTACTTCTCATTACTTTCGTCTTTCTTGGATTTACTCTCCATCCGTATTCTTTACTCATTAGATTGTTCATTACATTCAGCACATGGCTGAATCTTATCATTGATGTTCTTTCACCCTCAATTCTAATGCCACTCTCTAAAATTTCTTTTCTTCCCGTCTTTGCCTCTTTCATGTACAGACTGAACACTATGAGTGAAAGATTACATACATGCCTTATACCGTTTTCAGTCCAAGCACTTCGTTCTTGGTCTTCCGCTGTTATTGTACATGTCTTGTACATGTTTATCAGTTGCAGACATTAAGTCTGAAAACGAGTCCGTGATCCTATTGTGGCACTTTAACAGGTCCCTCTTGTTCACACAAACTTTTACACTTCGATATTACCGGTTTCGGTCCATACATGTGGGTTGACGTTGATAACTACATCAGAATATTTTACGATCTGAAGATGGCCTTAGCTGAAACAGGTAACAGTGAAGTTTAATAGTTTGTCTCATCAAAATGGACCTGTGAAGTAATGTCTTGTACACGTTGTGTTTTATCTGTCTATCCGTATAGCTTATCCCTATTTTCCTCAGAATTTCGAACATCTTGTAGCGTATTACATTGTCGAAAAATTTTTCCAGTTCAACAAACCGATGATCAAGTCGTGATTTTCTTTTTAGTCTTTCTTCCATTATCAATCGTTAACTCAGAACTGTCCCTCTGGTTCTTTTACATTTCCTAAATGCTAACTGGTCGTAATATAGCACATCTTCAATTTCGTTTTCCCTTTTTCTGTATATTATTATCGTCAGCAACTTTCATGCATGAGTTGTTAAGCTGATTGTGCGATAATTCTCGCACTTCTCAGCTCTTTCAGTTTTGTGTGGCTGGTATTTTTACGAACGTCAAATAGTGTACCGCCAGACTCATACATTCTTGTCTTATTTTTCAGAAAATTTCCTCGTATTTACCGCAACATACTATAATTCATATGACGGCAGTCTGTATACTATATTTCTCTATTAAAATGTGAAATACAATTATTCATACTAAGTCTGAGTGTGCTAAAGCTTAAAAGACTTATCAACGGGTACACACATGCTGCACTTTTCACACTCAAAACAGGATTCTCCACTCTCTCCTGCGTCGTAACAGACCTTACAACCTTTTTTGTCACTTGGGGCAATTTTTAGTGGGGAAACATCCTCTGTACCGTGCTTGTAGTCTTAACGGACATGGATTGGGTTTCTGCGAATCACATAATCAGGAAGTCTATTGTTTTTCACAACTTGTTCCTCCAGGCTGAGAAGAAAGTCTGTGAATCTTAGCCTTCCTTTACCGGAGTCTAACGTCCAGTGTACTATACTCGCTTTGCGAAATGCCATGTTTCACATATAAAAACATACTTCTTCTACATCCCTTCTCATATCATCTTATGAGCGGATATGGTGCTAAACGCTGGACGTGTGCATCAGCCCCACCCATTCATCTTTTGTAAATACATTTCACTTTAGTTTTCCCATTTTTTTTTTTTTCTGTTCTTCATGGTCAGGTCGATCGTGAATCGTTGACAGGAAATGCACTGGTTTTTTGTTAACCCATTTCACAGCGAGGACATGTGCACTGGTTTTTTGTCAATCCATTTTACAGTAGGAACTCCATTCGCTGATCGGATCTTTTCAGCACTGAGCACTTGAACGGCGGTGGCCCGTTCTTCCTGTTTGGTCTTACAGCTCCAGTCGCTTCGATCTTCCTCTCGAATAGCTCTAGAAACAAGTGTGAAAACTGTACGAATTATCGGTAAATATTGTTCTCCATTCATTCAGTAAAGTTTCGCAAAATCAAAATCTAATTTCTCACTTACTGCAGTGCTCAATATCTTTTCTGCTTCAAGACCTCTATAATTTTTAAATCTGTAACAGCCCCCCCTGTAAGATGACCATGCTTTATTCCCTCTTTGTAGGGTTGTATTGTAAGTAAGACAATCTGCCACTGAACTTCAATAGGCTCTTATCGATGCTTGTTCACTCTGAAGAGTAATAATTGGCCTGATCCTCTTGTCATGCTAAGTAATCTGCAGAATCAGTAGCAAAATGGAGATACCTTCAGAAGGCTTTGAATCTCCTCAAAGGCACGGTTCTACAAAAAATAGAAATCTCTACAATTTTTCTCTTCAGCAAATTATCTTGTACAGAAGGCTTCTTTGTTTGGTACACAGGAAACCAGGATCCTTTGTCAACCATTCCTCTCTGTTCCTCATGTACTGTAGTATAAATTTTGTTTCCATGATCACCTACTTCCAGAACTGTGGCGTCAGTAACACAGTTACATGCACCTCTGACGGGTTTTGGCCTAGGGATCTGCGGGAATAATGATCTATATCGCCTTCAGGGCGGCTCTTGGTAATGTAAGGGTTCTAGCCAACATTATCCAAGTTCCACTCATTTACTGGCTCCGCTACATGGTCTCGATTGTCGAGGGAAAATCTTCTTGCCAACACAATCGCTGTTGTCACTCGATTTTTATCCCGTACTTTTACTGTTTGCAGAATCTACTTAACCATTAGTGTCTTTCAAATAACATTCGTCAAGAAGTCGACGTATTCAATCGGGTTGGATTTAGTATCGATTAGCCATGTTTTGATATTGCATCTTCGAAAAGAAACCAACATCTTATCGCAGTGTTTAGCTGCAATAGACCATTTCCGGTTGATTTAAAGATGGGCACAGGACACAACTTCTGCCATCTATTAAGGCGCTGTCTGAACTAAAAATGGAACTACTGGTAACGCAGTACATGCGTAAGCACCGCACAGTAAGGCTACTCCTCAGTGTCGGCAGTACCCGTCATTGCACTTAAACGCAGGCGAGCATAATGACCCGTATACCCGTCATTGTACGTCAGTGAGTTAAAAGCTGAAGGGGATGCAGAGTTTCGGAACTATCAAACAACATTTTAAAGGAAAACTGTCGAAGCTGCGAAAAGTATTGTCTAATGGCGTTTTCCGCCTTTTTAGAGCATCACGGAATGTTCTGCAACAAAGAAGAACGGTAAATATACTCCTGGAAATTGAAATAAGAACACCGTGAATTCATTGTCCCAGGAAGGGGAAACTGTATTGACACATTCCTGGGGTCAGATACATCACATGATCACACTGACAGAACCACAGGCACATAGACACAGGCAACAGAGCATGCACAATGTCGGCACTAGTACAGTGTATATCCACCTTTCGCAGCAATGCAGGCTGCTATTCTCCCATGGAGACGATCGTAGAGATGCTGGATGTAGTCCTGTGGAACGGCTTGCCATGCCATTTCCACCTGGCGCCTCAGTTGGACCAGCGCTCGTGCTGGACGTGCAGACCGCGTGAGACGACGCTTCATCCAGTCCCAAACATGCTCAATGAGGGACAGATCCGGAGATCTTGCTGGCCAGGGTAGTTGACTTACACCTTCTAGAGCACGTTGGGTGGCACGGGATACATGCGGACGTGCACTGTCCTGTTGGAACTGCAAGTGCACTATTCAGTGTCCCCTCGACGATCACCAGTGGTGTACGGCCAGTGTAGGAGATCGCTCCCCACACCATGATGCCGGGTGTTGGCCCTGTGTGCCTCGGTCGTATGCAGTCCTGATTGTGGCGCTCACCTGCACGGCGCCAAACACGCATACGACCATCATTGGCACCAAGGCAGAAGCGACTCTCATCGCTGAAGACGACACGTCTCCATTCGTCCCTCCATTCACGCCTGTCGCGACACCACTGGAGGCGGGCTGCACGATGTTGGGGCGTGAGCGGAAGACGGCCTAACGGTGTGCGGGACCGTAGCCCAGCTTCATGGAGACGGTTTCGAATGGTCCTCGCCGATACCCCAGGAGCAACAGTGTCCCTAATTTGCTGGGAAGTGGCGGTGCGGTCCCCTACGGCACTGCGTAGGATCCTACGGTCTTGGCGTGCATCCGTGCGTCGCTGCGGTCCGGTCCCAGGTCGACGGGCACGTGCACCTTCCGCCGACCACTGGCGACAACATCGATGTACTGTGGAGACCTCACGCCCCACGTGTTGAGCAATTCGGCGGTACGTCCACCCGGCCTCCCGCATGCCCACTATACGCCCTCGCTCAAAGTCCGTCAACTGCACATACGGTTCACGTCCACGCTGTCGCGGCATGCTACCAGTGTTAAAGACTGCGATGGAGCTCCGTATGCCACGGCAAACTGGCTGACACTGACGGCGGAGGTGCACAAATGCTGCGCAGCTAGCGCCATTCGACGGCCAACACCGCGGTTCCTGGTGTGTCCGCTGTGCCGTGCGTGTGATCATTGCTTGTACAGCCCTCTCGCAGTGTCCGGAGCAAGTATGGTGGGTCTGACACACCGGTGTCAATGTGTTCTTTTTTCCATTTCCAGGAGTGTAGTATGGGCATATCACGCACAGGTGGAAATAAAAATATCAGAATGTGATTACCATCCTTTAGAAAGAAAACTTAGTTTACTGTTGCATTGCGAAGTAAGGTTGTCACGATAACATTAAACAGGCTTGAACCTGTGAAATAAATAGTAATAATAAGAAAAACTTTAAAAAGAAAGAAACAGTACTGAAGTAGAATCAAAATGAAAAGTTCAAACACTGATACAGACATGATGGCAGGTGCGGCCGTGCAATAGGGCCACACCTACTGAACTGCGGAAATCGGGCTTCACTTAACACTAATCATTTACTTTCTGGTTGTGTATATTGCTGCCCGCCTGACCACATTCTTGAAGGTTGCTTCTTCTGTGTTTGGATTCCATTTCTGTACAGTTGCCAGTCTGACTTCATTTACGAGAGAGAGATAATTGCATCTAGACGTACATCTGGAATATGCAGGTGTGTGGCGGAGGGTACTTCTTGTACCTACGTCACTTCCGACTTTTCTTGTTCCAGTCGCATATGATTCGTGGGATAAACGATTCTTCATAACCCTCCGTGTCAGCTGTAACACGTCTACTTTTATTGTCATGTCCTTGTCGCGAGATGTACGTAGGCAGAAAGCAAAAATTGGTTGGCTCTACTAGGAAGGTACGCTATTGGAAATTTTAACAGTAGATCACACCGTGATGCAGAACACGTCTCTTGCAGGATCTGCACTGGAGTTGGCTAAACATCTCCGCAGCTCTTTCGCACTTACTAAATGATTCTAAAACAAATTGTTCTGTTCTCCTTTGTACTTTCTGTATTTCGTATACTAATCCTGTATGGTACGGATCCCAGACTGAGAGGCATGTTCAAGCACTGGTCAAGCAAATGTTTTATTAGCTGCTTCCTTATTTGATCCTGAAAATTCATCCAGTGGATCTCAGTCTAGCAGCTGCCATACCAGCGGTTAATTTTATGTAGTCGAGCCACTTCAAATCGTTCCGAACGCACATTTCTGTATAATTTTATTGTAGTAGCTGCCTCCAGTGATGGTTCTCTAATCGTGCAATCAACGTAAGGAGTGTTCCTGTTTATTCTAAGTTGCTTACATCTGTTTTTGTTTACTGTATTGCAAAATCGGTAGGTAATTTTATTTCAAATTCGTTGAATACGTTATTTTTGGTTTCGCTTGGTTATCGTTTGTCCGTGAGGTCTTGGCTACGTTTCAATTTGCGGTGATGATCCCTTTGCTGTCGTAGCAGTTTTCTGAAACGAGTGTTGAAACAAGGAAGGTCTTCTCGATCCCTCACAACTTTGCTAGGCACGTACCCGTCAACGGTGTGCTGTACAATGCTATTCAATTTTCTCCATTGATAACGTTCTCACTGTCGGAGACGAAATTTTCATGCTAACCGCTCAAGCAATCTGAAATCGCTTTCTTGTCTGTCATTCCTAACAGAAAGATGTTCCTGTCTTTCATTGTATACCTATTAACAGCCGAGTTCAGTGAAGCAGCAAAAGTCTTATTAGCTCTGATTCCCTGTTCTACGTTGAGCTGAAAAGTCTGGGTCTGCTTAACGCTAGCGGGTGTAAGGTGTTATCTTCATGAGTCAATTTGAAACGTCCCATTAGAAAAATTATAAATTACTGTGCTGGTAAACTTCTACGTTATTTGATACAGAGACAGCTGAGTGAAACTGACTGTACTCAGACATTTCTTTCTTTACTTATTCTGATCATTAATAAATTGACACAATATTTTTAGGGCAACGCAAACTGACTTTCAATAATCCCTACAAAAGAATGGCCCTGACTAACAATAACCAATACCTTTCTTGAATCACTCACCTCACAAAAATCTTCGTTACTCGAAGTACTGAAATACAGCGAGCGCCAATACTGCCAGCTAAATCAAAGATTCTAACTACGGAAGGCACTAACGACTAATAGCCATAGCTAGCAAATGAAAGATTTTGATAGAGAACAAACAATGTATTTACCTTAACAATGTTCAAAATTCATACTCGAAATATTCTCCACGTTTCCGATCAGATGTTTTGCCATTATTGCTACTGAGGTAGGGAGTCTATGAAAGCATCTTATGACCCTAGATCGCTCCTTTTGCGAGTGGGATAGGAAAGGAAACTACTTCTAGGGGCACATGGTATCCTCCGCCATACACCATACGTTGGCTCGCGAAATAAGTGTGTTGATGTGGGTGTGGATCATTTCCCGTGGAGCTACAGTACTAACGTGTGGGCCAGTAGATTACTAGTTAGATCCCTGTTGTAAATGTTCTCGTATTGACTTTGGTTTCGACTTAGGTCATTCGGTGCCAACTCGAAACGAGGTTCCAGAAGTAAACAACATTCCGTGAGGACTCTTGATAACCTTGAGGGAGCCAGCCATGACAAAACTTTTCCATCTGGTGAGCAAAATGAACGAGACAGGAGAAATACCTTTATACATCAAGAACAATGTAGTAACTGCAATTCCAAAGAAAGTAGGAGCTGACAGGTGTGAAAATTACCAGATAACAGTTTAATGTCATTGTTACAAAATGCTAACACGAATTCTATACAGAAGAATGGAGTAACTGGCAGAAGCCGACCTCGTGGAACGTCTGTTTGGATTCCAGAGAAATGCAGGAATACGTGAGGCAATTGTGACTCTACAATTTATCATGGAATATAGGTTAAGCAAAGGGAAACCTACCTTTATAGCGTTGTAGACTTAGACAAAGCTGTTGACAATGTTGATTGGAATACTCTCTTTGAAATTCTGAAGGTGGCAGCGGTAAAATAGAGAGAGCGAAAGGCTATTTACAACTTGTGTTGAAACTAGATGGTAGTTGCAAGAGTCGAGAGACACGGAAGGGAAGCAGTGGTTGAGAAGTGAGTGAAACAGCATAATAGCCGACACCCCATGCTATTGAATCCGTACATTGAGCAAGCAGTAAAGGATATAAAAGAAAGACTTGGAGTAGGAATTAAAGTTCAGGGAGAAGAAATTTCAAAAAAATTATGTTTGCCAATGACACTGTAATTCTGTAAAAAACAGTAAAGGACTAGGAAGAGCAGCTGAACGAAATGGGCAGAGTCTTGAAAGGAGGATATAAGGCGAACATGAACAAAAGCAAACCAAAGATAATGCAATATAGTCGAATAAAATCAGGAGACGCTGAAGAAATTAGATTAGGAAACGAGGCACTGAAAGTAGGAGATCAGTTTTGCTAACTGAGAAGCAAAATAACTTATGATGGCCGAAGAAGAGAGGATATAAAATGTGGACTGGAAATGGCAAGAAAATCGTTTCTGAAGAAGAGGAATTTGTTAACATCGAGTATCGATTCAAGTGCCAGGAAGCCTTTTCTGAAAGTACTTGGAAATGAAATATGAATAATAAACAGTTTGGACAAGAAGAGAATAGCAGCTTTAGAAATGCAGTGCTACAGAAGAATGCTGAAGATTATATGGGTAGATCACGTAACTAATGAGGAGATACTGAGCAGAACAGGCGAAAAATAAGTTTGTGGCATAAACTGACTACAGTAAGGGACCGCTTTGTAGGACACACTCTGAGACATTAAGCAATCACCAGTTTAGTACGGTGGAGGGGAGGGAATTGGGGCGGGGGGGTTGGGGTTGCAGGGCGTTAAAATGCTAGACGAAGACCAAAAGTGAATACAGTAAGCAGATTCAGCAACATGTAGGTTTCTAGTTACTTGGAGATAAAGTGGCTTCCACTCGATAGATCATCAAGGAGAAGTGCTGAAAACCAGTCTTGAAACTAAAGACACAACAACAACATAATTAGCTCACATATTTTCTATGGGATTAACATCAGGTAATTTAGCTTGCCAGTCGGTGTGAGATAAGAGATAAGTACCTTGGATGTGTAACATACAGGAACGTCTGTCCTTCACCTTTTGCTGCCTTGTCCTCAGTTTCGTGTTAAGATGTTACTCGTGTGCAGCCATGTGAATATGGCTGTTGTCAGACGGTAGCGTGCAGAACATACTCATCTCTACATATAAGAGGAAGTCTTGTTCTCACTGACTCATCATCATCATCATCGAGGTCAAGCCGCTAAGGATAGAAACTTGAAATTGTGCTGATCTTGTATTATGGGCATCGTCGAAGTAGGTATTCATCGAAATATCAACTCCTAAGTGGATAAACTGGGGGACGAAAAGTTTTATGAATATGTATCATTATGAATCAGAATCGTATTTTGGTTGTAAATCGATTCGGAAAACACCATACTTCATTAGGGTGAAAAGTGTAGGAGAGGGTACAATTTGTGAACTAAATTCATGTATGTATTATTTACAACAAAAATAATTTTCTAAAAATACGTTAGATCTACTGTAAAATTTATGTATTAATGAGTCGTCTTTTTAATACATTAATTTTTCAGTAGGTCTAATGTATGTTTATAAAACTACTTTTGTTGTAGCTACTACATAAACTAATTATTACAGATGGCAATTTGATACCACTTTTAAATGCGATTCCACGTACAGGAATATCCTTTTGAGATGAATATCGGGTGTAACACTAGCGCTAATAACTATAGAACCACTTACCCGATTCGTCTCCTCCTTTTTTAAACTTACAATATGCGACTAAATTAAAACCGAGGAACCATTTAAACTTTCAATGGCCGGCGTATGTAATGGGTCACTATGTATTTTATGCTGTGTAGATTACACGTACTAATAACAGCCTCAGAACATTACACAACCAGTTGTACTCCGAACTACACTCTCCGCTCTTCGCAACGTTCACGTTTCCTGTGCCGTCGGTGCAGTTAACGCCTTCCAAAATGAAAGCAGTGGCTGCAATTGAGCGAGAAACCTTTTAATTGTCCAGAAGAGCTACTCTTAGCCCACGGTGACAATTCAATGCTGGGTCTGCACAGAAGAAGTGAATTTCTCAATATGTGAGTCTGGAAGATAGCTTTACGTGGAACTGAAACATGGACTGTGGTGAAAACGGTAAAGACAAGAATGGAATAGTTTAGAAATATGGTGTTACATGATACTGAAAATTAATAAGACAGTTTGTCCACAAAATCAGAGATGATAATAAATTCGTGTGGCTGAACGGCCTTCTGCGAGCGTTTCGACTGTACTCTGTTTCAGCAACTTGTGTGTACCTAACGTACGCTAGTTATGCATCTGGAGAAAGGGGACCTACAGTTCTACAGTTCAACGGGGAAGTCGTTTATGGAGAACCACTACATCACTGAGAGGTCGACTCGTTTAAAACGCAGGCCAACAAAGCAACGGTCCGATCGGTACACGATCACACGACTTTTCGGAACTAGGACCTTTTCAACATATCATTTTTCACCCTGGCGGACTCACACACATGCAACCCAGATCTGGGTATGACTATTGTACAAATTCTAGGATAGCCGGACGATTGGTGCATGCTTAGAGACATAACCGGTGACGTATCGCGTACACTTACACGAAGTAGTGAAACAAGAATAATCACATGGACAAATACGGGCATACACACAAACACAGGAACAGGATACATGAAATGACACAAACACAGACACAAACACAGACACAGACACAAACACACATAGACACGCAGGAAAAAACTCAGATGCTGAAATGGATACAGACAATAAGATTAATATACAGATCTAGACGTAAGATGAGAGAAATTAAGATGCACAGAATGTACCATCTGTCGTAAAAGATTTTTGTGTGTGTAGAAACTTCTTGTGTAATGTCTAGAACTTAAACGATATATTTGCCTATTAAGCTTAGAAAAAGTTTTACCTGTAATGTAAATAATATAATCTGTTATTAAACTTCGATAAAGTTTTAACTTACAGACAACACAAACACCATGCACAGAACACGTAGAAATGTGGATGTCAAATATACAAAAATAATATACGGTTTACGCTCTTTGTAACGCACAAACCACCTATAACAAATGTAATAAGATAGCAGAATAATTAAATGTCTACACATATAAGTTTATCGAATGAATATTGAAGATATATTTTTACGTCACCTCGAATGGCACAGGCTCGTTGATTTGTCTCCCCTCACATCCGAAATAGCTAGGTGACGGGATCTGTAATACAAATCTAAGTACTTTCCCGTACCATCTATTTCCTCTTCTCAAATGCAGAATCTTTCTGTTTTGAAAAATGTTTCCGAATTTATAAAATGTTATAATACGTCACATCCTGTTTTCTTTCTTCCTAAATTAATATCTCCTGTATATAAACAGTTAGTTCAAAAAATTTCCCTTTCTTTATTGCTTTTGAGCATGTATGTATTTAATTCGGCAATATTGTTAAACCTTATTGATTTCTTTTTTTAATAAGTTTCTTATTCCGTATATGTGCAAATTGTGAAAGTATTGACTGTGTTAGTAACAAGGTGGCAGGTCATTCTTAAATGGAAGCAAATAGCATGAAATGAAAGTTTTCGGTTAGCAGACATACGCTTTACCGCCAGACCACCAAACCAGATAGTAACGGCGGTGAGACGAGTATATATATGTTATTAAGTAGATGTACAGACACGCCGTGTGTTCAGACACTGGGGAATTACTGCAATGGTATTAGAAGGAGCTCTAAAGGGCTTAAGATATAAAGGAAGAAAGACATGGGTACGCATAAAACAAATAATTGTCAAATTTGAGTGTAAGTGATACTCTGAGATAATGAGATCGACGCATGAAAACGAAATGGTAATATTTCTCGCATCGATGAACTTCAAGCTCAGTTATGAAGTCCATTTCTTTTATCTGTCGTCTCTCGTCAAGTAAATTATGCCGCTGTGAGAGAGGTCCAACGTAAGGTGCGTTCTCCTGAACGCTGGTATTCGCCCCCTGCTGACGCACATAGTAGCCCTGCGTTTGCTGAATGGGGACTGCGAGACGTATTCTCGGCGGAACACACGGACGTGGCGAATGGCAACGAGGGAGAGAGAGAGAGAGAGAGAGAGAGAGAGAGGAGAGCAGCGCTGGAGCCCTAACGGGCGGCGATTCTTCTGAGTCAGCGGGTCGCCGCAAGTTGGTAGTCCTGGCTTTGTGAGTTGGGCCACCAGATGGGCGCGGGATCTGCAGGATTCCAAACTCCAAACTAGCTTACGGCACGGACGGCCGCCACAGAAATCAGCTTTCATTCTCCCGTGGTTTAGAGCAGTCTGGGCGTGAAAAGTCTTTCGTGTCATACTGTGAGGTACGCTGCGTTAGATTCAAGACAGAAAGTCACATTTGGTTTCGAAAGGAAATGAGAGGATGGGGTTTCGATTTTCCACCTACTTCCTGGTTGAGTTGCCATTTTCCTTTACTCAATCGATGTTACGAACTACCAAACTGAGCCATCCTGTTCTGTGTGCACATGCATATAGCAGATTCAGGTAACCAACTACAGTAAAAAATATAACATATGCTTTAAAGGAAGTAACGATGCTAGGATTCCTTGGTTATTTTGAGGTGTCATTTGTGCTCAAATGGAATGTCATCTGAACTATAAGTAACATTTCTTTGTGTAGGAGAGAAATCTTGATGAAATGGGGAGGGTATGGGGATAGCAAAGGCATGGAAATGTCATATCTTTCTCATTTTTTTTCTGTTTTTTTTTCTTTACATCCTTAGTTCACTTATTTCCCGAGGCCGTCTCCTTTTTTATAAAGAAATTTTGGTATAATGTTAAAACTTGCATTAGAGCAATGCTTCATTAAAGATACGAGGGCAGTTCAATAAGTAAAGCAACACATTTTTCTTTCTCTGCCAATTTTGGTTGAAAAAACCGGAAATTTCTTGTGGAAGATTTTCAAACATTCCCGCTTCGTCTCGTATAGTTTCATTGACTTCCGACCGGGGCAGCGCTGTACGGAGCTGTTCAAAAATGGTTCAAATGGCTCTGAGCACTATGGGACTCAACTGCCGAGGTCATTAGTCCCCTAGAACTTAGAACTAGTTAAACCTAACTAACCTAAGGACATCACAAACATCCACGCCCGACGCAGGATTCGAACCTGCGACCGTAGCGGTCTTGCGGTTCCAGACTGCAGCGCCTTTAACCGCACGGCTACTTCGGCCGGCACGGAGCTGTTAAAATGGCGTCTGTAACAGATGTGCGTTGCAAACAACGGGTAGTGATCGAGTTTCTTTTGGCGGAAAACCAGGGCATCTCAGATATTCATAGGCGCTTGCAGAATGTCTACGGTGATCTGGCAGTGGACAAAAGCACGGTGAGTCGTTGGGCAAAGCGTGTGTCATCATCGCCGCAAGGTCAAGCAAGACTGTCTGATCTCCCGCGAGCGGTTAAAGGCGCTGCAGTCTGGAACCGCAAGACCGCTACGGTCGCAGGTTCGAATCCTGCCTCGGGCATGGATGTTTGTGATGTCCTTAGGTTAGTTAGGTTTAACTAGTTCTAAGTTCTAGGGGACTAATGACCTTAGCAGTTGAGTCCCATAGTGCTCAGAGCCATTTGAACCATTTGATCTCCCGCGTGCGGGCCGGCCGTGCACAGCTGTGACTCCTGCAATGGCGGAGCGTGCGAACACACTCGTTCGAGATGATCGACGGATCACCATCAAACAACTCAGTGCTCAACTTGACATCTCTGTTGGTAGTGCTGTCACAATTGTTCACCAGTTGGGATATTCAAAGGTTTGTTCCCGCTGGGTCCCTCGTTGTCTAACCGAACACCATAAAGAGCAAAGGAGAACCATCTGTGCGGAATTGCTTGCTCGTCATATGGCTGAGGGTGACAATTTCTTGTCAAAGATTGTTACAGTCGATGAAACATGGGTTCATCACTTCGAACCTGAAACAAAACGGCAATCAATGGAGTGGCGCCACACCCACTCCCCTACCAATAAAAAGTTTAAAGCCATACCCTCAGCCGGTAAAGTCATGGTTACAGTCTTCTGGGACGCAGAAGGGGTTATTCTGTTTGATGTCCTTCTCCATGGTCAAACGATCAACTCTGAAGTGTATTGTGCTACTCTTCAGAAACTGAAGAAACGACTTCAACGTGTTCGTAGGCACAAAAATCTGAACGAACTTCTCCTTCTTCATGACAACGCAAGACCTCACACAAGTCTTCGCACCGAAGAGGAACTCACAAAACTTCAATGGACTGTTCTTCCTCATGCACCCTACAGCCCCGATCTCGCACCGTCGGATTTCCATATGTTTGGCCCAATGAAGGGCGCAATCTGTGGGAGGCACTACGCGGATGATGATGAAGTTATTGATGCAGTACGACGTTGGCTCCGACATCGACCAGTGGAATGGTACCGTGCAGGCATACAGGCCCTCATTTCAAGGTGGCGTAAGGCCGTAGCATTGAATGGAGATTACGTAGAAAAATAGTATTGTGTACCTACAAGATTTGGGAAAAACCTGGTGTACTTCAATGCTGAATAAAACAACCCCTGTTTCAGAAAAAAAATGTGTTGCATTACTTATTGAACTGCCCTCGTAATTATATGGATAAAGAACCCTACTGATTGTAGCTCTTAATTCATTTATAATATACCTCAAATCAAAGGATTCAGAGAAGGTTTAATCAAGTCATTGAATTACGAAAAATCCGGTGCCCGTAATGTAAAACTCACTAAGCTGAATTTAAAACATTCAGAATTTAATCGGACATAAAAGTTAATTTTTTAGACAAAACTTAAAAACAGTGAGAAAAGTTTCTTTCAGTTGAATATTAAGAAAAGTTACACGAACGGTTTGAAAATACATCTATTACAGGCAGTGAAATTTGACAGTTAAGAATACACCAACCAAAGTGGCGAAAGAACTGACTTCGGTACGAGGGGTCGGAATGGCCTCCTGCTACTTCCACCATTAAGTCTTGTCCAATCATTAATGGGACCCAGTTTAGTACAGAAAACGAATCACGCAAACAATCTACTTACTATAACAGCCAGAAATTAAAGTTACCAGAACACCAACCACAGCTTAATACAGATGCTACACGCGTGCAGAAGCACAACGAGCTATTATAATTTTATCACTCTTCTGTAGAAATTGACACTAAAACGATTGTCTGAATCAAAACGTAAGTCCCGAAACAGCCTACTCGAGGTACTCCCACATGACACTCAAAATAGAGCAAAGAACTAGTTCCTTGGCTATCACTGAAGAATATACAGAACTTCAGTGGTGTGGGAGACCTGTATTACAAAATGAATAACTATAGCAAGGCCAGGGGCCTCACAAGGGCACACGGGTCTGAACAAAATTACATAATTTTCTCTCACACAGATGCTTGCCAGATTCAGGTAATGGCGCAAGTTCAAAGACATCTCTTGCTAGCGGCCCCGTATGAACAGTAGCGTAACGTAAACCACACACACAGGAACGAATTTGGCCGAAGACTTCCATCCAGACGCCACAGACAATAGTTCACCCCATAAGCAGGAATGACGCTACTAGGCATCCGCTGCCGTCCAGGTATGTGTTGATGTTCTCAAAACATCCCCGATGTGCTAAGAACGAAGCAGGACGTCAATCTGCCCGCAGGTGTGGGCAGAACTATATACGCACTTGCTAAGTCCCATCTCGGCAGCTGCGGAGAACATATATGTAGCGATTACAGCAAGTCTCTTTGGGAGCCTCTCCATAGCTCAACGGAAATGTAGTTTTGAAACGAACATCAAAATGCCTTCCCGACTCGCTATTCAGGAAAAGCTGCTTTAATGACTTTAAGAGGCCTTGTGAAGAAGTGATAGATAATAATGCTGAAACTTGTGTTTGTGCTAAATACATCAATAACGAAGCTGACGAGCAGAAAGTAATGGAAGCAGACTGTAGCGTCAAATGTACGAATATTGGTGGTTCTCTTAGGACAGTGTTGACAACGTGCATAGGTCTTGGCGTGATATCTGCAACAGTCAGTAATTGACTGCTCTAAGTGTCCACTGTACTTAACATAGAAATGATTAGCTTCTTCAAAACATTTTATGGTATCAGAGAAGAAGTGTGGTCTGGTAACATTTGGCATGGCAAGTACAACGACAATCGAATAGCCCTAATAGAACTACGAAATCATACTATCTCTTATGTATGGTACTGTAGTGCCTACGCTTTTCAGAAGTACAGTGAGATGTTGCATCGGATAACTGGGAAATACGGAAATGAGTCGTGGTCCAACACATACTTTTACTGTCGTCATTCTATAGTGCAGTTTATGATTGTCTGTATTCGAACAGCGAGTACATTTCATGTACTCTCTTACGATCCTATCAACTGAATACCAGAGGGAAAATTGCGACCATAGACGCCCTGTACAACTTCTTGTTGCAACGGTCAACTAGGCGTCATGACATACGCAAATGTTCATTTACGCCGCATGGATGCAACAATGCTTGGCTATGGGAGAAATGTGGATCAAAAGTTACAGAAACAATAGAGGAAGAGGAAAGGAACAGAAGCGAGAGAGAGAGAGTTGACAATAAAAGTAAGTCAATCAACGAGGATGATGGAGAACACCGGAACGGGCCTATGGAAGTAGAAGCATGTGGTTATGGCAACTTAACAAGTAAATCAGTGGACTAAGATGCTATCAGCGTCAGAAAGAGGAGAATTAGAACGCACCTGTAGAAATAGAGGAGGATGTGTAAATGGCATCAGTCATTAATGAAATATGAGAACTACCGAAAATCGATGTAAATAGCTATTCTGAAAACGCAGAAAATAAATGTGACAGCCAGTCTATGGCCATTGAAGGCACTACGCTGAACAAATCTTTGAGAATTGGATGCAATCGCAAAATCTCTTCTACACTGCGACAGTCTTCAAAAGCTTCATTGCGAAAGTTCAAATCAACAACAGTATATCAAACCAAGCAGCGAACAAGAGAAATTCAACTCCTCTCTACAATATCAAAAACCGTATATTGTAAGGAGACCTAAATGTGATACAAAAACAGAAGCTTTGCCGTTAATTTTGAAAGAAAAGGAGTAACTGTTAGGAAAATATTGTAAATGTTAGAGAGTATAAGCTGCTTTGAAATGACACCGTATTTAATTGTATATAGTCACAAATGAAGACAGCGTCTCCTTTTTAGGACAATTTTTTTAAATATGACATGGCTCATTCAAAATGATGACACAAATGTTATATTGATATGTACCCTGAACATAGGCGATTGAGTTATGAAACAACGAACACACAAACAACGTGTATCTGTAACTGAAATTTTTCAGTTCTGCATATTTGTAGGATTTTTGTAGGATATCTGCCGTGAACTTCTACCCAGTGAACTACAGATATTTACTTATTTGTTTTGTTTGTTTTTATTGGCATAAAGTAGAAAGTGTTTACAGCTATACTTAATATGTTGAGACGGATAAAAAAATAAGTGATACACAAACTTTATCTTTCTTCATAAACATCAGGACCTTTAAGCACAAAGCAGATTTCTACTTTGATATTTCCCACCCCCTAAAAGCAAGAAGAATTGACAATTTTCCTACCACATTTCGCATTTCAATACGAGAAACGTCTTTTTCATGTAATTAAAAATATATTTTATGCTTATCCACAATCCCTAGGCGCTTACATTTTTAGTCGTTAAAAAACCGCGATTTATCTCCCTGACTGGCATAGCAACATTATTTTAGAATGAAACGTTCTTGCTTGCAGAAAATTTGTTTTAATATACGTTTCTCCTTCGTACGCCATCATCAGATTATCTAGAAATGAATAAAGAGAAAATAATAATTAACGTAAGGTCCTATCATGCACGTCTGTAATAAAAATCTAAAGAAACATTTATGAACCACGAAGTGAGAGACATTCGTAGAAATATTATGCTGTGGAATTAGTATACGTTCAGATCGAGCTAACCGGAGCATGCGCCGAGATAATGAACGCATATTGCTAAGAAAACCTTAAGACGAAAGAATAGATGACGTAGTGATGAGTCAAATAATGTGTTAAGAACAAAAGAGTTCCTCCGATACAGCCTTGGCTGCAGGTGCAGAGGCGCAGCGATTGGCCACACTTCACTAAATATAGTGGAACAGAAACCACCTGTCACTCTAGAAAACGTCCACAATGTATACACTTGAGCCTCAGACTGAGTACCGCCTATCGCTAAGTAGTGGGAACACGTACAGATGGCGCTCATACAAAATTTTCACGTCATATCTAGGATTTATAGTAAATTCTAAAATTAAACAGTAGAAGCACTATTGGTGATGAACAATAATGAAATAATGAATTAGATGGAATGCACATTAAAAATTAGTAAGATATAAAGCAAATAAATTTGGGTGCGCGGGATTAGCCGAGCGGTGTAGGGCGCTGCAGTCATGGACTGTGCGGCTGATCCCGGCGGAGGTTCGAGTCCTCCCTCGGGCATGGGTGTGTGTGTGTGTGTGTGCGTGTGCGTGTGTGCGCGTGTGCGTGTGCGTGTGTGCGTGTGCGCGTGTGCGTGTGCGTGTGCGTGTGCGCGTGTGCGTGTGCGTGTGCGTGTGCGTGTGCGTGTGCGCGTGCGTGTGCGCGTGCGCGTGCGTGCGCGCGCGCGTGCGCGTGCGTGTGCGTGTGCGTGTGCGTGTGCGTGTGCGTGTGCGTGTGCGTGTGCGTGTGCGTGTGCGTGTGCGTGTGCGTGTGCGTGTGCGTGTGCGTGTGCGTGTGCGTGTGCGTGTGCGTGTGCGTGTGCGTGTGCGTGTGCGTGTGCGTGTGCGTGCGTGTGCGTGCGTGTGCGTGCGTGTGCGTGCGTGTGCGTGCGTGTGCGTGCGTGTGCGTGCGTGTGCGTGCGTGTGCGTGCGTGTGCGTGCGTGTGCGTGCGTGTGCGTGCGTGTGCGTGCGTGTGCGTGCGTGTGCGTGCGTGTGCGTGCGTGTGCGTGCGTGTGCGTGCGTGTGCGTGCGTGTGCGTGCGTGTGCGTGCGTGTGCGTGCGTGTGCGTGCGTGTGCGTGCGTGTGCGTGCGTGTGCGTGCGTGTGCGTGCGTGTGCGTGCGTGTGCGTGCGTGTGCGTGCGCGTGCGCGTGTGCGCGTGCGCGCGCGCGCGTGCGCGCGTGTGCGTGCGCGCGTGTGTGTGCGCGCGTGTGTGTGCGCGCGTGTGTGTGCGCGCGTGTGTGTGCGCGCGTGTGTGTGCGCGCGTGTGTGTGCGCGCGTGTGTGTGCGCGCGTGTGTGTGCGCGCGTGTGTGTGCGCGTGTGTGTGCGCGTGTGTGTGCGCGCGTGTGTGCGTCCTTAGGATAATTTAAATTAAGTAGTGTATAAGCTTAGGGACTGATGACCTTAGCAGCTAAGTCCCATTAGATTTCACACACATTGCAACATTTTTTGGAAACAAATTTGTGTAACACACCAACAGGCCGCGCGCACGGCAGCACACGATCGCAAGCAATGCGGGCCACTAGTAGGAGAAATGGGAGTAAAATACCCGAGTATCGCTGCATATACATCTATTACAGCGATAAAAACGCACCTTGGCATTTAAAATGTGAACTGTGAAACCATAAAAATTTCTAAAAATTAACAGCGTGACATAAGCCTCACTATATGATAAAATAATCCACAAAATTAGACATTACATAAAAAATTGGATACCCAGGGTGAAAACAGTTGAATGCAAAAACAGAAAACGACTGAACATGACCAAATTGGTTAACGGAGGCAATGGGTGCTTCAAAAGCAACAAAAAGAAGAAAAACTACCAGGAACTGTATAATCTGAGAGCACGTAGCGCAGTGCACAGAAAAAAAAAAAGATTCAAATGCTGAATAACTAAAGCCAGAAAATCGGTTATGTAAATGTTTTTAAAGTTTACATTGAGTCTTCGAAATTCTGATTTGTACTAAACAGCTGATCGTTAAGCACGCATGCAAGCTTGAGAATTTCCCATTCTCCCAGAAGGTGAAGTTTCTTGCCTTTTTGGCATTATGAAAAATGTGGAGATCTTTCAGCAGTGGCGGGATGTACCCCGTTACCTTAAAATACTAAACAAAGCTAATTGCCGCATTATTTGGCCTGT
Organism: Schistocerca piceifrons; assembly: GCF_021461385.2. Lineage (NCBI taxonomy): Eukaryota > Metazoa > Arthropoda > Insecta > Orthoptera > Acrididae > Schistocerca > Schistocerca piceifrons. The sequence continues at coordinate 157,727,389 of NC_060140.1, forward strand.
TTTGGTTAACCGGTGTTGGTTGACTCTGGTCTTAAGCATCCTACCGGTTTAGCCTAGCTAAAACTTTTCGCAAATATTTGAACTTTTATGTTGATGCGCCCTTTGCTTATGTTAACTATTTTAATCATGGGCACTTGTTATTTGTGCTTTTAAGTGGTACTCCCTCTGCGTACCTATTTTTCTACATGATGTCAGCGCTTGTTTGTTTATTGTTCTCCATGCATAGTGCTTCCGCCGCAAAATTTTTGAATTTTATTTTTAATCTTAGTTATCTTGTGAAAACACTTCATGAGCGCGATTTGCTGTTGTTCCCACTTCTTAGCCTCACACAGCCCTCACTCTGACGCTTAACTGTACACATTACCGACATTTTCTGTTGCGGTAGGTGGTTTTCACTCCACTCTGTTTAGTGAAGCAATATGTGTGCAATTCTGTGAGTCCGGTCTTATCACTGCACATGACTGTATTGGAAGTACTGTTTTCTACTTAAAACTTTATTTGGATTATCACTACGTCATTTACTCTTCCGTTTTAAGGTGTCCATTTCATTTCTTGTTCATTATCTAGGCACCTGCCCCACTTGCTAGATCTGAACGTATGCTTATTCCACAGCACAATAGTTGTACGAATCTGTCTCAATCCATGGTTCGTAAAATTCCGTAGCTATATTAACTGTTGTTTCCCTTTTATTCTTTTGCAGGTAAGCTGATGAAAGATTACGAAGACGAAACGGATTTTTAAAGCAGTATTTTCGTTAACAAGACTGTCGTAGTAAGAAAAAGTCTTTTTCAATACTCTTCATGTGGTGCAAACATGTCAGTAGCTGTATTAATTCCTCTTTCCTCCTCATAACATAGCCAAGGTGTAAACTCCTCCTCGTAGATATCCTGGATGCGTCATTAAAATAGATTATTATGTAGATTCTGCAAAGAGATCATTATCATCCACGCTGTCGTCACTCATCAGAGAGATGGACGAATCAGAATCAGTCTTTGTTATAATTCTGGCCCTACTGCTTGTAAGCTGCTCCTTTTTTTAAAAGTTTTTTTAGCAATGGGTTTAGCGCTAGAGGTTTTCTCTTGTATTTCTTTTCCACTTATTCCTTTCCTCTCCGATTCTGTGTAGAGACTTCTCATTTCTTACCTTATCAGTCATTCTAATTTTCAACATTCGTCTGGAGAACGAAGTATCAAAGGCTTCGATTTTCTCCTGTTTCAGTTTCCCCACTGTCCATGTTTCACTACCGTAGATTGCTGTGCTCCAAATTTACATTTTAAGAATTTTTTTTTATAAAAGTTAAGGCCCATGTTATATACTAGTAGACTTCCCTTGCGTAGAAATACCTTTTTTGACGGTGCTAGTCGGTTTTTGACGTCGTCCTTACTTCGTAAGTCACTAATTATCTTACTGAGTAGGTAGGAGGATTCATTAACTTCATCTCCTTCATGACAATCAATTCTGGTGTTAAGTTTCTCGCTGTTATCATTTCTGCTACTTCTCGTTATTTCGTCTTTCTTCGATGTAGCCTCAAAAATATACTGTAATTTTTAGACTGTTCATTCCATTCAGCAGGTCATGTAACTCTACGTCACTTCCTCTCAGGATAACAATGTCTTCAGTGAATCGTCTCATTCAAATCCTTTCACCTTGAATTTTAATTTCACTCCATCTTCTTTGATGTACAGATTGAACGGTAGGGGCGAAAGGTTACATCTCTGTCTTACACCCTTTTTTATCCGAGCACTTCGTTCTTGATCGTTCATTCTTATTATTCCCTCTCGTCTCTTGTACGAGGGTTGACGGAAAGGTAATGCCTCCACTTTCGTAACTCTTCAACAGTTGGCATCATTGGTATGCGGCAGGTATTGGTTTGTTCCGTAGCCTCTTCTCTACAGCTCCAGTTGGCGGGAAACCTTAGCACTGAACGGTTGTGTGGTTACAGTGTGAAGTATGGAACGCAGCGTAGACGGTCGATCAATGCGATCTAAGCAACATGCAGTCACTGAATTATTGACAACAAAAGATGTCACCCCAAAGGCGATTCATCAGAGAATGAACGCAGTTTATGTTGACTGTGTTGATGTGAGTGCTGTGCGTCGTTGGGCGAGTTAGTTTAAATATGTTGGGACGGGAACATCTGACCTGTGTCACAAACAAAGGGTTAGACGGCCTGTGACAGCTACCGCCGAGTTTCAAAAGAAAAATGTTGTCAGATTGATTCAGGACGGTCGTCGTATCACTCAGAGAGAAAGCAAGCACAATCGGCATTTCACAAGAACGTGTGGGTCACAATATTGCTTTGCTTGGCTATGGGAGGATCTGTGCACGATGGGTAACCCGGATGCTGACTCCTGAAATGAAAGTGCACAGGCTTGAAATTTACCAGAAACTCCTCTCGAGTTACGAGAATGAGAGTGACGCTTTTCTCCACTCAGTTGTGACAGGAGACAAAACATGGGTATACCATTAGGACCTGTAGACGAAACATCAGTCTATGGAATATCGACACAAAGACTCGGCCCGGAATAAGAAATTCAAGATTCACCCTTCAGTTAGAAAATCATGGCCAGAGTGTTCTGGGACGCAGATGGTGTTATCCATGTTGATTTTCTTGTTCGTGGAACAACAATAAATTCAGAGCGTTACAACACAACCCTGCGAACTCTGAATCGACGGCTAAAAAGGGTCCGAAATGAAAAGGGAAAATTTTCCTGCAGCATGACAATGTCAAACCACACAATTCACGTGCCACCACCGCAGAACTTCAGAGACTGCATCTCACCACCGTACACCATCCTCCATACAGTCCAGATTTAGCACCGTCTGACCTCCATCTGTTCCCGATAATGAAAGACCATCTGCGGGGAGATGATTATGCTTCTGATGAAGACGTTGAGAGAACTGCGAGACTGTGGTTGCAGAAAACAGAGTATCGAATTCTTCCGGTACGGCTTCAGAAAACATCTTCATTGTTGGCAGAAATGTATCCAATTGGCTGGTGATTATGGGGAAAAGTGAATATTTGTAATTAAAGATCACATTCTAAGGATTACATGTGCATTTGATTTATTAAAATATTGCCATGCAAACCCAACTGACGAAGGTGGAGGCATTAGTTCTCATTCAAACCTTCTGCATTTCTTATACACTGAGTCAGTCCTTCCGACGATCATATCTTTTTCAATTTCTCCATATTTTTCATATAGCCATTGCATCTTAGCTTCCATGCACTTCCTATTTATTTCAGTCCTCAACGACACGCATTTTTGTACTCCTGAATTTCCCTGGACGTTTTTGTACTTCCATCTTTTATCGATCAACTGATGTAATTCATCTGTCAGCGATGGTTTCCAACTTCTTTGATTGCCCTTTTTAGAGATATCCATTCGTCTTGAACTGCAGTGCCTACTGAGGTAGTCCTTACTGCTGTATCTATAGCCTCAGAGAACTTCAAGCGCACCTCGACATTCCCTAGTACATCCGTACCCCACTTCTTCGCGTTTTGTTTCTTCCTGATTAATCTCTTAGACTTCAGCCTACTCTTCATCACAACTACATTGTGATCTGAGTCTATATCTGCTCCTGTGTATGCTTTGCAATCCGGTATCAGGTCTACGAATTTTTATCTGACCGTGATGTAGTCTAACTGAAATCTTCCTGCGTCACCCGCTCTTTTCCACATCTACCTCCTCTTCTTGTGTTATTTGAGCAGAGTATTCGCTATTATTTGTACTATCTGGAATTGATTACAGAACTCAATTAGTCGTTCTCGTCTCTCATTCCCTGTCCCAAGTCCATATTCCTCTTTAACCTTCCCTTCTACTGCTTCCGCTACAACTGCACTCTGTTCCCCCGCAACTATTAGATTTTCATCCCCTCTTACATACTGTATCACCCTTTCAGTATCTTCATACACTTTCTGTATCTCTTCATCTTCAGTTTGCGATGTCTTCATGTACACTTGAACCATAGCTGACGGTTCTCCGTCGATTCTGATAAGAACAACTGTATCACTGAATTTTTTACAGTAACACAAACTCTTCGCCCCATCTTCCTATTCATAGTGAATCCTAATCCTCTTATATCATTTTCTCTTACTGTTGATGTTAACCTATACTCAGAAATCCTTGTCTTCTTTCCACTTCACTTCACTGACCCTACTATATTTAGATTGAGCCTTTGAATTTCTCTTTGCAGATTTTCTAGCTCCACTACCACGCTCAAGCTTCTGACATTCCACGCCTCCAATCGTATTCTTTCGTCGGTTATTCAATCTTTCTCCATGTTCACTTCCACCTTGCCAGTACCCTCCTGGAGATCCGAATGTGGTACTATTTCAGAATCTTTTGCCAGTGGACAGACCACCATGCGGCTTTTAAAATTACACGCCACGTGTCCTGGGGATAATCGTTATATGCCTTTAATGCACTGGTTACCATAGTCTTCTGCATCCTTATCATTGATGATTCTTCTGCCTTTATGGTCACTTTTCCTACCAAAGGACAAGAGAATCATTGATGATTCTTCTGCCTTTATGGTCACTTTTCCAACCAAAGGACAAGAGAATGCACTGAACCTCTGCCCATTCCTCTGCTCTCTCTGACAAGGCCATTGGCAGAATGGTTCAATTGCTCTGAGCACTATGGGACTCAACTTCTGAGGTCATCAGTCGCCTAGAACTTAGAACTACTTAAACCTAACTAACCTAAGAACATCACACAGACCCATGCCCAAGGCAGGATTCGAACCTGCGACCGTAGCGGTCGCGCGGTTCCAGACTGTAGCGCCTGGAACCACTCGGCCACCCCGGCCCGCCATTGGCAGTATGACGGTGATTTCTAAAGAATTAAATCCTCTGCTACCAGTGCTGATTATTAATAAAAATTTAAGCACTAGGGTCTATCGATCCCGGAATCAAAGACCACGTGTGCATATGTTGGATTTTATAATTTTTTAAGGAAAGCTAAACGCTCGCCACTATGTTTTAATTATGGTAAATTCTTTATGAGCAAGATACAGAATGGCAAGTTCTAGGAAAAGAGTGTTTTACCCCTATTACAGTTCACAGCAACGACGCCTTGAAGAATGCACGGATCCTTGACTGCCCAGACCGTTCCCAAATTTTTCACCTATAGAACATATTCGGAACAGATGTGGAAGATGTATGGCATCATATAAGTCTACACTAGAATAATGAGAGATATAGGATGTATTTCATGCACGGCAGGGTATTTCTCTAGGATGACATTCAGAGGCACTTTTCTTCCGCAGCACAATGAATACAAGAACATATTCATGCCTGTGAAGGGTCACGTCTCAACTCTGATGTTGATCATCTAGGTCCGTTTCAAATGACATGAAAGTTTAATCATTTAGTGCTCTTTATGTCATTACAGTGACTTCATCACGTAGGTTGATAAGTATCCGACAGGTGCTTCGCGGTATTTCTATTTTACCCTCTGAGCCACACTTGCAAAAAGGTAGCCTGATGAGCGTAATACGATGAAATTCGTACTACTTCTACAATATGTAGCAATCTGACGTTCGAATAGTTTTTATTGTTCACTTACATTTCAGACCAAACTTGTGTGGAACAAACACGTCATGTATCGGTAAATATATTCGGCAGAGAATATCGCTCTTTATACTTTCTACGACCCGAAAATCTCATGGATTAAAAATAGAGGCTATTCATCGACTAACATTCTCAAATGTGGTTTATACTTAAGGGTCGAAGTGTGATGACGGCGCTGGTAGTGCCTATTTTGTACCCCACAGCATAGGATAGAGCCTATGCAAGGTGGATCCTCATTATACTAAGCAAGGCTCATTACCTTTCTGAAAGCTCTGCTATTCGCACAGACGAACACAGCAGGCACGGTAGTCATAATCACTGACAGTACTTCATCCCTACAACTGATAAGAAACTATTATAATTATTGGACCATAGTTACAGCAATTGTCGACGCTGTATTTCTGAAGCAGCGTATCTAAAGTAACGTCGTGATGGTATGGATGAAAGGACACTATGGCACACATGAAAATGAACAAATAAGTGCCTCTACAAGGAGCTATAACTATAGGTATGATAACTCTGCTCAAAAAGCGTCATCGGACGGACAGAGCAATGGTCGAGGACATCCTAAATCAAAGGTAACCCCTACGAACTAATTCATCCCACGATTCGAAGAATATCATGGTATAATAAGGCGCAAACATCGAGAAGCTTCACGACAGTTATACCACGACTCAAATTTAATGATGGGCTCAACCTATGTACCACCCTCTAAGTGTGTGTTTGAGGAGAGGTAGAACATCCAGTTCATATGTTCTCACAGTGTCCTCGGAACACGTATCACATTAATGCCCTGACATGTAATCTTCAGGCTCTTAGTCATCAATTCCCATGGAGCCTCCAATGATTGTTAGCATCCAAGGATATAGCAACGTGTAAAATACTGTGAAAGTTCATTAACACTGCCAACATCCAGCTACAACTTTCTGCGCTGATAATTAGAATTCGAGGAGAAGATCAAAGGGCAATTAAGTGACTGTATTCTCACGTGGTACTCAGCCGGTTGTGGAACGATCAGCCAATAACTGTATATCATTATGTAATAAAATGGAACACCTGCAGCCATCCTTTCGATATTTTCTGTACAGCTACCATTTCCAATGATACAACATGCCATCTTCAGTTCTTAACTGACGCTGAGGGGATTAACTCCAACTGTACATACGATCTCATCACTGTTCAACATATGTAAACTGCTTTCCACACACTATAACAACGATGTCGCGTCTGAAACCATCTCTTAGCAACTTATCACGTTCCTCCTGCGAGTATGAGTGTGAATACTGGTCTGTCTATACATACAGCTGTAACAGCAAAATCTAGTTCATGTGTACAACACACATGTTCTGTCTAGATGGAACTTATAGGCCACGTCAAATATTCAAATATCTATCTGAAGCTTTTGAAGGAATTCTTCGAGCATATAAAAGAAACTTTTATTGTTAATTTAGACACATAGCCATTAATATGGATTGAATTTTGTATTGTGTTACTAGCAGAATTTTTCTTTGCTTACTATCTCTGTGTTACACCTTTGCCTTGTTTAAATATTTCAGTATACTGTGGTTGTGAAATTAATTTGATGTCGAAATCTGCCGTTTATTAACTCTATGTAACTTCATACCATTGTATGACTTGTACTAATATATACTCAGCGTTGTCCAAACAAAATGTAGAATCATATTTCCATCCAGTTTTGAGATGGCTGTATGGGCACATACCTAAAGCCAATAAACTCAAAAAACAAAAAAAACAAAAAATTCTGTAGAAGTGTTCAAGTCCATAAATTCCAAATTGCAGTTAGAACACATGGTATGCATGGAGTTCCAACGCTTATACACTTCTTATGGTCATCACGAGAAGGCCACTTACATTTTTCTGTATTCTGTAGACTCCTTTCTCTCATTCCACGTAAACAAATTCATATAATCTAAAATTCTGAGTTTTGTTCTATTGAACCAGTACCTACAGTTACGTTCATTTCGTCGATAATGTGTATACAATAATAGGAATGTTTGTAAACAGATACTTTTCTTAAGACAATTAGTAAATTTGGTATCTGGAAAGAAGATAAACTGAGAATTGTGAGTGAAATGTATTTCAAGGAATTGCTACAAATACTGAACTGACACTGATGTTGATGCTTGGTGTTTACCAAGAGTGAACAAGCAAAAGCACGGTAAATCGAAGTAATAGGTGTGGTACTGTCATCGTACGTTTAAAAGTTATGAAGTTGTAATAGTGTAACCTTGTATTATAGTTGATGTACAAGTGGCACTGTCAAATCTAATCGCTAATAACTTTTCCACAAGTCATTACATAAACTGATTTAGAAAATCAGCCGCTGCATTACGTTCCTAGCTACTACTCATTCCATCACGTAGCGAACCGTAGTGGACAGCAATTTTTGTTTTTAGCTGGATAGCTGCCTGGGCGTTGTTACTTTCTCTGAACGTTCACTGTAGAGCCCACCGCATTCTGTATAATCCGTTATTTCTCTTTCAGCCTGGAGGAATTATAGGTATGTAAATTAAAATCTACGGCAGCACTACCGAGTGCACAGCACCACCTGTGTGACTACACATTGCGTCTAAAATATGGGGGGCCATTAGCGTTTATATTTCCGTCCTAGGGACATAATATGCGCAGTTACCGCTGTTGGCTGTGCTGCCATAACTGTTTGTACACTCCCCATGCTGCTATTACAATGGAAAGTTGAGGTTCTCGCAATGTAACAAGTCAATGCTTCAAATGTAATACGTTCCACGTCACACCACCCATTTTAAGGCGTAATACATGAGATTGTAATGAGGCTACAACTTAATATACGTTTTAATTGCGAGAGCAGTAGCTAATTTTAAGGTCATGATCTCACAAACCTATCTCTAATCCATCGTTTACAATCAGACATATTTTATGCATTTCTCACCACTACCCAATCAGAAGAATACGTTGATTACTTCTGAGTTTGACTGTGTTTTTTTTCCAATTCATCCAGGTAATATACTGGCAAATGCAATTAATTTTGTTGATAATTGTGATACTTCGGATTATTTTCTCATACCTGCCTCACACTGCTACAATAAACAGCTATGCCCATACTCACTGCATTAACATATCTATCGTAGTTTCGTCTTCCAGTAGGTGTGGCACTTGCAGCTCTATCCATGCCACATCATCTCAGCCAGATAAACGCAAGGAGCCTGCATACAAAACAATGGTACGCCGAAAAAATTAAATTCCTTTGAACAAAGATAATAAAGAGAAGGATTTAGGCACCATGAAGCATACTCTATTGGCTAATGACTTTTTCAGCTCAATGATTAGGCTACAAGCAGAACAAAACAGCGATAAAGAAACAAAATCTGGGCTCTGTGGAAGGAATTAATAACACCATCAAAAGTTTAGGCAGCATACCTTTTGTAGGTACACGTTTGCAAACACAGAAAGAAACCAATCTAGGTCACATTTTTTACCATCCTAAAACTAAGCAGATTGGTTCAAGCCTTAAATAATAAAAATGAAATTCCCAGTCTCAAGAATGTATAAAATGTAAAACCTGCTCAAACCATTGAACAGGACATACTAGCACGCATTTTTATAGATTTTATAGTAAGGAAACTGAACGCATTGACCGTTGCACACATAACCAATTCACAAAATCAGCTATATCAAGGCAAATAAAAATACTGGATACTACTCCACAGACATAGAAGAAGATCCCAAAATACCGCGCCATTTCCAAATGTCATATACAATTTACAATAGACTAACAGAAATTTTTGTGTACGGCTAAGGCCGAGAAGCAAAAATTATCAGTGAACATGCGGATAGCGAAACGGTTAAGTTCTTCAAATCTTTCTCCAGTACATAATACCTTTAGTAAATGTAAAGTTATGTTCATTCCCTCTTGGGCCTAACTCAGTATTTACAGTAAAGCCCCAATATTATTAATTAGCAAACGTTTAATAGGTCGTGGTTGAGAAGAAATAATACGATTCACTAATAGAAACGTGTGCTTTGTCACTGAAAAAGTCATCAGAGACGAATGAAAAGCTGCAGTTGTGGAAAGGGGAAACAGAAATCGGTTGTGCTGTTAAAAGGAACAACCCCAGCGAAAGTCACAGGAAACCTGTATCAAAATGGGCTGACAAAAACGTAAACCAGAGTCCTTCTCAGTACGAGTCATTTTTTAAATTCTACACTACATTGGCTAGTTGCGAAAAAGCGCTGATAAGAATGAAATCTCTGTAATTTTGAAGCTGCAGGTTGAAATACCACGAAACAATAGGCTTTGGGATGGTAGAGAGTCAAATAAGGCCACCCTTGGTAATGCAAGGTGCGAGCAAAGTATGTCAGTACGTCACCGGCACATATATTTAGTGCTGCTACAGAAAAGAGACAACTTCTACATATCACAATAAGTAGCTATCTTCAACGAAAATACAGCATAATGATACCATACAGGAAGAAAATACCGTCCTTCAGGCAGAACAAAGTAACAGTCGGACTTAAAAACGATAGTCAGAGTACCGACACAGTAGAATACCCTCACCTCGGCTACTGAAAGGCGAAGTTAGGACACCGTTCAGCCACAGTCAAAGTGTCCAGAAAGTTAACCTGTCAATAAAAGCAGACCAAGGGATCTTCACCTCAGAATAGCAATGCACACGACACAGTTCTTCCGTAAATATTACCAGTGGGTTAATCTACTTGCACTCAATTTGAAGCCAGTCAACCTGGAGGTAGGACGTGCCACTGTATCTTTGCTTCATGTGGACGGTCTTTGGTCTCTGATGGAGCAGCGAGTCCTTCAGAGGGAAATTTGTCACTGCAAGCTGCATAGCCGCCATTCGAGGCGTGACTAGAGGGGAGCTGTGAGGGGCAACATTTGCTTCAGTGTGAATACACAGATTTCCAAATTCTTAAAGGAATCAAGATTTGCAAGCAGTGAGTTTAAAGTGCGAGGGACGCTTCATTGTAGCAGGCGATCAGTTGGAAATTTGAGTCGGTCAGGCATTGTATCTGAGTGGCCTAAGCAAGAAAAACAAAGGTTCATGAGAAGCGGAAAATCAAGGTTCGATTCCTGGTCTCGCACCGATATAGCTCTTTAGGAGCTGCATTACCACAATGCCCTTGCGCGGCTTGCTGTCACGATTACCCACCCATCCTTACCACTAACCTTCCCTTGCCATATTTCATGGTTACATAAATGCTGGAAATACCAGTAGTGCCTACGCAGGAAGCTAATGAAGCCCGGCCAAAAACGTAACTATATCTAAGAAATACAACAATGCCCTGTGCACGCACATAGGCGATCAGCAAAGCCACATCCCGTTGCCGCTTACCAGGTGATTGCTGGCAAATCAACAGAGGAAGCGTCAGTTTTTGTTAGTGATTTAAAAGGCTGCCACAAAGTTATGGAATCGGTCAGATGAAACAAATTACATTTGCTAAGCGCAGGCAACTAGTATCTCGTGTACCACGAAAGGCAGAGCAGTGCACAGTTTGAGTAAAGGCTTTATGAACGGTATCGTAAAGGAAACAGTGGGAGGGTTTTCAGGGAGTAACTGAATAGTCTGTCACTAAGACTTAACGGAACAGTGGAAGTATTTACGGCTGGAAGCAGTGGAGGCACTTTCGAATAGGGAGTCAGTACTGATACCTACGAATTAATGCAGAATGCGGATGGGGATACAGTCATTTTGCAAGAGGTTGAAAACAGCCCGTGAATGTGTTTGCAAGAAAACTGCTAGTTGATACATCCATGGTAAAAATCAAAAGATATCATTTCAGCTATAATGGTAGCTGCATAACTTGAGGAAATTAGTAAAGTGGCACAGGGATGAGATGGAAAAGATAATTTTTCATCTGAGGTTAATTGTTGTACATGTTGGCTCACCACACACGTTAACAAGTAGTATCCACAACCACAATGTATGTCAGTGGGTTATCAGGTGACTGATTCTCGTAGTAGAAATCAGAAAAATCGTTCATTAAAAGCAAGCTGCAATAACTCAAGCGTCAGACGCGTTCCCTTAGAAACGGAATACTGAAAAAGTTATAGCAGGGACAGTGTGTTCCATAGTTATCGGAACGGTAGGTTTTTAATAGACGTAGGGCTTCATTCGTAGCGTAGTCAGATTGGACCTTCTAGCAAACAGGGGGCCGAGGGCTCCACTATGTAAGTTAGTGGAGTAGTCTGCATTGTTGGGACAGCACTTAGTCACGGCAATGGAGCGAAGAACTATCTACTGTATGTGGACGTACGGCTACAAGGTAGTGAGGAATACCGAAAAATTCTCAGGCTTGACTATCTGATTGCACATCAAAAAAACATTTTCCTTCCACAGTGCAGTATGGGACTCAATACAACACTGTTTCAGGTAGCAAATACCAGTGCTAGTGTTTCATCGCCACAAGGTTCACCCATCATATAGGTGTTGCCAAATAAACTTCTAACACATGCACTAAAAATCAGTTCACATGATAAAGTCCTGAAACGCAAAGGAAGGTTGCTTTTGGTTAATCCCGAGTGAAACGTTGAGGACTGGGGAGCCATTAGAGCGCAGTGATGAGAGAAATGCATCGCACTGCTTTATGTATAGAAGTGCAAAATGTGTGAAGGAAGCAAATAGGTGTAAATTGGTTCCAGTGAATATAGATAACTTTCTCATGGACGCTGTGGGTCTGCCAAAGGTGTTATTGACTGCCAGTTTGGATGTCATGGTTGAGGATGACCTCAATAGTTCGGAAGCAGACGTCGATATACAGTATCTACACTGTGTGATAATGTGAAACTTTTATTGGAAAAAGATAAGTCTGCTACTTATGCTTTGGTGAGGTTTGAAAATCTTTTTAATGTAGAAGGACCTTTGCCAGCGTAGCAGTGACGCAGCATAGAATAAAAGTGAGTAATAATGGTTCAATGTGCAGAAATTCATGAAGTATTGAGCCATCTGCAACCTGTAATAGAAGAGCCTATTCACCAGGAGTTGGCTGATGGTATCAGTGAGCATATTGACAGTCCATGCAGTGCAAAGGGCGTCGTTGTCAAAAAAAAGTCAACAGATTAAAAGACAATATGTTAGTCTTGTCTTGACCTGAATGCCAGGACTATGACACATGAGTATCCGCTATCAAGCATAACGGAGACGCTGCTCCAGCTTGTTTAGTGTATCTCTCGACAATGGATTTGAAAAACGGCTGTCATTAGCTGGGTGTTTTTCCAGAAGAAGGACCAGTTTTTCGGTGCTCTGCGACCATTGCCAATACCGTCTGAAATGACAGTCATAGGGACTGGGATAACGGTTAGCGCACAAGGCTATGGAGAGCGAAGGTTATCGCAAAAACAGCAACACCTTTCACAGTCAGCGTGGCGACAATTTATTTGTACAAGTCTAACCAGTGAGTTCATGGACACAGTTAAGCAAATTTCTTCCTGTAGGATGTACTCGAATGAAAGCTGATTACACAGTATACTAAAAATAATTCACTAACAAGTTTTAGTTAAGAAAAATAAGTCACAACACTCAGTAAAGCAGATGTTCGTAAGAATTTCAGTAAATTTTAAACTTAAGGAAGTATGCGCCTAGTGCTTTCTAAACTGTCTGTCACAACAATTTACCTGTGCGAAACGATTTAAACGGAATTTGTCGTTCTAGAAAAGTGCGCACCTGGCACTTACTAAACCCTCTATCAATAACAACTTATTTTTTCAAAACAATCTGAAACATTTTTGTAATTTTAGAAAAATGCGCCTCTGGTCCTTACTAAAGTCTGCTAATCACTTTCAGCTAACGGCTGTGACTAAGAAACATGTATCACTGGGCTCACAAAGTTGTTAATCCATATTACAAGACATTCAAGATCAAAATGAGCCACATACCTCAACAATGATGAATTAAATGTCAACAGGTATGTGTGAAGTACACAGATCAGCCAGAACATTACGACCATCTACTTAATAATTGACTTGTCCACATTTGACACGGATAACGCCGCGACGAGTAGTGGTGTGAAAGCAATGGAGTCTTAATTGGTCGCTAGGGGCAATTGGCAACACATCTGAACACACAAGCCATTTAATTTCCGTAAATTCCAGGGAGAGATGCGTTTGATCAGGATCAGATCTGGCGAGTTAGGAGAGGAGCACATCAATTGGAACTCACCACTGTGTTCCACGACCACAGTGTTCAACCACACTCCTGGTCTTGTAACATGACGCATTATCTTGCTGAAAAACGCCACTGCCGTTGGGAAAGATGATCCTCATGAAGGGGTCTACGTGGCTTGCAACCAGTGTGCGACACACCTTGTCCATCAAGGTGCCCTGAACGATCTCCACTTGATCCATGGATACCGACGTGAATGTTTCCCATAGCGTAATGAAACCACAGCCATCATATCTCCATTCCGTAGTACAGGTGTCAAGAAGCTGTTTCACAGGAAGACGGTGCATTCACGTACTCCCGTCGGCATGATGAAGACGTTTACCGGTTCATCAGACTACGCAACGCTCTGCCAGTGCACCAGTATCCAGTGCTGATGGTCATGGGCCCAATTCAGTTGTAGTCGCCGGTGTCGTGGTGTTAAACTGGGGAATGCATGGGATGTCGAATGCGAAAGCCCATCGTTAGGCGCGTTCGGTGCACTGTATGTTCAGAGACACTTCTAGTCTTCCCAAAGCAAAAGTCTCACGTTAGTTCCGTCACATTTCGTCGCCTGTCCTGTTTTTCCAATACGCCCAAGCTACGAAATCCGACATCTGTATTGAGGGGTAGCCGCCCTGCGGCACGACGTATGGACGTGGTTTCACCTGGGTTTTGCCACGTGTTGAAGACACTCACCACGGCACTTCTCAAACACCCGACACACAGCGTAGTTTCCGAAATGCACGTGCCGAGTCTTTGGGCCATCACAAACTGTTCTCGGTCAGTCTCGGAAACATCATGGACTTACCCACTCTACACACAGACAGCACGCTCAGTGACACGGCATGCACCGTGCGTGTGTCCCACTAGCAGTCATTCCTCGCCAGGTGACGCTGCTATCATCTGGACGGATTTATATGGATCGACGTTGTGTTCTGGCTGGTCAGTGTAACCTCTGAACTTGCATGTTATCAGCCATCAGAAGAAAAGACAGATGTGTTTAAGAAGGTACAGGGTAACAATTATTGAACTATGTGAAAAAAAGGAAATGTAAATTCGTTACGGGTACGGCGTGCACACAATTTATTCATCATGTGAACGTCACTACAGATATTCAGATTTAGATTATGACATGTTTGATATGCCTTCCATTATTGGCTATGATGTGGCGCAGGCGAATAGCGAAATTCTGCATGACCCGCTAAAGTGTCGGAATATCGATGTTGTCGATGACTTCCTAAATGGCTATTTTCAGCTCACCAGTGGTTTTGGAGTTATTTCTGTTATCGTGGCCCTGGTATAGCCCCACAAAGATGAGTCGCATGTGTTAAAAAAGATGTGTAGAATATGGCGGCCAATTGAGGGCCATGCCAGTGGCCTCTGGGCAGCCCAGACCCAGAAAGCGGTGCCCAAAGTGCTCCTCCAGAACAACACTCTCTTGCATCGATGAGGTCAAGTTCCGTGTTGGATGAACCATATATTGTCGAAACCAGCGTCGCTTTGGATAATGGGGATAAAATCATCTTCCATAACCTATACGTAGTCACCGTGCCATCGACGAATGTCGCGCCGATTATTCCGTGGCTGTACATTGCACACCACCCAGCAATCCGTTGCCGGCCGGTGTGGTCGTGTGGTTCTAGGCGCTTCAGTGTGGAACCGCGTGACCGCTACGGTCCCAGGTTCGAGTCCTGCCTCGGGCATGGATGTGTGTGATCTCCTTAGTTAGGTTTAAGTAGTTATCCTCAAGTTCTAGGGGACTGATGATCTCAGATGTTAAGTCCAATAGTGCTCAGAGCCAGTAATCCGTTGACGGTGAACGGACTTCTCGAACGCGAAATGCGGATTGTCAGTCTCCCAAATGTGCCAAATTTGCTTATTGACGAATGCATCAAAGTGAAAGAGGCCAAGAATAAAGAAGAGCATACGCGTATTATTTTCCGTTATTCTCCGCGGCCAGCCGTGAAATTTGACTTCCTAACGGAGTCCGTTCATAAGATATGACGATTCTCTTTCATATAATTCAATAATTGTCACCCTGTATGATACATATAATGATATTGTGGTTATATAGCTCCGGCCTCGATCTGCCAGCAGACCGACATGAGAAACCTCGGCCTTTTCTAACGCTGGAAAGTCGGTCGGTCGTTCTCTAACAGAGCGGCGCCAGACACGTGGCCGACCAGAGCAGCGGAAACCTGCTTAAGTTCTCGTCCATTATCTATGGACATGAAAAAGGCCCCCATATTAACTGGGCCACAACAGACTAAAATTCTAGATGAACAAATTGTTAAACAGAAAGATGAATTACAAATGGGGAACATACCCATTCCAATTAAGGGAAGCAAGAGTGACGGTCCTACATTGCTCGGCACAAGCAGTGTCTATACACATTAACAATGGGTCTCAATTTAAGCTACAAGAAACTTGGAACACAAGCACAGATCGAGTTATTAATATAGTTGTCGGAACATCATTAGTAACTACCAAACTAAAGGTAGAATATTCAGCTTATTAGAGGACAGCGATGAATGTAACTCCATCATCTGATGCAGAATGGAACTACGGCTGTTCAATGTTCAATAAAAGTAATACCAATTGCTATTGTATAGGTTTATTTCTAGACAACCAGTTTCGACGTTACACTACGTCATCTTCAGGCCTAAACTGCTCCAATCCAGTAACCTTCGTGTTACAAATATAGCAGTGCCTATAACTGGTCTCGTAATAGCTATTATGGGCATACGTGCACGCTAAACAACAGGCTGGAACCGCTACGATCGAATCCTGCCTCAGGCATGGATGTGTGTGATGTCCTTAGGTTAGTTAGGTTTAAGTAGTTCTAAGTTCTAGGGGACTGATGACTTCAGATGTTAAGTTCCATATTACTCAGAACCATTTGAACAATTTTATTGTCTTAAGTGGCCGCTTATTACGCCTCAACAAAAGGAAGTACGCTTGCCCATAAGCTCCACTAGAACTTCAAAGCAGCGCAGGGCGTTGTCTTTTTCATGCACTTACCAGACGAAATGCCTGGCCAGATTCAGAAACTGTAATTCGCCACATGCGTTGCCAAGAAGTCCTGGATGGAAATCAGCGCCTAAAGGCTGTTGCTACTTCCGGCATCGACATCAGTGCCCAAACACCACACACGCTAACACGGAGGCTGCAAACACATCGAGCAGGGCAAGGTCTGCCTCCCCGGTTTCACACACAGTACTCGCTGTACACGTTCCCAAGTTCTACCTACCTTCTCTGTTGACAGCGCGAAGCTCCCTCTACATCTGGCGGCCTCACTAGTTGCCGACGTACCGCTCTCTCCCTGTCTCGGAATTTCCTCATAACACTTCCCAACCAATCCTGCGTTCACGGATCGCGAACCATCCTGCTAGCGATGTGTCAAACAGGGCACCGCGGCTCATCGTCGAATGCTACTTGGTCTTAAGAACGTAACGGCTACATTCGATGGGCTACCAGATGGAGTGCTCAGAGGATTAAAACCAAAACAGTATATGGTTGGCTACGGTGGTAACATTAAACTTTCGGAGGATATGGAACGGCATGTGCAGAGGATGGAGGAAGTTTTCAAGACCAAAAGGACAGCTCGACTGACACTCAATATTGACGTATGTCACAGCATCGTAGAGTATGTGATTAATCAGAACGGTGTCAGGACTGACCCACATTTCATTTTCGCAGTCCGTGAATTTGTGCCACCACAGACAACAAAACCACTTCAGTCGTTTCTCGGGCTCTGAAATTATTATAGTAGTTCTTCAGGGTATTTACTGAACTTCTGGAACTGTTGAGTAGATTATTCAGAAGAGCAATGTACTATCAGTGATAGGGTGACTTTGAAAGTACGTTGCAAAATTGAAAACAGGCATTTAGCATGAGTCCAGTAATGGTATTTCTGGATTGTAGTAAGGAATTTATTTTATAGTGTTACGCAAGTAATTTAGAGTTTGAACGTGGCCTTATTCGAGCTGTGAATGGTGAAAAAAACCTGACGGCGTACGCATTAAGACATTTGAACTTGGCAGAGCTGGACTATTCTACCACAGAGAAAGAGATGCTGCCTGTATTTACAGGATGTCATATTTCTGTTCATATCTACATGGCAGAAAGATTAAAACTGTAGTAGACGACACTGCATTAAAGTAGTTAGTGAGGCTAAACGATCCCTCAAGTAGGCTAACCTGGTGGTCTTGAAGTTACCTGAATTTGATTATAAGGCGGTGTACGAGAGGAAAATGCTCACCCACTTTGATGCAGTGAAGATTAAGGAGGATAAAAACGGGGTTCATTAAAGGAACTCCGGAAATGTTACGTGGTGTTTGGCAGAGATGGAAAAAAGCGACTAGAAAAACTCTCAGGTGTCAGCAACGACCGGAAAAACTGGTAGATAAGCCACACAGTGGATTCTAATGGCACACACAAGGGCAGAACAAAAACATTTGCCGCGCGGGATAGCCGCGGAGTTCGAGTTCTCCCTCGGGCATGGGTGTATCTGTAGTCCTTAGAGTAATTTTGTTTAAGTTAGACGAAGTAGTGTGTAAGTATAGGGACCGATGACCTTAGCAGTTTGGTCCCATAGAACTTATCAAAAATTTCCAGTTCCAAAAAATTTATTGACTTGATGCCTTGGACCATAACAAGTCACAAATATATAGTCATCTATCGGTGTTAAACTTTAACTACAGACAAGAAGTCTGTTGTTTCTGTGGATTGTTGTAGTTGTCTTCAGTCCTGAGATTGGTTTGATGCAGCTCTCCATGCTACTCTATCCTGTGCAAGCTTTTTCATCTCCCAGTACCTACTGCAACCTACATCCTTCTGAATCTGCTTGGTGTATTCATCTCTTGGTCTCCCTCTACGATTTGTACCCTCCACGCTGCCCTCCAATACTAAATTGGTGATCCCTTGATGCCTCAGAACATGTCCTACCAATCGATCCCTTCTTCTGGTCAAGTTGTGCCACAAACTTCT
The DNA here is from genome assembly GCF_021461385.2 of Schistocerca piceifrons. NCBI lineage: Eukaryota > Metazoa > Arthropoda > Insecta > Orthoptera > Acrididae > Schistocerca > Schistocerca piceifrons. The sequence continues at coordinate 157,746,106 of NC_060140.1, forward strand.
CTTCTCCCCAGTCCTATTCAATACTTCCTCATTAGTTATGTGATCTACCCATCTCATCTTCAGCATTCTTCTGTAGCACCACATTTCGAAAGGCTCTATTCTCTTCTTGTCCAAACTATTTATCGTCCATGTTTCACTTCCATACATGGCTACACTCCACACGAATACTTTCAGAAATGACTTCCTGACACTTAAATCAATACTGGATGTTAACAAATTTCTCTTCTTCAGAAACGCTTTCCCTGCCATTGCCAGCCTACATTTTATATCCTCTTTACTTCGACCATCATCAGTTATTTTGCTCCCCAAATAGCAAAACTCCTTTACTACTTTAAGTGCCTCATTTCCTAATCTAATTCCCTCAGCATCACCCGACTTAATTAGACTACTTTCCATTATCCTGATTTTGCTTTTGTTGATGTTCATCTCATATCCTCCTTTCAAGACACTGTCCATTCCATTCAACTTCTCTTCCAGGTCCTTTGCTGTCTCTGACAGAATTACAATGTCATCGGCGAACCTCAAAGTTTTTATTTCTTCTCCATGAATTTTAATACCTACTCCGAATTATTCTTTCGTTTCCTTTACTGCTTGCTCAATATACAGATTGAACAACATCGGGGAGAGGCTACAACCCTGTCTTACTCCCTTCCCAACCACTGCTTCCCTTTCATGTCCCTCGACTCTTATAACTGCCATCTGGTTTCTGTACAAATTGTAAATAGCCTTTCGCTCCCTGTATTTTACCCCTGCCACCTTCAGAATTTGAAAGAGAGTATTCCAGTCAACATTGTCAAAAGCTTTCTCTAAGTCTACAAATGCTAGAAACGTAGGTTTGCCTTTCCTTAATCTTTCTTCTAAGATAAGTCGTAAGGTTAGTATTGCCTCACGTGTTCCAATGTTTCTACGGAATCCAAACTGATCTTCCCCGAGGTTGGCTTCTACTAGTTTTTCCATTCGTCTGTAAAGAATTCGTGTTAGTATTTTGCAGCTGTGACTTATTAAACTGATAGTTCGGTAATTTTCACATCTGTCAACAACTGCTTTCTTTGGGATTGGAATTATTATATCCTTCTTGAAGTCTGAGGGTATTTCGTCTGTTTCATACATCTTGCTCACCAGATGGTAGAGTTTTGTCAGGACTGGGTCTCCCAAGGCCATCAGTAGTTCCAATGCAATATTGTCTACTCCGGGGGCCTTGTTTCGACTCAGGTCTTTCAGTGCTCTGTCAAACTCTTCACGCAGTATCATATCTCCCATTTCATCTTCATCTACATCCTCTTCCATTTCCATAATATTGTCCTCAAGTACATCGCCCTTGTATAGACCCTCTATATACTCCTTCCACCTTTCTGCTTTCCCTCTTTGCTTAGATCTGGGTTTCCATCTGAGCTCTTGATATTCATACAAGTCGTTCTCTTATCTCCAAAGGTCTCTTTAATTTTCCTGTAGGCAGTATCTACCTTACCCCTAGTGAGATAGGCCTCTACATCCTTACATTTGTCCTCTAGCCATCCCTGCTTAGCCATTTTGCACTTCCTGTCGATCTCATTTTTCAGACGTTTGTATTCCTTTTTGCCTTCTTCATTTACTGCATTTTTATATTTTCTCCTTTCATCAATTAAATTCAATATTTCTTCTGTTACCCAAGGGTTTCTACCAGCCCTCGTCTTTTTACCTACTTGATCCTCTGTTGCCTTCGCTACTTCATCCCTCAAAGCTACCCATTCTTCTTCAACTGTATTTCTTTCCCCCATTCCTGTCAATTGTTCCCTTGTGCTCTCCTCGAAACTCTGTACAACCTCTGGTTCTTTCAGTTTATCCAGGTCCTATCTCCTTAAATTCCCACCTTTTTGCAGTTTCTTCAGTTTTAATCTACAGGTCATAACCAATAGATAGTGGTCAGAGTCCACATCTGCCCCTGGAAATGTCTTACAATTTAAAACCTGGTTCCTAAATCTCTGTCTTACCGTTATATAATCTAGCTGATACCTTTTAGTATCTCCAGGGTTCTTCCATGTATACAACCTTCTTTCATGATTCTTAAACCTAGTGATAGTTATGATTATGTTGTGCTCTGTGCAAAATTCTACCAGGCGTCTTCCTCTTTCATTTCTTAGCCCCAATCCGTATTCACCTACTATGTTTCCTTCTCTCCCTTTTCCTACACTCGAATTCCAGTCACCCATGACTATTAAATTTTCGTCTCCCTTCACAATCTGAATAATTTCTTTTATTTCATCATACATTTCTTCAATTTCTTCGTCATCTGCAGAGCCAGTTGGCATATAAACTTGTACTACTGTAGTAGGTGTGGGCTTCGTATCTATCTTGGCCACAATAATGCGTTTACTATGCTGTTTGTATAACTAACACTTGGTTTAAGAATCATGAAAGAAGGTTGTATACATGGAAGAACCCTGGAGATACTAAAAGGTATCAGATAGATTATATAATGGTAAGAGAGATTTAGGAACCAGGTTTTAAATTGTAAGACATTTCCAGGGGCAGATGTGGACTCTGACCACAATCTATTGGTTATGACCTGTAGATTAAAACTGAAGAAACTGCAAAAAGGTGGGAATTTAAGGAGATGGGACCTGGATAAACTAAAAGAACCAGAGGTTGTACAGAGATTCAGGGAGAGCATAAGGGAGCAATTGACAGGAATGGGGGAAAGAAATACAGTAGAAGAAGAATGGGTAGCTTTGAGGGATGAAGTAGTGAAGGCAGCAGAGGATCAAGTAGTTAAAAAGACGAGGGCTAGTAGAAACCCTTGGGTAACAGAAGAAATATTGAATTTAATTGATGAAAGGAGAAAATATAAAAATGCAGTAAGTGAAACAGGCGAAAAGGAATACAAACATCTCAAAAATGAGATCGACAGGAAGTGCAAAATGGCTAAGCAGGGATGGCTAGAGGACAAATGTAAGGATGTAGAGGCCTATCTCACTAGGGGTAAGATAGATACCGCCTACAGGAAAATTAAAGAGACCTTTGGAGATAAGAGAACGACTTGTATGAATATCAAGAGCTCAGATGGAAACCCAGTTCTAAGCAAAGAAGGGAAAGCAGAAAGGTGGGAGGAGAATATAGAGGTGCTATACAAGGGCGATGTACTTGAGGATAATATTATGGAAATGGAAGAGGATGTAGATGAAGATGAAATGGGAGATATGATACTGCGTGAAGAGTTTGACAGAGCACTGAAAGACCTGAGTCGAAACAAGGCCCCCGGAGTAGACAATATTGCATTGGAACTACTGATGGCCTTGGGAGACCCAGTCCTGACAAAACTCTACCATCTGGTGAGCAAGATGTATGAAACAGACGAAATACCCTCAGACTTCAAGAAGAATATAATAATTCCAATCCCAAAGAAAGCAGGTGTTGACAGATGTGAAAATTACCGAACAATCAGCATAATAAGTCACAGCTGCAAAATACTAACGCGAATTCTTTACAGACGAATGGAAAAACTAGTAGAAGCCAACCTTGGGGAAGATCAGTTTGGATTCCGTAGAAACACTGGAACACGTGAGGCAATACTGACCTTACGACTGATCTTAGAAGAAAGATTAAGGAAAGGCAAACCTACGTTTCTAGCATTTGTAGACTTAGAGAAAGCTTTTGACAATGTTGACTGGAATACTCTCTTTCAAATTCTGAAGGTGGCAAGGGTAAAATACAGGGAGCGAAAGGCTATTTACAATTTGTACAGAAACCAGATGGCAGTTATAAGAGTCGAGGGACATGAAAGGGAAGCAGTGGTTGGGAAGGGAGTAAGACAGGGTTGTAGCCTCTCCCCGATGTTGTTCAATCTGTATATTGAGCAAGCAGTAAAGGAAACAAAAGAAAAATTCGGAGTAGGTATTAAAATTCATGGAGAAGAAATAAAAACTTTGAGGTTCGCCGATGACATTGTAATTCTGTCAGAGACAGCAAAGGACTTGGAAGAGCAGTTGAATGGAATGGACAGTGTCTTGAAAGGAGGATATAAGATGAACATCAACAAAAGCAAAACAAGGATAATGGAATGTAGTCTAATTAAGTCGGGTGATGCTGAGGGAATTAGATTAGGAAATGAGGCACTTAAAGTAGTAAAGGAGTTTTGCTATTTGGGGAGCAAAATAACTGATAATGGTCGAAGTAGAGAGGGTATAAAATGTAGGCTGGCAATGGGAAGGAATGCGTTTCTGAAGAAGAGAAATTTGTTAACATCCAGTATTGATTTAAGTGTCAGGAAGTCATTTCTGAAAGTATTCGTATGGAGTGTAGCCATGTATGGAAGTGAAACATGGACGATAAATAGTTTGGACAAGAAGAGAATAGAAGCTTTCGAAATGTGGTGCTACAGAAGAATGCTGAAGATTAGATGGGTAGACCACATAACTAATGATGAAGTATTGAATAGGATTGGGGAGAAGAGAAGTTTGTGGCACAACTTGACCAGAAGAGGGGATCGGTTGGTAGGACATGTTCTGAGGCATCAAGGGATCACCAATTTAGTATTGGAGGGCAGCGTGGAGGGTAAAAATTGTAGAGGGAGACCAAGAGATGAATACACTAAGCAGATTCAGAAGGATGTAGGTTGCAGGACGTACTGGGAGATGAAAAAGCTTGCACAGGATAGAGTAGCATGGAGAACTGCATCAAACCAGTCTCAGGACTGAAGACCACAACAACAACAACAACATGCTGTTTGTAGTAGCTTACTCGCATTCCTATTTTCCTATTCATTATTAAACCTACTCCTGCATTACCCCTATTTGATTTTGTGTTTATAACCCTGTAGCCACCTGACCAGAAGTCTTGTTCCTCCCGCCACCGAACTTCACTAATTCCCACTATATCTAACTTCAACCTATCCATTTCCCTTTTTAGATTTTCTAACCTACCTGCCCGATTAAGGGATCTGACATTCCACGCTCCGATCCGTAGAACGCCAGTTTTCTTTCTCCTGATAACGATATTTTCTTGAGTAGTCCCCGCCCGGAGATCCGAATGGGAGACTAGTTTACCTCCGGAATATTTTACCCAAGAGGACGCCATCATCATTTAATCATTCAGTAAAGCTGCATGCCCTCGGGAAAAATTACGGCTGTAGTTTCCCCTTGCTTTCAGCCGTTTGCAGTACCAGCACAGCAAGGCCGTTTTGGTTATTGTTACAAGGCCAGATCAGTCAATCATCCAAACTGTTGCCCTTGCAACTACTGAAAAGGCTGCTGCCCCTCTTCAAGAACCACACGTTTGTCTGGCCTCTCAACAGATACCCCTCCGTTGTGGTTCGACCTACGGTACGGCTATCTGTATCGCTAAGGCACGCAAGCCTCCCCACCAACGGCAAGGTCCATGGTTGATGGGGGGGCTTCTGTGGGTAAGTGAAGCCATTTAAAGAACTGTAGACCCTTTGCTACAGTCTCCTACATCGTCAGTCCAATTTCTGCATGGCAAAAGCAGAAGAAGAATAAGGGAGCAAATCAAAGGATACAACTGAAGAACCATACGTAGCTGGACCACGCCAGCGAGTGGCATGTTAGTCTGTCTTTTGTTAGGTAAGTCACTGTTGGGTAAGTCATGGGTTTGTTTTGTGATTTCCTGGTGTTATGTATCGTGAAGTTTGGAGGATTTCTTATATTATTATGTGATGGATTGGTAGTCAGGAGTACTATTAACTGTATTTCGGTGTATGATGAAAGGCGTTCACAAATTTCTTTCTCCAAGATGGCGTATCACTGGTAATGCCCCAGATGAGTCAGATACTGTTAGTGGCCATACACGTCCTTAATGTAGGAGTAGCAAATACGTGGAGGAACTATGAGAGTGCCAGAGAGAGATCGTTATGATCTAATTAACGACAATGGTTCAGGCTGAGGTAAAGGCAAGTAAGCTTGAACTGTTCTCGGGGAAAAACAAAAGCGCTGACTGTAAAAGGAAGTGGTATCACCACGCTCTCATTCCCATAAAGTGGGCATGCATTGGATCTATTAGGTTTTTTTTTTTTTTTCTCCAGCAATGAGAATAGTAAACCATTATGAAAAGGGACAGTCAAGGGGCATGACTTGGACGGAATTGTAGGAGAGCAGGATTGTATTTAATGATAAGACTTGTGAATAGCTGGCCCGACAGTCCATCCTCCGGATACAATCACAGGTGCAACTTACGAAATTGACACAACCATTTTTGTATAGCCCACTGAAACCGTTGGACGTTTCGCCAATTCGGCATTTACCATTCCTACCATACTTTGGACCTGGACCTTTATTGTCATTAGAGGACTTACTTGCATCACAGAAGGGTCGAATCTGTGCAGAACATATGCTTCAGCATGTACCACAATATCGTATTTGCCAGAGACATCATGCCATGACTTTACGTCTCACAGTTTCCAGTAGTGTAGTCGTTCTAATTAGAAGTATGTGACCTCTTTCTTCACTAGACGAAAAACCTATCCGTCATAAGGGATTAACTGTCATCAAATATCCACTGCCTTGGTTACCAATTGTGAATAAGGAATAATTAAGGGAGCTTTAAAACAACACGTTACTGATTAAGTGTGGAGTAAAATAAAATTTTAAACTGGAATGTATGTGAGCTATGGTATGGCAAAATATTGTGCTTGTGATGTTCAGTGAGTTAATTTCAGAGGACTGATGTTCTCAGGTACGGATTAAGCGAAAGAATCTTGGGTTCGAGCTGAAGTGGATCAAAGGAAATAGCAGAAATATACAACATAAATTTTCCTGCAACTGTTTGACTGTTATTGGAGTACTTAAATTCAAATCTGATCTGGATTTGTTATAGTGATGAGGGGTGAGGGGTGGTGAAGTGCTGCGAAGCAATATCTTTGGGAATCAAGTAAAGTTTTAGAAATCTTCCCTTGGCAATGGAAGAGGCGGACAAAGAAGATCAATAGACAGCCGCCGGACAGAGTACCAACACTGCAACATACTTCCGCCTGCGGTTCAGAAATGTGAAAGGGGTCACCTTTCAGCTACAGTTGAAGTTACCAGAAACCTGATATGTCAAAGCAGCAGGCTAAGTGAAGTATTCTTCATCTCAAAAAATCAATGCCAGCGAGACAGTTCGTTTATAATATTGATCTTATGTATTGAATTGATGTATCTGTACTCAGATTGCAGGGAACCGACTTGGAGGTAGGATCCGTGTGTTCTATGTTCACGGAAACCGTCTTCTACCTCTGACAGGACAGCGAGTCCTGCCAAGTGGACTTTGCCACTTCAAGCCACAGTGAGGTGAGACTGATGACGAGCTGTGGCCGGCATTTACCAGCTGGCCTTCTGGAGACATAACTGGCGATTCAGAGAGAAGTCTACAATCGTCATCGAGAGAGTCTTACTACAGCCTCCGCCCGTCTTCTGTTCGTTTAAACGTGTCCTGACCATGCGGGCCTTATTGGTGTCGGAAGCCACATTGCAATCCTGTCCGATATTGTACACTCCCTGTAGGGCCAGTGGGCGCTTTCTGGAGTGCAGTCGACGATGTCAACGAGAGTGCTGTGCTAACCAAGGACCCTATGCAAAGAATACGGGGCGATCCGGGGCCAAGGTTCTGTCACCTCGCCGGATGCTTAGTACGCGTCTCCAATACCGCAGTCGCCGAGATGGCGCGACGTGCGCGGGTTTCAGCATATTCAGGCTGGCGCCCTCCTGCTTGCTGCCGCTGCTGGCTAACATGACTGAAGTTAGATTGTATTTTGGAAGAGTAAATGCTTGTTCACAAATGATATTATATTAAGGTCTTTGGGAGAGGAGTACGCCGTCTCCCATCAAGCGACGGCTTATATCATGCCTCAGGTATGACAATCTAGCCTGATCTTGATCTCGAAAACTCAATTCTGGCTCTTAAGATATTGGCCAATTGCCGGTCTATTGGTAAGTGGTAAAACACAAGAAGCGGAAGTCACATACCTTTTGCATATACTGCAGACAGAGAAATTATTGGAAATAGGGTTATATGGAATCGATAGTTCTTGAAACAGATGAACAGATTGTGAGATAAATATCAATAAAAGTATAGCTATGATAACGTAGTCATTAGTGTCAGCCGACTACAGATATTTGGAAAGGAAAATAGCCGATGAAAGCAAAACCAATGTAGGTATGAGATATAGATAAGAAGTGCACATAAAAGTGCTTTGTGGCTAAGATACAATTTGTACAATGGAGTTTAATATCAACAGAAAGGCTTTCACCTGAGTATTGGCAAGCATAAGCAGGCATATATTTCAGTCACAGGTTGAATCCTGAAAATTTGCTCTCTATCTCGTATAATTACAGTGGAACGGCTCAGTGTAATCATTTAGAAAACAGTCTAATGGTAGAACATCACTAAAAGGATGGATTATTTGATATGACAGTTTGTGAGCGAGAAATAAATTGATATTGGTAGCTTGTTTCTAAACTGATCTACATTATCTTTATTTTTGGAGAAAGATGAATAAATGTTATAAATCCACCACAGCATCTTATAGTAAGACTCTGTGCAGGCTGGTACTGAAAATACTGCATTCCGAGGTGCACAAATTACAAACGATTCCAGAGAATGAAAAACATTTCTGAAGTTAATCAACAGAAGGTAATCTGCCTTAATATGTTGAAATTTTGTCTTCATTGGAGGTCTCAAGTGATGAATATTTATCCATGTTTAGTTTATTTGCATCATTACGTTGTTGACTGTAATGATCCTGGCTTGAAACATAGTAGTAGTATTAGCCCAATGTTAAGTCTTTTCTGATGGTAAGAATATCTGTAAGAAGCCGGCAACTAGTAACGACATAGTTTATAGAATCGCGTTCGTAGTGAATGTCTACTGCCACGAAGCGATGAGCATAAATGACAGGGTTACATGAGAGAGGGACTATGAATCTGAGATGTAGGGACTAACTCACATCATGATTTATCGGTGGTGGTAGTTAAGCGTTGTTTAATTGATTCACAAATTTCTATTTTACACTGTGTTTCAGTCTAAAGTTTCCGTTATCAAATTATATTTTGTAGACGATATCGAAAAATTCTGAAATCGCTTATCACTGCATTCTAATCATATCCGATTCAGTGACATGGCCATTTCAAACTCTGTATGCGCTACATAAATAACAATGAAATAGTAATTAATGGTTCTAGCCACGATGTCATCTAACACGTACTATTGTCAGAAGGACTGACTCAGCATATAGGAAAGTAAAAACAAACGTCGGTGAAATTAAAAGTAAGGGTGATAACATTAAGTGTGCATTCGGAATACCATTGTCATATGCTGAGGAGAGAGGGTATAGGTGGATGGACTGCATTGAAATCCTTTATGAAAGGAAAGAATTGTCTGATGTGATAGAAGAAGAAACAGTTGTCGATTTACAAGAGATACGGGATTCATTATTAGAATCAGAATTTAAGAGAGATTTGAAGGACTTAACATCAAATAAGGAGGAAGAAATAGATAACACTCTACCAGAATTTTTAAAATCATTGGAGGAAATGGAAACAATACCACTATTCGCGTTGGTGTGTAGAATGTATCAGTATGGCGACATACCGTCTTACTTTCGGAAAAATATCATCGACACTATTCCGAAGACTGCAAAAGCTGACAAGTGCGAGAAGTGCCACACAATCTGCTTAACAGCTCATGCATCCAAGTTGGTGAAAGGAATAATGTACAGAAGAATGGAAAAGAAAATTGAGAATTTGTTAGAGGACGTTCAGTTTAGCTTGAAGAAAGGTAAAGGTGCCAGACAGGCAATTCAAATGACTCTGAGCACTATGGGACTTAACAGCAATGGTCATCAGTCCCCTAGAACGTAGAACTACTTAAACCTAACTAACCTAAGGACATCACACAACACCCAGTCCTCACGAGGCAGAAAAAATCCCTGACCCCGCCGGGAATCGATCCCGGGAATCCGGGCGTGGGAAGCGAGAACGCTACTGCACGACCACGACTGCGGACAGAGACAGGCAATTCTGATGTTGCAATTAACAATGAAAGCAACACTAAAGAAATATCAAGACACTTTCATACGATTTGTAGACCTTGAAATAGTATTCGACAGTGTAAAATGGAGCAAGATGTTTGAAATTATGAGAAAAATAGGTCTATGCTATTGGGAGAGACGAGTAATATATGTACATGGGCCAAGAGAGAATAATAAGAATGGACGACCAAGAATGAAGTGCTCGGATTAAAAAGGGTTTAAGACATGTTATAGTCTTTCCTTCCCACTGTTCAATCTGTACATTGCAGAAGCAATGGCGGAAATAAGAAAAAGGTTCAGGAATGGGATTAAAATTCAAGGTGAAAAGATATCAATCATAAGATTCGCTGATGACATTGCTATTCTCAGTGAAAGTAAGGAAGAATTGCATGATCTTCTGCATGGAACGCACATTCAATGAGTACAGTATATGCACTGAGAGTAAATCGTTGAAAGACGAAAGTAATGATAAGTAACAGCAACGAGAACCGCGAGAAACTTAACATCGGGATTGATGGTCAGAAAGTACATAAAGTTAAGTAATTCCGCTACCTAGGCAGTAAAATAACCAATGACGGACGGTGCAAGTAGGACATCAAAAGCAGGCAAGCAATGGCAAGAAGAGCATTCCTGGCCAAGGGAAGTCAACTAGTATCAAACATAGGCGTTAATGTGAGGAAGAAATTCTGAGTATGTGCGTCTGGAGTACAGCATTGTGTGATAGTGAAACATGGGGTGTGGAAAAACCGGAACAGAAGAGGATTGAAGCATTTGTGATGCTACAGACGAATGTTGAAATTTAAGTGGACTGATAAGGTAAGGATTGAGGAGGTTGTACGCAGAATCGGAGAGAAAAGTGTGGAGAACACTGATAAGGAGAAGGGACAGGATGATGGAACAACTGTTAAGACTTGAGGGATGACTTCCATGGTACTAGAGGCAGCTGTAGCGGGCAAAAACTGTAGAGGAAGACAGAAATGCGAACAAATCCAGCAAATAACTGAGGACGTAGGTTGCAAGTGCTACCCGGAGATGAAGAAGTTGGCACAGGAGAGTATTTCGTGGCGGGCCACACCAAACTAGTCGGAAGACTGATGACTGAAGACAAAGGAAAACGGCCAACATGTCCGAATTATAACACGCGCTAGTACGAGGCTTCCGGGATCCAGGGAAGCCCGCCGTAATGGATCGAATCCTCTTGGCGGAGTTACGACGGCCAGCCTTGCCGTCGTTTGATGCGGTTTCCCAAATTCAGCAAAGTAAATACTGGGCTAGTGTCCACGTAACACCTTGGTTACAGATTTCAAAAACATGAAGAGACGTCCACACACTTCCACGTGGGATAAGATTGTACCCGACACTTGGGATACACAAATTCCGTCCGACAAACAACATGGCAACCTACTGAAGATATGGGATAAACGCCAGAGGAAAGAAGGAACGTGATCGGTGATAGCCGTATGCACCTACTTAAGGTGACCGGAAGACTGTAATATCATTATATAAAATTTTCTCGATATTGTAGCCATAGCAGTTTGCGAAGAAAATTAGCAGTCCAGCGAATTTTTCACAGTTACTTTTGTAAATAGGGACTCCATATCCAAATTGAGGAGAGGATCGCAATCGCTAATCCATATTTGTCTGATTACCCAAAGAATCACTGAGAGTTCTTAATAAATGTACACGACAACCAAGTATGGGGTTTATTATTATGGTAAGATGTTTGGCTCACTGAGAGAACCAATACCATTAACGACAGCTCTCAGATGGAATGCCGCTTCTCATTCTTCTCCTCTTTTTACATGGTATCAAATTGCACAAAATAAAATCAAAATGGAGAAAGTTAAGTGCAACAGAGGAAGAACATATTTCTGGTAACAACAGACCGAATGGTTTCACCATCATTAATTGTTTCAAATGGTTTCATACTTTGTGGCAATAAATCTTATTCGATCAACAATTCACAACATTAAGAATTAGACATTTACAGGGTTAGTTAACGTTTTTGAATACCGCGCTTATATTCTGAATATTTGGGGGATTTTTTCGTATATTCAGATGTTATATGCTCTAAGGGCTTCATAATAAAAGACTTCAAAATTCCCAAATGAACCGACAATGGCAATATGTGCATTTGCACCATTGATAAAGCTGTCAAATTTGTTCCACATTACTTTATTCGCCGATTGTAACAATTTGTCTTATGAAGATCGATATCATTAATTTTTTAAGCATATGAGAGGTAGAAACGTACCACACGTTACATATGAATTATCGTTGTGCATAACGGACACGTGTGGCTGCCAGTAACACTTTACTTATTGCTGTTTTATCCGAATTTTGTTTTATGAATCGTTATTTTAAATTGTAACTAATTAACTGAATCTCGCCAAATGGTGTCTCTTCCTCTCGTTCCTTATCGATTCGTAATCCCACTTCCACCATCGTGCCTCCTATTACGTCCAGTTTCAGCCGTTTCTTTGTCAGTGTACATCCGTCTGTGTGAAGATGCGAGAAGAAGATGTGAGGCGCAGTTTGTATACTTGCAGTTCTTACAAAGCAGATCCAAAACCCTTACTACAAATTCTTACGGAAACAAAGATGCCGTACTCATCAAGTACGTTGGTACTACAGTATCACAAAAATATTCAAAACACATTCTTCTTTTTTCGACGAATCAGTAACGTTTATTTACAATTCTTAATTATCAATGGTTGCACCACCATTTTACACATTCCCTTCAATGTCTTCAGTCTTATTGACTGCTTCTTTGTATTTATTTTACTCTACAACGGAGTTCACGCCAAGAATCAAGAATCCTTAGCTGTGGGTTGTGTAGGGTAGTATAGACAACAACACATGATTTTTTCTGATCGGTATTCCAGTCGAGGGACCGATTTGAGAATCATCTACATCCACATCTTCATCCATACTCCGCAAGCCACCTGACGGTGTGTGGCTACAACGCGCCGTAGAGACCGCCGTAAGCTGTTTCCCGTATTTTCTCCTGCTTTTGTCGTTAGATACGAAATTGTGCTTTGGGTAGCATTTGTTGGTCCTAAGCGTTCCACATTTCACTGCGCACAAAATATTTAAGGTATTTGGAGGATACTGTTAACTAATCAGTTGCGGAGTTCTGTGATGAGTAAAATTCTCTATGTTTTCGTTTCCCAACCAGTTTCGTGACGTGTGGACAGTTAAGCCATACTTCGTTAGTTATGCACCACTTCGTACATTGAAACGGAAGGGCTTCTGTCATGGGAAACATGATATTTACAACGGTACTGAACTTTTTAACGTCTCAGCAATTTTCCCTGGGTTAAAATACAAATTTTATTTGAACTTCCAGGAGCTTCCACTTCAAAATATTGTTAAATTGTAAATGGTTATTGTTAATGCTTCTTATTAATTCGCTTTCACTTATTGATTATTGGTGTGCGTTAGAGCAATAATGTAACTCATCAGATTTTGGCAATATTTTTTCTACTGTTACACTTTTAAATCTGAATATAATATATGTTTCTATCTTGGAACAGTATTTCATATTTGGTAAAAACCTTACATTTCCGGTGTAATTTTTGTAATTTCATGAAATGTCTGCACCACACAAACTTAATCTAGTCATCTAAAAATGGAGCAATGCTAGGCTGGCTAGCGGTGAAAACTTCAAAACTTTTCCAAGTTACAATAATATCACCTACTTATATGGACACAAAACTGAACAGCTGTCCGATTTTTCCACATTGTTGGAGGTATAGTTCTTTGAACTCATTCTAAAAAGGTAGAACTAAGTGCACCAATGCACTCATGAAAACGAATCCGATCAGCTTCGTGAACGTCATGACAGAAAATTTCAGAAATAATTTTTTTTCCTGTTACCAGTTACCAAATATAGCTTTTGAAATTAGATATTATAAGTTACGCAGACTTTGCGAGAAATTATTGCTCTTTTCATCGACGCCTGCAATAAAGCCATTCTCTTTAAAATTCAAATTCCGACACGTAATTGTCTCATTAATTTTGTAATCACGTTTTCCTGGGACACTCTGCGTCTATAGAGGGCTCTCCAACAATCCAATCAATCTGGTAAAATTGACGCCCTTTGTTACGGGCTGTTGGCCAAAGCTATTATCTCCCAATGAACTGAATAACGAGACTGCTTGTTGCACACTGCAGACGTGCCGTGTACACTGAAGAGCCCCATGAATGTATTTTTCAGTGCGAGACACGAGTCGTGCATAATGTCAGGTCCTGATCGTATGTTTATCTCACAGTTTGTGTGTAGCACCTTAAGGATGGCTATACAAAGAAAAATCTGATTACCAAACTTCTCCTATACTGTGTCTAGACTGCGGCAACGTCTGGAAATTTTACTTCCAAATTCTTTAGTAGTCAAAAGCATATAACAATATATTCAGATCCACAGCACTGAGAAACCGATAGCTCAGTTCTTCAGTTTATTATCTTACGCGAATAGTTGTATTATTTCCTAAATGTTCAGCTGAAACTTCACGTCGTAAATCTAACGGTACCCGCCAAAAAATGATGGAAACAGCCCACAACCTCTCCGATTCTTGGATCAGAGGCAGTAGGCTGGTTTTCTAGCAATAATAATGCATTGCTATTGGAAAATGGTTTTTATAGAACTTCAAATTTAATTTCCTACGTATTGATGTTTGTTAGATCTCCGGTACTGCCTTTATTACACTAAATCTCGAATTCGGTATGTTTCGTAAAAAGTATGTGAAACACGTAGATTACCGCGAGGTTTTGAGTGTAAATGTCCTCAGTTTCATTTTTTCTTGTGCGTCTTGTGGTCGCAGTATCTATAGCATTTTCAGTTCTCTGCTTCTACATTTTATGATTTGCAGGTCACCTAGTGGTGCATGGACCTGCCCACTCTATGCTTCGAAATAATTTTTCTCCATTTCTGTTCCATTTAACAATGGTGCACTGGCCAAAGGATTGTCTGCAAACATCACTATGAGGTCGAATTTCTCTGCCTCGCCCTGTCGGTTAAACGAGCGCTCTTCCAATTTTAACAGTACGACCCTCCCACATCTCTCTCCTAGTGCCTGCCATCGATGAAGGATATTTACGAAATCCTCCAACGCTTACTAAAAGTCCCTAAGACATTATAAACTGGTATCCTGTCTATTCTACCTATCTCCTTTGTTAGTCGGACATTTTAAGGGGCACAGAATGTCAAAGAATACACAAGTAGTAGAAGAACCAGGTTTATTTTGGCATCCTCTATCATGAAATAGTTAGGTTTTTCTCCAGTTAATGAGAAGCTGGTATCTGTCTTTCCTTGACTAGTTTTATGTTGCGGCTTCATCTAAAGGCATTAGAGACGGATATTCCTAGACAATTCACGGTTGTTATGAGTTTCAGTTATTGGCCGCCAGACAAAACAGCACTTCGCTCATGTTTATGCGCAATACCATACATTTGGGTATACTGTTTGCTGCTATTCCCTGCACTCTACTCTGCAGATCTTTCTGTTTGTGATGGATTTTCGCGGCTTTAAGAGTCCCCTACAATCATCAACAGTATCAGCGAACAGAGTCATATTTCCTCCCACGTTTTATGCCGAACCATTTTTCTATGTCGTGTTGATGAACATTACTTCAATAATCCTTTGAGTCAGGCCTTCTCCCAAAGCTACATTAAAATTTAAGTATATCTGCTCGTTGAGAGCGAAGTAGTGAGGCTTACTTGCTAGTTGGTTCAAATGGCTCTAAGCACTATGAGACTTAACATCTAAGGTCGTCAGTACCCTAGACTTAGAACTACTTAAAGCCAACTAACGTAAGGACCACACACACCGCCATGCCCGAGGCAGGATTCTAAACAGCGACCGTAGCATCAGTGCGTTTCCGGACTGAAGCGCCTAGAACCGCTCGGCCAAAGTGGCCGGCACTTGCTAGTTCCATTAGTGTTCAGCTTGTAAGCATAAATCAACGATGGTCAGTGTCACTACGCCCCCTCATCCCTAAAACAGACAAACTGTTACTTTGTAGTCCACTTCGTTAAGTGTGATTACAATGACTCTATCTATTAGATGAGTAACTGTATAAAATACTCGAAAGTCGAAAATGAGATTAGTGAAACCATTATATCAGAACCTGAATAGTACGATCGTTTCGTTGACCTTGCAGAAAAATGCTCACGGAATCATTTACCAGATGATATAGAGCTATTTACCTCCGGCTTGCGTCGCATGACACTCACTGATTGTTAACGAAAACCTGCACGCTGTATGAAGATTATCTATTTTGCGAAGAAACGACTCAAGTAACTGTTCTATGTTCACCTGTGAAGCAAAGATGGGGCAATGGTGTAGGCTGACGAGACAGTATATTTTGGGTAGGAACTAGATAAGAAATATGGAGCTAATTTGAATTAAATGAGGAATTAAAAACAAGTTTACTCTGAGAAAAAGCTTGTTTACGCGGACCTGACGAGCAATTGTATTCAGCTGTACAAGATTGAATCAGGGCAGAGAAAAGGTGTGTTTCACGTGTACATGATAAATGTAAGGTGGGTTTAATAGGTGATAAATCACCTAAGAAATGGTAACGTCCTCCTGCTTGGCCGAACAGTAGACAACCTGACGGCTGTAACTTCACGGAGGTAATATGCAGCAGTGAGGCTTTCTAGCAGAACATAAGATACACTATGTGATCAAAAGTATGAGGAAACCCCCAAAAACATGCGTTTTTCCTATTAGGTGCATTGTGCTGCCAGGTACTCCATATCAGCGACCGCAGTAGTCATTAGACATCGTGAGACAGCAGATTGGGGCGCTCCGCGAACTCATTGACTTCTAACGTGGTCAGGTGATTGGGTGTCACCTGTGTCATACGTCTGTACGCGAGATTTCCACACTCCTAAACATCCCTAGGTCAACTGTTTCCGATGTGAGAGTGAAGTGGAAACGTGAAGGGACACGTTCAGCACAAAAAGGTACGGGTCGTCCTAGTGTGTTGACTGACAGAGACCGCCGGCAGTTGAGAGGGTCGTAGAGTGTAATTGGCAGACATCTACCCACACCATCACACAGGAATTCCAAACTGCAAGTACGATCCACTGCAAGTACTATGACAGTTAGATGGAAGGTGAGAAAACTTGAATTTCATGGTCGAGCGGCTGCTCATAACCCACACATCACGCCGGTAAATGCCAAACGACGACGCGCTTGGTGCAAGGAGCGTATACATTCGACGTTTAAACAGTCGGAAAACGTTGTGTGAAGTGACGAATCACGGTACACAATGTGGCGATCCGATGGCAAAGTGTGGCTATGGCGAATGACCGGTGAAAGCTATCTGCCAGCGTGTGTAGTGCCAACAATAAAATTTCTCCTGGAGGCAGCCTGCACCCCTTGCTGTTTTGCATGGGCCTATCATAACACAGGCCAACATAGATGTTATAAGCACTTTCTTACTTTGTCGAAGATCAATTCGGAAAGGCGATTGCATCTTTCAACACGATCGAGCAACTGTTCGTAATGCACAGCATTACGACAGTAACATCCCAGTAATGGACTGGCCTGCATTGAGTCCTGAACTGAATCCTATTGAACACCTTTGGGATGCTTTGGAATGCCGACTTCGTGCCAGGCCTCTCCGACCTACGTCGATGCCTGTCCTCAGTGCAGCACTCCATGAAGAATGGGCTGCCATTTCCCAAAAAGCCTTCCAGCACCTGACTGAATGTATGCCTGCGGGAGTGGAAGCTGTCATTAAAGCTAAGAGTGGGTGGGCCATCTCCATATTGAATTCCAGCATTACCGATGAGGGTCCCCACGTACTTGTAAGTCATTTTCAGCCAGGTGTCCGGATACTTTTGATCACATGTGGGTAACCACACAGATCAGCCTGTTAAAATCAATTGATTAAGAATTCAATTTCGCTCACTTCCAAGACGACGTGAAAATGCACGTCATGAGCAGTACCGTTTGACAGGTACTGATAGTTGCATCGGGAATATGCATAAATTCGTAAGTTTTAAGGAATCTAGCGACTGAGACACAGATAAAATGCCTGTGTATCAGATCCTTGGAAGATTGCTTCAGCAACGCTCCCAGTGTTGCGAATGGAACAAACGAAAGAGAAGAAATAACGGGTGATCTTTTGTTATAAACATTCATCGTGAATACAAAATAAGTATATTATAGACTGACGGAAATAGAAAGTTTTACATCATGAAGTAAAATATCACGTATCTTTCAATCGTTGTAGATATATTCAAAACATGATGAATATTAAATTAATAAAACGGTATTCCATTGATAACCAACGCCCATGGGCCACCCAAGTATGAGGTGTGATCACCTCGAGCAGTAAAGTGTTCTTGTTTTCATTGAGAAAAGGATGCGTCAGCCTCTGAATAACATCTTGTGAATCATGTTATGCCTGAAACACATGCTGTGTCGATTTTTGGTGACTGCTGGGTTGGAAGTTAGGTTGAAAGTATACTTCCTAACAAAAACATTCCATAACTTCACTATGGGTGGAAAATTATGCAATCTTCCAGGTTTGTCTGGAATACATATATTCCTGAAAATCTGTGGTGTGAACTTTTGTGTACTATTTTGTGGAACTAAGCCATTTAGTACCACAATCGTGAAGGATATGAAGCCAGGCTTAAATTCTTGGCATAAATTGTTGTATATGGAATACAATTTCAGGCATGGCCAACTTACTTTCACTGTAGCCTGAAATACTGTAGTCGGTCCGCCTATGGATACAATCAACATGAGATTGTGGGTTTGTAGCGATGCAAAACACTAATTTTCTTCGTGGTTCAAAATGGTTGAAATGGCTCAGAGCACTATGGGACTTAACATCTGAGGTCATCAGTTCCCTAGAACTTAGAACGACTTAAATCGAACTAACATAAGGACATAACACATATCTATGTCCGAGGCAGGATTCGATAGCGGTTGCGCGGTTCCATACTCAAGCGCCTAGAACCGCTCGGCCACAACGGCCAGCTTTTCTTCATGATT